>NC_069499.1:981150785-981495785 GCF_027579735.1 Bombina bombina | reverse complement strand
TATCAGTACCACTGACCCCAGAGATGGCCCTCCTACATCTCTTCCCACGAAATATACCGGCCACCCTGTCCAAACTGGTCGTCTTTGTCCTTGCAGCCATGAAACTTGCGATAGCTAGAGCATGGAAAAACCACAGCCTCCAGACATTACAGTCGCGACCCCTATAATTAAATTTTTACGCCAGTATGGAAAAAAGCTTCTACTCTAGCCTAGATAAGGAGGATCTGTATTGGCAGATCTGGGAACCCTGGATTGT
Source organism: Bombina bombina (assembly GCF_027579735.1). Lineage (NCBI taxonomy): Eukaryota > Metazoa > Chordata > Amphibia > Anura > Bombinatoridae > Bombina > Bombina bombina. The sequence continues at coordinate 981,495,529 of NC_069499.1, read as the reverse complement.
ATACCAGGACGACCAAAGATCATCACATATGCATTGTAGTGTTCCCAGCCTCACCTTGTAATGCAATATCTAATTCAGAACCCAACTCAAATCTTATACTACATTGAACCTTTCCCACTTTTGCCTTTTCCCCAATATGTGACTTTCCCCCTCTCCCTCCCCCCCCCTTTTTCCCTTGAGGTTGCTTGCCCCATCTGGTGATCTTTGATTTTACATGTTACTCCTGAAACTGTTGTCATTATAATATATTTCTTTCACAATAAAACAATATTGAAAAGAAAAAAAAATTGTCTGTCATGTAAAAGCCACTGCACATGGTGGATAACAGTAACACCACTATGCACAAATGTGGAGAAAATACTTAGGGTACCTGACTAAATTCTATGGGAACCTAAACCAATTTTGTCCATTTCTCTTCACTTTGCTGAGGTATTGTTACTAGTATTAAATTATACATGAATAAAGTAATTAAAGTCTATTTTTTCCCCCCTTACCTATTTTTGAGCATTTAGTTAATGTTTTCACTGGCCCCTCAAGAGAATTAAAGGAAACTAAATTATGTCCCTTTAAAATAAATTGCCTGATCTATTTTTAAAACTGAACATAGTATAGTTTAAATTTGGGTTTTATAATGTATTGTTGCTCTGTTATTGGTTCTGCATTGGTGACATAGATTAAACAGCTGTGCATCAGTGTTTATGAGAATAAATAGCATAATATACGTACCTGCAGGTCACCATTGCCATTGGGAACCACTCCAGGGAGACCCTGTTAAAAAAAAAAAAAGATGGTTCTGGGGTATAGCACATCTATTTTTTATCTTAGCTCTTTAAACTTCATAGAGAAAAGTATCTGGAGGAGAGTTATCGGATTGCTGAAAGTGTACATGTTCTTTGCATGTGGGTTAATGACTATATATCTGCCCCCTGTATATGGAGTTTTCAGCTTAACATGAGCTTCTGCATTCAATATCACTGAATATATACATGCATTATGTACTTGATTTTATTGCAAATATACATACCCTCTTTATATGTGGCTGTACCAGCTATAAACCTGCCTCTGTATGGGAGGTACCAGCTATACACCTGCCGCTTTATGTGGATGTAACAGAAATAACCCTGCCTCTGTATGTGGATGTACCAGCTATACACCTATTCCTTGGTGTAGTATTATCTATACTTGCTACATGCCTGCCCTCTGTATGAAGTACAGACAATATAGTTTCCCATTGTCTGTGTGCTTGCTGTATTATTTTATATATAGCTGCCTTTGTACAAGTAATTAATTACTTTATACTCACTTCAGTATGTTGGGTGCCCTTAGCATGCCTGGCTATGCACCCTATGTATGATTACTGTCTATGCACATTCCCTCTATATATATATATATATATATATATATATATATATATATATATATATATATATATATATATAATTAATTAACGGTTATGCAACTACTTCCTTCTTTAAAAGCAGGTACTCAATTAAAAACATAGACAATAAATCAAAATAGAAAGATCAGAAAATGGTGACAAATTTATAGATTATATAGAGAAGGAAATTATAAAGTTACAAAAGTATGCAATTATTTTTGGTTAGCTGTGTTTTTTTATGAATGTTCTTATGTGTTCTCTAGCATATGATGTCTATCTCTGCATTCATTTCACACATATACTGTTAAGCATTATTATATATAAGTATAATATTATGAACATGACTCACAGGGGGGCCTGGGGGCCCAGGGGGGCCAGAAAGTCCTGGTTGACCAGAGGGTCCCTGTAAGGAAAAATGTAGTGAGTGATCTCTTCTTTTGATTCATGGAATACAATGTGACATGCCTTAAAATTTAAATCAAACAACTTATTAAACTAATGGAACATAAAACTTTATTTTTCAGCATTTTGAAAACCTAATGTGTTTTTTTTGCTATCGAGGGCATGGGACAAGCATATATTTTTTTATTTAGAGCAAGAGATGAAGGCACACATATAATACACACATACATCCCTTCTAACCGTTTTAGGCTTTTATCTGGTACTGGGAGGCTACAGGCAGAATTGTGATGGGCTCAGGGCAAGGGTAAATAGCTTAAGGCCGGGACAGGGTAGTTTATCGGTGAGTTCAGACATACTATAGGCAGAGACAAGGCAGTCCATGGGTGTGATTGGGCATTCTGAGGTCATGGATGGGCATTTTCCAGGTGGTCCCTGTTTTTTTTTTTTAAACCAGAGCATTATGATGGTAGGGACAGCAGGACAGGGCTCCAAAACCAGGGCTATCCTTAAAAATGCTGTAAAGTTCTCCCTTTTAGCCTAGTTAGCTAGGGCCTCAATGATAGGGCAAAAGGCCACAGCAATACCATTATATGATTCCTACACAAACGTTTCTACTGAATGATTAACATAAAACATTAATAGTGATAACAGGTAAAGACACTAACCACTGGCCCCTGTGGCCCTGCGCCTCCTGGTAATCCACTTGGTCCAGCAAAACCCTGAAAGAATGTAAAGAGTTAATCAGGTATACAATTCCATTGTCTATAACCAATATACAGTATGTCTGAAAGGTGTATATTGTTATATTTCCTTACTAAATACCCAGTAAATTACAACTCTCCATAACATTTTTATCATATTATATACTTCATTTTGTCACAAAGCACACTGAGACCTTGTATTTCTCCAGAAGTGTGACTAAAGAGGAGGAAACAATGGACAGGATTTATAGTTTTTAGATCGGGGGCAAGCAGGGCAGCTACCCTGGGTGCCAGAGGCCCATAAAGCACGTGGTGGGGTGTAGATCTACAACACTACTGCAAGAGAGCAGGAGAACCTATGCAGTGACTGTGTCAATGACTTCCTAGTTGCAAGGGAGTTTGCAAACTTTAACACAACAGATGAGCTTTGAGGACAGAAGTCTTGCTTTAAAAGGAGGATGTGACTGTAGGCAGGATGTGTAGTGGCTTCTCTTTCTCAGCCACACCCAACTGCACAAGTTTGCTTGATCTGAATGAGTGGCTTGGCAGTGGGCTGTTCTTTTATAGTGCAGGACTGGTTACACACAGTGATAGGAGTGCAAGGAGAGCTCGATTTGAAGGCTGCCTGCTGATGTTTATATTGCATATTTGCATTTATCTAGTCTGGTTGAGTGAAGTCCCTGCAGGTGAGTTATCTGGGTGGAGACAGAATCATCTTAGACAGACTGGTACTTCTTAGTGATTATATGTCTCGTACATGAGGCTGGATTGCATTGCATGGCATATGAGTACTATATCTGCTCTCTTTTGTCCAGCTTTGGCAGTAAGGGATGGGTTGCCTAGGTCTAATAACCTATGGGGTTTTTTCATATTTGTATTATTTAAAGTGCCCATTTATTAGATATTAGGTTTAATTGTTTGGCATATTAGGTACTTTTTTCTATGTGGCTTTCTTTATACATACTCTATATAATTATTTTCTGAGTCCTCACTTATTGAGCTGGTGTCTATAATAAAATTCAATTTCTAAAGCCCAAGGGGGTAGTGTACTGTTTCTACATTGCTGAACCTGTGTCAAGTTCAAATCAATGAGTAAAATGGGAATTCCAGTTTAAAAAACAGATACTAACCCCATCCTGGCTGCCTGGGTGTCTATAAGCATGTGGATGTCTATAGGGGACTTTGTGTCTGTGTCTATGGGCACCTGTTTTTGTGCATGTGGATGTCTATCAGTGACTATGTGTGTACGCATGTGGATGTCTATGGGCACTTGTTTTTGTGCATATGGATGTGTATCAGTGACTGTGTTGTATGTATGTGGATGTCTGTGGGTGGCTGTATGTGTGTGTATATGCATAGGGTGCTATGGATGCCTAGGTGTGTATGTGGATGTCTGTGAGTGCCTGTGTGTGATTGCATTTGTTGTGTCTGTAGGTGACTCTATGGGTGCTTTATTTAAAATTAAAGGACAGTTAGACATGGAAAGTTGCACTTTAGAATTTGTGAGCCATGCTTTAGAATTTCATTTTGGAACCAGATTCTCTAGAAACTGTCCTAATTATTAACACTACCGAAGTAACGTTGGCTTATGTTTTTAGATTACTTACTGGAGGCCCTGGAGGTCCTCTACCCTGGAATAAAAAGAAGGAAAAAAATATTATACAATTGCAGTGCAATTATTGCAAGTAATAGTATTCAGTAAACTGGGTAGCTTGAGCTATTTGTCTTTCTAGACTAGTATATCTTATATATGTTCCATAAGTTCTCAATGAACATGTACAAAATTAAGCTTTGTGTGATATACTTACTGCAGGTCCATCTGGCCCAGGTGGTCCAATATCTCCCTGTAAAACAACAGGACAACAGGAAGCTTAGAAGATTTAGATTTCATGTAGGTAAAGAAATCAGTTATGCTGCCAAATAGTTAATGAAAGAGTTGTAAAGTGTGCGGGTGAGATACTCCTCATTACCTAAGACAGTATGCATATATTAATACACATACATAACTATTAATACTAGTTTATTTTTTTAGAGTAGTACAGTAAGTCCCATACTTACGAACGAGTTCCGTTCCGGGAGCATATTTGCAAGTCCAATTTGTTTGTAAGTCCAACTGTATTGTAATTTGTGTGAAAACCCTCACTTTATTATACTTTTCACACAAATTACAGTACAGTAGTACATAAAAAACAAACAATACTGTAAAGAAAACATTTTAATCTTACCTTGTATAGTAAAACAGCACGGAGTGAACAAAAACGGAACTAACTTCTGTGATTTGACATGCCAAAGCATGTTTGTATCTTTGAAAGTTTGTAACGTGAAAGTTTGTAAGTAGGGACTTACTGTATATTAGAACTTCAAAATTATACTCAGTACAGGTGGACTTCCGGCTGGAGGCGGGGCAGACAGGTAGCTGCAGGTAGAGGTAGTTACCGCTGCTCCGCGTTTCTACGTGAGGCACAGGTTTATCACCAGCTTATGCTGTTCCCTTGGCTGGACTGCCGCAGCAGCAGCTTGGGTATTAGGATCATGGATCCTGCATAAGAAGTCCGCTTATAAAGCCTATTTGTGCAGGGTGGCTACTGCACACCATTTTCTTCAGAGGTTTTGGCATATACCTATCTGGCCTTTTCCTTAAGGGTACCTGGTTACCCGGATACATACAGACCTGTTCCTGCCGCAACTGCAGCGCTGGGAAAAAGCACTAACAGCATCTGAGCATCGTTGCGGTGTTCGAGTATAACAAGTCTGCAGAGGTCGCAGCAGTTTGCTAGCCCACCAACCTGCTAATCAGCCAATCAAATCTAACATCCTACCTGGTTTCTGGATGGATCACTGCAGTGTGTCGCTGGATGGGAGACCCGGAGCCGGGCAGTGAACTTGGACGTATAGGAGGCTTGCTGCACGGGAGCCGCCCTCACAGGTGTGCCTGGCCACACCTGCACCTGTTTACCTGAGTGGGTCCTCCTTTCTGCCCCAGCACGGTCGGGGTTTTGTGGTCTCTGGTGGAGGCGCATAAGGAAGGGGTCCTGTTGCATGAGAGGTCCCCCCATAGGTGTGCCCAGACGCACCAGAATCTGCTTGTTTGTACGCGCCTCTTTCTGACCCGGCGTGGTCGGGATTTGTTGATCCTATTGTTGCCGCTCGTGAGGAGACTGCGAGTCAATGGGTCGCCTGGGGCTCTGTCGATAAAGCAACTCTGAGCTCAGAACAGTGAGTAGTGCGTGCCCCGCTACACTTGAAATTTCACTTTATCTGTTAAAGAGCACTGTGGACTGTGTTCCGCTCCTGTAATCCTAGCCTGTACAGTTAAAGCTGCACGTGTGGGGTACCAGAGGTATTGGGACAAATGGTAGTGACCCAAGCGGTCTCAGAGAAAAAAAAAGTGGCTTATTAATAGGAGGCGGTGCGGGCTATCTGTTTGGTGGAACTTTGGCTAATTTTCATGCTCGCTGGGGTTTTGCTTGTTTCCTCTTGAATAATAGCCTATACCAGCATTTAACCCTTGGTTCTGCAGCATGTATCACTATAGTTACTTGTGATTGGAAGAGATCAGTGCTGGAGGAACTTTGTGCCACATCTATACCCAGCTTTGCAGAATCTTTACTTTGTGTGGACGTTTTAGTTCCCTGCTGCTAAAGCAAGTATCCAGTTGTGTCTATAGTTTCACTGATTTCATCACAAGGGAATCTGTTTGGCAGCAAGAACACAAGGCATTAAAGTATTAATCATATATGTATGTTGTTCTACTTAAGGTGCTTTATAACTGGCCTATTTAAATGCTCATCCAATATGTATATGATTGAGAGTTCTATGTGAAAGCCCATATTACAAGTGCTGTTCTTTTTGTTTTTCTTTTTCTCTGTTGTGAGCCTATTAACTTGATAGTCTCTTAAATGCCAAAGCATATACTCTTATTCTTTGAAAGCACATGTAATCATATATAAAGCTTGCATGATTTAGCAAAAGTACATTACATCAGAAGCACAAATATCTCTTAGGTAGCACCTTCTCCGTTCCCAAGGTTTTCTTCCCTCTTTTGTTTTTTTTTTTTTTTTTGATATAAGCACTTTAGCACTTTAAGGCGTAGTTTGTTATAATCTTTTTTTACTGTTAGTAATAACTATAATAGAAGCACAACCACTTTAAGAGGCACTTTGTTCTAGTTTTTTTTTTTTTTTTAGTATTAGACTGAAACGGAGCCACTAAGAAGCATTTTGTTATAAAGTTATTTTTCTTTAGAGCATTTAACAGTTAAAGTAGCACGAGTATTGAAATGTAAGCACTTTAGAAAGCACTTTGATACAGTTCCTCCTTTCCCTATGTTAGTCAGGATTAGAATAATATAAATCTTTGGGACACAAATATTACAGAGAGTACTCTTTTGTGCTGTTAAGAATTTTACGTGTACAAATAAGGGAAACTTAAGCTTTCATTAGAGTAAGGGTAGGGACTGGAGATAGTAATAAGTTCAGGTAAGCTCTACAATCTCTAAGTTACATATATAAACATACGATTATTATAGGTACTATTGGAAACATTGTTGGGTGGTTTTTTTTTTTTTTTTTTTTTTTTTTTTTTTCTTCTTCTTCTTCATACACTCAATTATTTGTAAGCAGCAGTTTATGGATAGGTACATGCACCAAAAGAGCTCTCCCTCCAATATGCCGCCTAAATCCAAAGACAAGAAGGGGGGCAGCAGGACGCTGGATTCTAGCATTGATACTCCTTTAGACAAAAGTCCATCGTCTCTAATGGGCAGTAATATGGCAGAGTTTGCCGCCGAGGTGGCAAAAATTCTAACTCCTCAATTCGAATCTGTAAAATTGGAAATTAGATCCAAAATTTCAAATCTTACTGCAGAAGTTAGACAATTTTCCGCAAGGATGGAGGAAGCGGAAAATCGGATTTCGGATTTAGAGGATAGATTTAATGTACAGGAGCCTATTACTGAGGCGCATAGAAAAATGATCGCATCATTACAAGCGAAGATTGAGGATCTTGAAGATCGCTCAAGACGAAATAACCTGAAAGTGATCGGCCTCCCAGAAACGTCAGAGTTTCAGGATCTGATGGCCTTTGTATCTATTACGCTTCCTCAGGCTCTGCAGATTCCGGCTCCTGCTGCCCCCTTCCAGATAGAGATGGTGCACAGGATAGGGCCACGTAGAGAAGATAACGAGGGCAATAGACCCAGACCAGTTATATTTAAATTTCTTAATTTCCAGGACAAGATGTTATACCTACAACATTATCGGAAATGTAACCCCTTAGTGTTTCGCTCTCACAGACTGCTGATCTTTCAGGATTTTTCATCAGAAACTCTGGCTAAAAGAAGAGACATGTCTTTCTTTTATGGCAGATTACAAAAGGGAAATTACAATATCAGATTGATGTATCCTGCGAGATTGGTAGTACTGAGAGAGGGTAAATACTTCACATTGAATAATGTTATGGAAGCTGAGACTTTCTGCAGAGAGGAGGGGGTCCCATAAAGTAGCCAGTAGTGAGTAATTTCTTTGTTTTTTGGGGTTTTTTTTTTTTTTTTTGTATTGTTGTTTATGTCTGGATTGTTATGTATCTGTTCTACTGCAAGAAGGTTGCTGGGTTTTTTTTTTTGTCTCCCTCTCCCTCCCTCCTCCCGACCTGTTCGCCCGGATGCATTTATCCACCTCACTCACAATATAGGCTTAAAATATTATGGAAAGTAAATTAAATCTTCTGTCTTGGAATGTGGGGGGTGTAACCTCCCCAATGAAACGTAAATCTATAATTAAACATCTGGGTAGATTCCGGCCTGATATAGTGTTGCTACAAGAACTACACCTTAAGCCCCAAGAATTTCCCAAACTTAAATCCAAATGGGTAGGGGAGGTTGTGGCAGCGCCCGCTACTTCCAGAAAAAGAGGGGTGGCCATATTACTCAATAAAAATTTGAATTATCATGTGCATAATGTGGAGGCAGACCCGGAAGGGAGGTTTCTAATACTGGAAATCGAAATTAATAAAATACATTACGTAATATGCAATATCTATGGCCCGAACCAAATAGACTATAACTTCTGGTCCATGTTAACATATACACTACATAAATTTATAGGCAATAATTTAATTATCGCTGGTGATCTCAATCTGATTTCAGATACCGTGTTGGATAATTTGAAAAAAAGATCACTGCGGGCGAGATGCAGAAAGGTTCGTATTTTTCATAAGTTTTGCACACAATTAGGCCTAATTGATATTTGGCGCTCTCAGAACCCAGATAGTCGTACATTCACATGCATGTCTCATGCGCAGCAGGCGCTGTCCAGGATAGACTATTTTTTTATTTCAGACTCTCTTCTTGGTTGGAACTGGACTTCACAAATTGAAGAAATTATAATTTCGGATCACGCGATCATCTCATTGTCATGTAATATGGCTTTAAGAAATACAAGTGGTATCCGCTTTCCCTTCCCTAAATTTTTAAATAATAATGTAAGCTTTCAAAATTGGTTAAAATCTAAGTGGGTCGAATACTCAGAAAATAACAGGAATTACTTTGACAAGATCGAGATATTTTGGGAAGCCTCAAAGGCTGTCCTGCGTGGGGAAATAAAATCATATATGATTTCTTTGAAAAAGAAACACACTCAGGTAGAGAGGCAGATGGCTAATCAAGTCAAAAATGCATATAGAAGGTATATTAGTAATCCCATTAAACAACATTGGGAGACATATGTAAACGCTAAGACAGTGCGTGATATCCATATAAAACAAAATAGTGTTCAGGAGGACATCAAAGCGAAAGCATTGTATGGCGGCCATAAAGGAAGATCCGCAAAATTTTTGGCTAGGTTGGTTAAACCTGCCCTAAGGCAAGCCATTCCAGCAATTAAACAGGGCACTGCACGCTACACGAAACATCCTGACATTGAAAGGGTATTTGTGGAATACTTTCAAGAAGTATTCAAATCTGAGACCCCAAATCCAAGCAAGAAAGCAGAATTTTGGCAGAGGATAAAGGTTCCAAAACTTTCAGAAGAAATGAGGAACTCTCTGAATGTTACTATATCTGAAGAGGAGATAACTGCTGCAATTAAACAGGCCAAACCAAATAAAGCCGCCGGACCCGATTCGTTCCCTATTGAATTTTATAGAATTTTAGAACCACAGGTGGTACCGGTATTGGTAAAGTTATTCAATTATTATTTTTCAGAAAATTCGAGTTGCTCCCAGTACTTCGCCGCCGCGAATATTTCACTAATTCTGAAAAAGGGCAAAGATCCTGAGATACCTAATTCTTATCGGCCCATATCTGTCCTAAATACGGACTATAAGATTTTGGCTGCTATTCTCGCCAACCGGCTGAAACCATGCATTGGAAGCATAATACATGGAGACCAATCGGGTTTTATGCCAGGACGAAACCCTGTCAAAAATATGCGAAAATTACTAATACTAATCGAGTCGTACTGGAACAGACAGGTGTTCCACAATCAACATAAGATCATAGATAAAGCAATTTTAACGGTAGATGCAGAGAAGGCATTTGACCGTGTTAACTGGGAGCACTTGTTATATTCCCTGGAGCAATTTGGCCTGTCGGGAAAATTTAATGATTATATTGGTTTAATCTATAGAGCTCCGACATCCGCATTAATTATTAATAATGTCCTATCCCAACGACTGACCTTACACAGAGGTACTAGGCAGGGGTGCCCCCTCTCCCCTCTTCTATTCAACATCAGTTTAGAACCCTTGGCTCTATTACTGCGTCAAGAGCTAGAGGGTATTTCGTTGGCAGGGGAGAAACATGTTCTGCTTCTGTACGCAGACGATCTACTCTTATTTCTATCTAATTTGAATTCAGCGCTGCCAACTTTGCAGAGTATTGTCGCGGATTTTGGAGAGATATCAGGGTATAAGATAAATGCCACAAAATCAGAGCTTCTGTGGCTACATAAAGATCCCACATCTCTTGTAGACCATCCATTCTTAGAAGTTCCACAAATTTCATACTTAGGTTTGAAATTATCCCGTAATCCAGCGGAATGGTACAAGGCAAATTTTACGGATTGCCTGGAACAATGTGGTAAAAAATTGGATGATTGGATTGGTCTGCCCATATCCCTTTCGGCACGAGTGATGCTGATCAAATCAGTTATTTTTCCTAAATTTTTATACATTCTACAAAATATACCGCTTTTCCTGCACAAAAAGGATGTTATTAAGTATAATAAAGCATGCTCGCGTTTCTTATGGAAAGGCTCCAAACCCAGAATAGCATGCCACCGACTTATGAATAACAAGCTCGCAGCGGGGCTGGCTCTCCCCAACATCCAAGCTTACAATTTGGCGTGTATCTCCAGGATCGCGATAGATTGGCTATCGGAAAAGGAGCAAATTTCCTCCTTTTCCGGGGAATCAGAATTGGTCGCCCCCTTCTGCCTGAAGGCTTTACTCCATTGCCCTCTGACCTCGCTACCATCCAATATCTTTTATATATCTATGTTCAAGAACATCATAATTGCATGGCAGAAACTATGCAGCACCCTTGATTGCCCTGTGCATGTCTCAAGCTATTTATCCATCGGTGGTAACCCTAACTTTATACCTGGGTTGTCTAACCAGATTTTTAAAGATTGGGCGGCAAAGGGTTTGAAATTTGTGGGGCAAATCCGGGGAAATACGGGTCTGCCAGTAACATTTGTAGAATTGGTGCAGAAATTCAATCTGGGAACACACGAGTTCTACGCCTACTTGCAAATCAGACACTATCTCCAAGAATTACTTTCTAGTTTTGGAAATAATTGGTCGTTAGGGGATATCCAGACTAGGGTAACTTTATACGCAGCTGGCGTATTTGCAATATCTTCACTATATTCACTCATAGTCCAAAAATCTTCTAATATGCAGGTTACTGATATGACAGTAAAATGGTCGCCTTATTTTCCGAATATAGACGAGCAGACGGTTATCGGTAGCTTCAAGATAACACAACAAAGTTGGGTCCCAACTTCATGGAGAGAGTCTCAAATCAAAATAGGTCTACAGAGGTATTATACACCAAATCAGTTATCCAAATGGTATAAGACTAGCATTTTTTGCTCTAGGTGTTGCGCAGCGGAAGTGGACTTATTTCATTGTCTGTGGGCTTGTCCTAAAATTATCCAATATTGGATGAAGATAAACTACTGGATGAATACAACCCTACACTTAGACCATCATTTAAAGCCTATTGATATTTTCTTTTTAGTTAATTGCCAAGGTATACTTAAAAATTTTAACCTCATCAATACAGTTATATTAACGGGACGTATTCTTATTCTCAAATTATGGAAGGCGCGAGATGCACCCCAAATATCGCACTTTAAAAAAGCTTTATTAAACCAACTCACTGTAGAACAATTTAATATCCCTTATCCCCAAGAAGAACATTTATCCACTTTTTTTCGGAAGTGGGAATCTTTTGTCATATCTCTGCCGCTGGCATGTCAAAGGAAGGTGATAAAACCATTCCGTGACTCTGTGTTTATAATGACAAATATATATGCAGGGCACTTCCCGCGAGAGTGGGTAGAGGGTTAGACGCCAGGAGGGTGGATGGGGGCACGGACGATTGGGCCAGTGGAGGAGGGCGGTCCTTTTTGCGGGGTTTTTTTTTTTTTTTGTTTTTGTTTTTTTTTGTTGTTTTTTTTTTTGTTTTGTTTTGTTTTGTTTTTGTCCTATATATATTCAAAGATGTGGTTTTTCTTCTTGAGACCTGTAATACGCACTGTACAAAATGTAAAATATGATATGATATGTACTGTCAGATCTTATTGGTTTAAATGTGAATTTATCTTCCCGTGATTATGTAACTTTTTTTTATATTCAATAAAAAAAAAAAAAAAAAAAAAAAAAAGAACTTCAAAATTATTAGTCACTTAATGGTTCCAAAAACTTGCAATCTGCACACACACACACATATTATGGGCAAGATTACAAGTGATGCACTATTTAGTGCCCCCCCCCCCAGCATAAACATTGCTTGAAGTCATCTTTTTGCACGAGCGGCTTAGTGTGTGTATTGCAAGTTGAAAGTAAAACTTTTGCATGCAAGCGAAACCCAATGTGCACTAACCAAAGGACTTTGGATATTGCAACCTTAAATACATACAGAGAGAAGTGCACTCACAGGAACGAACAACCAGCTCAATACCATTGTTAGCCTGTTCTATGGCGATTCCCCACCTGGGTGCAGCTTTTTAGCCCAGTGATGCTTTTCACAGAGTAGAACTTTCCTGAAGTATATCAGTCTGATCCCGCCTATATACAGTGGGGCAAAAAAGTATTTAGTCAGCCACCAATTGTGCAAGTTCTCCCACTTAAGAAGATGAGAGAAGCCTGTAATTTTCATCATAGGTATACCTCAACTATGAGAGACAAAATGTGGAAACAAATCCAGACAATCACATTGTCTGATTTGGAAATAATTTATTTGCATATTATGGTGGAAAATAAGTATTTGGTCACCTACAAACAAGCAAGATTTCTGGCTCTCACAGACCTGTATCTTCTTCTTTAAGAGACTCCTCTGTCCTCCACTCATTTCCTGTATTAATGGCACCTGTTTGAACTTGCTATCAGTATAAAAGACACCTGTCCACAACCTCAAACAGTCACACTCCAAACTCCACTATGGTGAAGACCAAAGAGCTGTCGAAGGACACCAGAAACAAAATTGTAGACCTGCACCAGGCTGGGAAGACTGAATCTGCAATAGGCAAGCAGCTTGGTGTGAAGAAATCAACTGTGGGAGCAATAATTAGAAAATGGAAGACATACAAGACCACTGATAATCTCCCTCGATCTGGGGCTCCACGCAAGATCTCACCCCGTGGGGTCAAAATGATCACAAGAACGGTGAGCAAACATCCCAGGACCACACAGGGGAACCTAGTGAATGACCTGCAGAGAGCTGGGACCAACGTAACAAAGGCTACCATTAGTAACACACTACGCCGCAGGGACTCAGATCCTGCAGTGCCAGACGTGTCCCCCTGCTTAAGCCAGTACATGTCCGGGCCCGTCTGAAGTATGCTAGAGAGCATTTGGATGATCCAGAAGCGGATTGGGAGAATGTCATGTGGTCAGATGAAACCAAAGTAGAACTGTTTGGTAGAAACACAACTCGTCATGTTTTGAGGAGAGAGAATGCTGAGTTGCAACCAAAGAACACCATACCTACTGTGAAGCATGGGGGTGGCAACATCATGCTTTGGGGCTGTTTCTCTGCAAAGGGAACAGGACGACTGATCTGTGTACATGCAAGAATGAATGGGACCATGTATCGTGAGATTTTGAGTGCAAACCTCCTTCCATCAGCAAGGGCATTGAAGATGAAACGTGGCTGGGTCTTTCAGCATGACAATGATCCCAAACACACCGCCCGGGCAACGAAGGAGTGGATTCGTAAGAAGCATTTCAAGGTCCTGGAGTGGCCTAGCCAGTCTCCAGATCTCAACCCCATAGAAAACCTTTGGAGGGAGTTGAACGTCTGTGTTGCCCAGTGTCAGCCCCAAAACATCACTGCTCTAGAGGAGATCTGCATGCAGGAATGGGCCAACATACCAGCAACAGTGTGTGACAACCTTGTGAAGACAGAAAACGTTTGACCTCTGTCATTGTCAACAAAGGATCTATAACAAAGTATTGAGATGAACTTTTGATATTGACCAAATACTTATTTTCCACCATAATTTGCAAATAAATTATTTCCAAATCAGACAATGTGATTGTCTGGATTTGTTTCCACATTTTGTCTCTCATAGTTGAGGTATACCTATGATGAAAATTACAGGCCTCTCTCATCTTCTTAAGTGGGAGAATTTGCACAATTGGTGGCTGACTAAATACTTTTTTGCCCCACTGTATATCATCTATACCTGTATACCTGTATATCTATTATAGGTATAGATATGTATTTGACATTAACATTATCAGTTATATATAGAAATATATATTTAAAATACAGGTAAATAAATAAAATTATATCTTTATTATATTTGAAGAACATTGGAATGTAAAATATGTATAACCAGCTTTAGATCTAACGTGGTGTCAGGTTGGCATACTGTTAGGTCCGTAAATAATTAGACACTGACACAATTTTCATAATGCTGGCTCTGTACACCACATCACAATGGTTTTGGAATGAAACAACCAAGATGCAATTGAAGTGCAGACTTTCATCTTTAATTCAAGGGGTTGAACAAAAATATTGCATGAAATGTTTAGGAATTACAACCATTTTCACACACAGTCACCTTATTTCAGGGGCTCAAATATAATTGGACAAATTAACACAATCATAAATAAAAAAATATATTTTTAATACTTTGTCAAGAATCCTTTGCAGGCAATGACTGATTGAAGTCTGGAACACATGGACATCTCAAAACGCTGGGTTTCCTCTTTTGTGATGCTTTGCCAGGCCTTTACTACAGCTGTCTTCAGTTGATATTTGTTTGTGGGTCTTTCTTCCTTAAGTTTTTTCTTTAGACAGTGAAATGCATGCTCGGTCGGGTTGAGATTAGGTGATTGATTCGGCCATTGCAGAATATTCCACTTCTTTGCCTTAAAAAACTCCTGGGTTGCTTTCGCAGTATGTTTTGGGTCATTGTCCATCAGTAAAGTGAAGCACTGTTCAATCAACTTTGCTGAATTTTGCTAAATCTGAGCAGACAATATATCCCTATGCACTTCAGAATTCATCCGGCTGCTTCTGTCTTCTGTCACATCATCAATAAACACTAGTGACCCAGTGCCATTGGAAGCCATGCATGCCCATGCCATCACACTGCATCCACTGTGTTTTACAGATGATGTGGCATGCTTCGGATCATGAGCCGTTCCAAGCCCTCTACATACTTTATTCTTCCCATCATTCTGGTATAGGTTGATCTTAGTTTCATCTGTCCAAAGAATGCTGGTCCAGAATTGGACTGGCTTTTTTAGATCTCTGTATTTGCTCTTGGGATGTCTTCTCTTTATGGTAGACTTGGATAAAGATATGCCTATCTCCTGGAGAAGGTTCTTCAATTGACTGGATGTTGTGAAGGGGTTTTTCTTTACCAAGGAAAGGATCCTATGATCATTCACCACTGTTGTCTTTCATGGACGTCCAGGCCTTTTTTGTGATGCAGAGTTCACCAGTGTGTTCTTTCTCAGAATGTACCAAACTGTTAATTTGGCCACTCCTAATGTTCCTGCTATCTCTCTGATGGATTTTTTTTTTTGCAGCCTAAGTATGGCCTGTTTCACTTGCATTAAAAGCTCCTTTGAACGCATGTTGTGGGTTCACTGCAATAGCTTCCAAATGTGAAAGTCACACCTGGAATCAACTCCAGACCTTTTACCTGCATAATTGATCATTAAATAATGATGAAATAGCCCACACCTGTACATGAAACAGCTTTTGAGTCAATTGTCCAATTACATTTGGTCCCTTGAAAAAGAGGGGGCTACATATTAAAGAGCTGTAATTCCTAAACCTTTCCTCCAATTTGGATGTGAATACCCTCAAATTAAAGCCGAGAGTCTGCACTTAAAGCCGATATTTATTAATTAATTAACTGTAATTTGAATTTATTTTGGTAAACAGCCGAAATAAAAAACTTGTGTCAGTGTCCAATTATTTCCAGACCTAACTGCACATGTAGTTATCTTAGGCGTGTTATGTAAATATTAAATATGAAACATTGTAAAAAGTATTAATACTAAATATTAATAATTATTATAGATACTGTAAAATATACATATATATTCTATGGATTATTTTGATTTTTTGAAGTACATCTATAATAATTTACATTAATTATTAATATTTTTCAATATTTTATATTTCAAGGTATTTGACTGGCAAGGGCTCAAACGTGTATATACAGTGGGTATTGAAAAGAATCACCCCCCCTTGAAAATAATCACATTTTGTTGCTTTTCAGCCTGAAATTAAGACAGTAAGTATTCTTGTTTATCCAGTTGTATTTACTCAGTGCAACTTATAACATAACATCAACATGTCAGGCAAAAATAAAGACAATTCAAAAACAGAATCACTGAGTTGGAAAAAGGATCACCCCCCTCTTAAAATTACTTGTAAACTCAATTAGGTGTAGCTAATCACCTTCTCAACGGCACACACACTGCCATTTTACCTTCAACTGTGATCAACTGTGGGCATATTGATTAGCTCAGCATGAAAAGAACTTTCCTGGAGCATCTCAGTCCATGGTAGTGCAACTGAAGCAAACAATCAACTATGGGTTGCAGGGCACTGTCAAAATATCTCCGGGATAAAGTTGTGGACAGTCACAAGTCAGGAGATGGATACAAGAAAATATCAAAGGTTTTATCAATGCCTAGAAGCACAGTGAAGTCTATTATTAAGAAGTGGAAGGTATTTGGTACAACACGGAACCTTTCTGGATCAGGACTGGATGAAAGAGCCAGGAGGAAACTGGTCAGAGAGGCTATGAAGAAGCCCACAGCAACTCTGAAGCAGTTGCAGGAATTTATGACAAAGAGTGGTCATTGTGTGCATGTGACAACAATATCACAAATACTCCACAAATGTGACTTGTATGGGAGGGTTGCAAGAAAAAAGCCACTCCTCAAGACAAGCCACATGCAGTCATGACTGAGCTTTGCCATTGCACACCTAGGAGATTCTGAGGCCACATGCAAAAAGGTGTTATGGTCAGATGAGACAAAAATTGAAATATTTGGCCTCAACACAAAACAATAAGTCTAGAGGAAATCCAATACAGCTCACCATCCAAATAACACCATACCTACAGTAAAGCATTGAGGTTGTAATATCCTGTTATGGGGGTTTCTCTGCAGCAGGCACTGGAGCACTTGTCAGGATAGAAGGAATAATGGATGGGGCCAAATACTGTCAAATTCTGGAGGAAAATCTGCTGCCCTCTGCCAGGAAGTTGTCAATGGGAAGAAGGTTTACCTTCCAACATGACAATGAAACAAAGCACACAGCAAAAATGACCACACAGTGGTTGAAGGAAAAAAGGATGAATGTCCTTGTATGGCCAAGTCAGAGCCCAAACCCCATTAAATATCTGTGGCATGACTTGAAGACTGCAGTCCACAAACGGTCACCATCAAATGTAACAGAACTGGAGCAGTTCTGCAAAGAAGAGTGGGCAAATATTGCACAGTCTAGATGTGCAAAGTTAGTAGAGACATATCCCAACAGACTAAAGGCTGTAATTAAAGCAAAAGGTTGTTCTACAAAATACTGACACAAGGGGATGATCCTCTTTCCAATTCAGTAAATCTGTTTTTGAATTGTCTTTATTTTTGCCTGACATGTTGGTGTTTTTCACTTGGATGTTATAAGTTGCAAATACAACTGGATAAACAAAAAACAAAAAAAAAAACAAAATGTGATTATTTTAAAGGGGGGTGATTTTCTATTAATGTGTTTATATGTGTATATATGTATGTATGTATGTATGTGTGCACATACATATTTACACATATAAACACATAAACAGTATATAGACATATATACATACACAAATACATACACACACACACACATTATATATATATATATATATATATATATATATATATATATATATATACACACAAACATATACAGCTGGCCGGAATTTCTAAAGAAATACACAGTATCCTTCTGCATTACTCACTATAGGGCACCTTCTCCATACAGCAACCATGGTAAATGCAATAAAAAAGCAATAAACAAGAAGTACAAGAAGGTCGGGATTTTTCACCTACATTAATGCCAAGCATGCAGAATTCATACATATTGCCCTTGTTAAGCACCTTATCTTGTGCGTTTTATTGGGTTTAGGCCATAAACTGGCAATAAGTATGTGGATGACATATTTATTAAAGCAGACTAAAGTCATCAGAATTGTAGTCATTCACAGCAATCTTTAAACACAGTACTGAATATTTTTATTAATATATGATTGCTCAATAATTTTTCTGGCTCCCTACTTCTCAACATTTCCACTTTACAACACATATTTCTGTTATATATACTGTATATGTGGTTGTGCGTGTTGTGTGTTTATGTGTTGTGCGTGTGTGTATGGTGCTTCTGTATGTGCTGTTTGTGTTGTGCGTGTGTTTGCTGTGTGTGTTGTGTGTGATGTGTGTGTTGTGTATGTGTGTTGTGTGTGTGTGCTGTGTGTGTTGTGCGTTTGTGTGTGTTGTGCATGTGTGTTGTGTGTGTGTGCTGTGTGTTGTGCGTGTGTGTTGTGCGTGTATGTTGTGTGTGTGTTGTGTGTGCTGTGTTGTGTGTGTGTTGTGCGTGTGTGTTGTGCGTGTGCTGTGTGTGTGTTGTGCGTGTCTGTTGTGTGTTTGTGTGTTGTGTGTGTTGTGCGTTTGTGTTGTCTGTGTGTTGTTCATGTGTGTTGTGTGTGTGTGTGTTGTGTGTGCTGTGTGTGTTGTGTCTGTGTATTGCTTGTGTTGTGCTTGTGTGTTGGTGTGTCTGTTTGTGTGTGTGTTGTGCGTGTGTCTGTGAATGTGTACATATAATTCTTATAACTTGCTCAATAATTTCTCAGTTGAATGTGTTCATATAAAACTGTACCTGAGTAGAAGTATTACAATGTGAAAAAAAGTCAAGCTGGTATATAAAGATATAAATTCTTTAGTTGCCATAATACAAAACGTTTTATGTACTCAATTTTAAAAAAAATTACGTACTCAGGACTATTAAAAAATGTTTTTATGACTGTTAATTTTTTGAGTACCAAGTATTTAAGGTAAGTATTAATTTCAGATTGTTAAACCTTTCTTTATATAAAATAGGTGTATAAGAGAGTTTCCCAACGTCATAGTCAGTTCAGGATATGAAGAACCCTTTTATGAGCTTTGTCAGCACTAATGACTAAACTATACAGCTGCCTATGGATGCTTCTATACCAGATTCCAATGTGGCTTTCCATACTGCCACCTACCACTGATCTGTTATCGAAAACGGATGAGTATAAAGCCTATTACTCCCTGTTGTATCTTCTATCTTATCTATATTTACTGAGTTGTAAAGTAAAGATGTAATAACAGTTTGGACTTATGTACATATATATGTAAAAACAGCATTTCAAACACACACCTACTCTACACATATATACACTGTATCCTGAACAAACAAAAATAATTATATGTACTAATGCACAAAGCACTGCATACCTGCATACCCATCCAATGCCAAACTATTTCATACGTATAAGTCGTTTCCTCTCACATTTTCCCAATTAAAAATGAAATATTTAATATTATATCAGTTCTGTTAGAATATCTGCTTAAAGCAGAAACATAACATTTCATAGTATGATGTGATATCTGATATCTGATAATAATCTTTTTGTTAAAAAACTGTAATGAATTCCATATTACCCTTAATGGGACATGAAACCCAGGATTTTTCTTTCATGATTCAGGTAGAGCATGCATTTGTAAACAAATGATCAATTCTGCTTCATTCTCTTGGTATCCTTTTTTGAAAGAGCAGTTATGCACTGGGAGCTAGCTAAACACTCCG
Source organism: Bombina bombina (assembly GCF_027579735.1). NCBI lineage: Eukaryota > Metazoa > Chordata > Amphibia > Anura > Bombinatoridae > Bombina > Bombina bombina. Next base: position 981,475,479 of record NC_069499.1, on the reverse strand, counting down.
GTAAGCCAATCACAAGAGGTATATATGTGCAGCCACTAATAAGCAGCTAGCTCCCAGCTCCTGAACCTACCTAGGTATGCATTTTAACAACGAATACCAAGAGAACGAAGCAAATTAGATCAAAGAAGTAAATTGGAAAGTTGTTTAAAATTGTATATCTGAATAAATATAGAAACATTTTGGGTTTCATATCCCTTTAAATAAAAAAGTATTCTATATATAATATATATGTGTGTGTGTGTGTGTGTGTGAAATTTTAAACACAGGGACATGAAACCCAACGTTTTTCTTTTATGATTCAGATAGAGCATACAATTAAATAAAAACAGTTTCAACTTTATTTATAACGTAAAATGTGCTTTGTTCTCGTATTTTATGATGAACAACATACCTACGGCTAGATTACGAGTTTTGCGTTATGAGCTGTGCAGTGCTAACGAGCAGTTTTCTCTCACCGCTCACTTACCTACAGCGCTGGTATTACGGATTTTTACAAACCCGGCGTTATAAGACAAAACGTGAGGGTAGAGCAAAATTTTGCTCCATATCTCACTCCAATACCAGCGCTGCTTAAGTCAGCGGTGAGCTGGTTGTACGTGTTTGTGCAAGATTTCCCCATAGGAATCAACAGGGAGAGCCGGCTGAAAAAAAGTCTAACACCTGCAAAAAAGCAGCGTAAATCTCAGTAACGCAGCCCCATTGATTCCTATGGGGAAATAAAAGTTATGTTTACACCTAACACCCTAACATGAACCCCGAGTCTAAACACCCCTAATCTTACACTTATTAACCCCTAATCTGCCGCCCCCAACATCGTCGCCACCTACATTATATTTATTAACCCCTAATCTGCCGCTCCGGACCCCGCCGCCACCTACATTATACTTATGAACCCCTAATCTGCTGCTCCCAACATCGCCGACACCTACATTATATTTATTAACCCCTAATCGGCTGCCACCAATGTCGCCGCAACCTACCTACACTTATTAACCCCTAATCTGCCGCCCCCAACGTCGCCGCCACTATAATAAACATATTAACCCCTAAACCGCCGCACTCCCGCCTCGCAAATATTAGTTAAATATTATTAACCCCTAATCTGCCGTCCCTAACATCGCCGCCACCTACCTACATATATTAACCCACAATCTGCCGCCCCCAACGTCGCCACCACTATACTAAATGTATTAACCCCTAAACCTAAGTCTAACCCTAACACCCCCTAACTTAAATATAATTACAATAAATCTAAATAAAAATTAATATTATTACCTAAATAATTCCTATTTAAAACTAAATACTTAACTATAAAATAAACCCTAAGCAAGCTACAATATAATGAATAGTTACATTATAGCTAGCTTAGGGTTTATTTTTATTTTACAGGCAAGTTTGTATTTATTTTAACTAGGTAGAATAGTTATTAAATAGTTATTAACTATTTAATAACTACCTAGCTAAAATAAATACAAAAGTACCTGTAAAATAAAACCTAACCTAAGTTACAATAACACCTAACACTACAGTACACTACAATTAAATAAATTAACTAAATTAACAACAATTAAATAAATTAAATTAAATTAGCTAAAGTACAAAAAAAACAAACACTAAATTACAGAAAATAATAAACAAATTACAAGATATTTAAACTAATTACACCTAATCTAATAGCCCTATCAAAATATAAAAGCCCCCCAAAATAAAAAAAACCCTAGACTAAACTAGCAATAGCCCTTAAAAGGGCCTTTTGCGGGGCATTGCCCCAAAGTAATCAGCTCTTTTACCTGCAAAACAAAATACAAACAACCCCCCAACAGTAAAACCCACCACCCACACAACCAACCCCCCAAATAAAATACTATCTAAAAAAACTAAGCTCCCCATTGCCCTGAAAAGGGCATTTGGATGAGCATTGCCTTTAAAAGGGCAGTTAGCTCTTTTGCAGCCCAAACCCTAATCTAAAAAATAAAACCCACCCAATACACCCTTAAAAAAACCTAACACTAACCCCCTGAAGATCGACTTACTGTTCTGAAGACCAGACATCCATCCTCAAGGAAGCGGCAGAAGTCTTCATCCAACCGGACCGAAGTCCTCAACGAAGCCGGTAGAAGTCTTCATCCAAGCCTGGCGAAGTGGTCCTCCAGATGGGCAGAAGTCTTCATCCAGACGGCATCTTCTATCGTCATCCATCCAACGCGGAGTGGGTACATCTTCAAGACATGCGGAGCATCCTCTTCAAACAACGGTTTCTTACTGAATGACGGTTCCTTTAAGTGACGTCATCCAAGATGGCGTCCCTTAGTTTCCTATTAACTGATAGAATTCTATCAGCCAATCGGAATTAAGGTAGAAAAAAATCCTATTGGCTGATGCAATCAGCCAATAGGATTGAACTTCAATCATATTGACTGATCCAATCAGCCAATTGGATTGAGCTCGCATTCTATTGGCTGTTCCAATCAGCCAATAGGATTTTTTCTACCTTAATTCCGATTGGCTGATAGAATTCTATCAGCCAATCAGAATCTAAGGGACGCCATCTTGGATGACGTCACTTAAAGGAACCGCCATTCTTTAAGAAGCCGTCGTTTGAAGAGGATACTCCACGCCGGATGTCTTAAAGATGGACTCGCTCTGTGTCGGATGGATGAAGATAGAAGATGCCGTCTGGATGAAGACTTCTGCCCGTCTGGAGGACCACTTCGCCCGGCTTGGATGAAGACTTCTCCCAGCTTCGTTGAGGACTCGGCCCGGTTGGATGAAGACTTCTGCCGCTTCCTTGAGGATGGATGTCCGGTCTTCAGAACAGTAAGTCGATCTTCAGGGGGTTAGTGTTGTAAGGGTGTATTGGGTGGGTTTTATTTTTTAGATTAGGGTTTGGACCGCAAAAGAGCCAACTGCCCTTTTAAGGGCAATGCCCACCCAAATGCCCTTTTCAGGGCAATGGGGAGCTTAGGTTTTTTTAGATAGTATTTTATTTGGGGGGTTGGTTGTGTGGGTGGTGGGTTTTACTGTTGGGGGGGTTGTTTGTACTTTTTTTTTTACAGGTAAAAGAGCTGAATACTTTGGGGCAATGCCCCGCAAAAGGCCCTTTTAAGAGCTATTGATAGTTTAGTTTAGGCTAGGTTTTTTTTTTTTTTTTTCGGGGGGCTTTTTTTATTTTGATAGGGCTATTAGATTAGGTGTAATTAGTTTAAATATCTTGTAATTTGTTTATTATTTTCTGTAATTTAGTGGGGGTGGGTTTTGTACTTTAGCTAATTTAATTTATTTAATTGTTCTTAATTTAGTTAATTTATTTAATTATAGTGTAGTGTTAGGTGTTATTGTAACTTAGGTTAGGTTTTATTTTACAGGTACTTTTGTATTTATTTTAGCTAGGTAGTTATTAAATAGTTAATAACTATTTAATAACTATTCTACCTAGTTAAAATAAATACTAACTTGACTGTAAAATAAAAATAAACCCTTAGCAAGCTACAATGTAACTATTAGTTATATTGTAGCTAGCTTAGGGTTTATTTTACAGGTAAGTATTTAGTTTTAAATAGTAATTATTTAGGTAATAATATTAATTTTTATTTAGATTTATTGTAATTATATTTAAGTTAGAGGGTGTTAGGGTTAGACTTAGGTTTAGGGGTTAATACATTTAGTATAGTGGCGGCGACTTTGGGGGCGGCAGATTAGGGGTTACTAAATGTAGGTAGGTGGCGGCAATGTCAGAGACAGCAGATTAGGGGTTAATAATATTTAACTAGTGTTTGCAAGGTGGGAGTGCTATGGTTTAGGGGTTAATTTGTTTATTATAGTTGTGGCGATGTCCGGAGCAGCAGATTAGGGGTTAAAAAATTTATTTTAGTGTTTGCGATGCGGGAGGGCCTCGGTTTAGAGGTTAATAGGTAGTTTATGGGTGTTAGTGTACTTTTTAACACTTTAGTTATGAGTTTTATGCTACAGCGTTGTAGTGTAAAACTCATAACTACTGACTTTCAAATGCGTTAGGAATCTTGACGGGGTAGGGTGTACCGCTCACTTTTTGGCCTCCCAGGACAGACTCGTAATACCGGCGCTATGGAAGTCCCATAGAAAAAAGGGTTTACAAAGTTTACGTGAGTCGTTTTGCGGTAAGGCCAAAAAAGTGTGCGGAGCCCCTAAACCTGCAAGACTCGTAATACCAGTGGTAGTGAAAAAAGCAGCATTAAGACCTGTTAACGCTGCTTTTTTACCCTAACGCACAACTCGTAATCTAGTCGCTAGTTAGGTGCACTGCATATAACTGAAATACTACATGATGCCAAACACTGCTGCCACCTAGTGCTCTTACAGATGTATAATGTTAAAAGTATTCCTGTAAAACTGCTGCTAAATAGTGGTCCAGACACATGCACGCTCCTGAAAACAGCATGTATTGATGTCCGCCCGCCCATTGATAAATCTACCCCTAAGGCTTTATTTTTAATATTCAGAATTATCTCTGCATGGGAAGAGGCCTATGGTCACATGGAACACCTGTATTTACTAACTCACTGCAATATCAATACTATTGGATTATGTTTCCCTACAGTTTATATAATTGATAAGTTGTGAACTATACCTATGTTAACCACGATTGCAAATAGGTAAAGACGCCACTTAATATGTTTATTCCATAGTATATAATAGAGGACATCATCTGACTTATTTCTTTAATCTGCCCAGAAAAATATGGCCACCCAAACCTGAGTTAAAGGGACATGAAACCCCAATTTTCTAATTTATTTCTATTATCTAATTTATTTAATTTTATTGATATGCTTTGATGAAAAGCATATCTAGATATGCTCAGTAGCTGCTGATTGGTTGCTGCACATAGATGCCTCATGTGATTGGCTCACCCATGTGCATTGCTATTCCTTCAACAAAGGATATCTAAAAAATGAAGTAAAATATATCCTAGAAGTAAATTGGAATGTTGTTTAAAATTGTATTCTCTATCTGAATCATGATATAATTTTGGGGGGTTTAGTGTCCCTTTAATAATGTAAACCTGCATTTGACCATTTGCATATTGGTTTGCACTTCATGCTTGCACTAATTTAATTATATAGCAAAGCCATTTAGTATGTAACATGTAGTTCATATACGTATAAGTGCATGTAACTCTAAAATTATTTCCCAGATATTACCTATTCTATCCCATTGGCTGCTGCCCCCAGACAATTGATGTGCTAAATACTATAACGACCACTGTGTTGAGTGTCTAAACTGTGCAGTTGCATTATAACTTCTAAGAAAGACAGAACAAGGAAAATGCTTGGTTTCAATGGAGCATTTATTTTTAAACAAATTCAGTTTTTTACTATGCATTTAAAGGGACGTTACCCAAATGCTTAATCACTTGAAAGTGATGCAGCATTGCTGAAAAAAGTTGACTAAAAAATATCACATATGCATCTCTTTGTAAAAAATGAAGATATTTTACCTCAAAATGTCCTCTGTAGCCACATCCCATTGTAAAGGGACTTTAGGCATCCAATCAGGATGATTGTCCCAGGACTTGCAAGGGAGTGTACATATGTTTAAGGAATATTTTTATAAAGTCTTGTAAGATTATGGAGTATTTATAACAGTAAAGCAAAACAACTGGCTGTTTTTTCACCATCCAGTAGCTGAAGGTTAACTGTTGTGATATTTTCTAGTTAGCTTTTTACAGATATGCTGAACCACATTCCAGTGATTTAGCATATGGGTAACACATCCCTTTAACTCTTTTAAAAGGGTTAAAAATGTAGTCAAAATTGCACTCCTGGAACAACCCCCTTTCTTCTGCAGATGAGGACATAGCGACTAACTGGTGCATATGCATGACTGCCTGTTTCCCATTTGCTCACCAGCTGTAGCCTCATCTCCAGTGATACAGGAGATCAACTTTGACTATGTATTTAAACCCTTTGTAGGTGTTAAACATATAGTAAAATAAAGGAATTTATTTAACAATAAAATGCCCTAATGAAATTAAGTATTTTATTTTTACACTACAATATTCTTTTTAGTGAGATGAGAATTGATATGTTAATTATAGATGTCAGAGGAGCATGGAAATAAAGAAATACGTTTACGTTGTTGGGAGAAGTAGGAAATGGGAGGTGTTGATTAAAGCAAGAAATAGGAGATAAATTGGAAATCAGAGACATCAGGGACAACAGGAATTAGAAATAACAAATGTGACTTGTACTAGTTGTACTAGTTGGAAAAAACATGGAGATAGTATGATAGTTTAATAACATAGGAGAGGGCCCAACAGTTTCCATTTTGGGAATTTTTGGGTAGTAACCTAACTGCTGAGGGCACAAAAAGAAACATTTAACCAGACATCTTGATTTTACCAGAATAAAACTAAAGAGGTGGCACTGTTGTGGGGTGAAATGTACCCACCCTTTCTCCTGGGGGTCCATCAGGGCCAGACTTTCCATCAGGTCCGGTCAACCCCTAGAAAAGAAAGAAAAGGGTCATTACTTTTAACCCATGAGGTGCTTTTTTGTCTTTCAGTCATGCATTGGATGTTTGGTTAGTGTTCTACACATTAGCACAAGAAGTATAGGGTTAAGAAGATACTTACATCAATTCCTGGAAGTCCAGATAATCCTGGCTTTCCAGGGTCTCCTGGTTTTCCTGGGGCTCCTTTGGGACCCTTAACAGAAGATATGAAAATTATCCATTTTATTGCTTTAAGGAACTGCAGTGTTATCTGCGGAGTACACTGACTTGATCTAAAATTTATCTCCCTCTAATATGTTTCACTCTTGTATTTCTCATTAAAATCCCAGGGTGAAAACTGTTAATGGATTTAATGCCATTCACTTAGAACAAGACTGAATATGGTTTATTGTGAAGTTTAACTGCTCATTAATAACATACTTTCTACCCTTAATACATTTCAGCTTTTGTGACTTCCGGGTTATTTCAGTTTACACTCACCGGAGTACCAGGTATGCCAGCTGGACCTATCTCTCCCTGTTAGGAAACAAGAAGAAATGTGAGATTCCTGAAATGAGAACAGAGATCATATTGATATTATAGCTGTTAAAATTAAGAAATATTACTAAAAGAGACTGAAATTCAAAAGACCTTAAAGGGATATGAAACCCAATTTTTGTATTTCATGATTCAGATAGAGCATTCAATTTTAAGCAACTTTGTAATTTACCCCTATTATCAATTTTTCATTGTTCTCTTTGTAACTATATTTGAAATAGCAGAAATATAAATTTAGGAGCCAGCCCATTTTTGATTCAGCACATGGAGAGCACTTGCTGATTGGTGGATAAATGTAGCCATCAATCAGCAAGTGCAACCTAGGTGCTGGATGAAAAATGGGCCGGATTTTAAGCTTACATTACTGCTTTTTCAAATAACGATACCAAGAGAACAAAAAATGTTTGCTAATATGAGTTAATTAGAAAGCTGTTTAATATTGCATGCTCTATCTGAATCGTAAAAGAAAAATTTGTGTTTCATATCCCTTTAAGGTATTACTGATGCACAGATTAGGCCGATATACAGCTACTATTACATCTGGGTAAAAAAGAATCAGTGGTGATAACTGCTCTTGTGTACAAGCTAAATAACTGTTCTCTGTTGGTGGAATTAGAAGGTTTATAACTGTTGTTGGTCTGTGGGTTTATATGCAGCATAACTGCAAAACTGAGCTCAGAATATGTCACTATGAACAATTAACCTAAGGGAGTGTCTGGGTAAAAACATGGGAGGGGCCAATGAGGGTGGGATTGAATGTGCAGTGTTTGCATTAAAACCTGTCAGGTTGTTCTTGTATTGCTATGGCTATATCCTTTCTTTATTGGAATTTTGACAGTTAATAAAATATTTGTAACTTTATTTACTAAAGGTGTCTTTAATTGCTCACAAATTATATGAAATCTGGTTAGGGCTTATTAAAGGGACAGGAAACCCATATTTTTTTTTTCATGATTCAGATAGAGCAGGCAATTTTAAACAACTTTTTAATTTTCTTCTATTATCAAATTTTCTTCGTTTTTCTTGGTATCTTTTGTTGAAAAGCAGGAATATAAGCTCTGGAGCATGCACATCTCGAGTGCTATATGGCAGCATTAATTAAAGAGCGCTAGATGGCAGCATTATTTTCTGCCATGTAGTGCTGCAGACAACTACTCTATCTCTTCAACACAGAATACCATGCAAATGAAGCAAATTTGATAATAGAAGTAAATTTTCCATGTGAATCACAAAAGAACATTTTTGGGTTTCATATCCCTTTAAGTTTTGTCTTTTTGAGCCACTAGTCATAGTCACATCCCCATTAAAGGGATAGTACACACTCAATACATTTTATAAGGATAGTGTTGAGGTTATTCCCCGCCCAATCTAGTCATGGGTGCTGCCATATTTAAACCTGGCTTTTACTACATTCCAGCTCTGACGTGTTTGTACATTTGCAGCAACTCTCCTTAAGATACCTGCAGTGTAACCTAGGTTGCAAAATGGCGTCATTAGAGGGAGGTGCATGAAATGCGTAGCGTTTAATGATTCCTTAACATTACTATTGGTTTCAGATACGTTTTCAGTTTTATATATTAACCTTTCATAATATTTATGTTCTTACTTTTGCTTCTTTCCAACTTACTTCAAGACTGCAACATCATTTTTCTTCAGTTTTTAATAACTAATAGCCCAATTTGGTTCTGTTAAAAACCTGACATATTTTTAATTTTTTTTACTAATTTTAATTGCTTTCTTCAACAAAACATATAAAATATTCCTTAGTAACCCTTTCAGTGGCACGTCCTAATTTATTAAGCATAATGACATTTACTAAGATATCACCGTACGATAGAAAATTTGCCCACACTTTTACAACTTAATTCAAGGGAGTCTGCACTGTTTGGAGACTGAAGAGGGTGTTTCTACAGTAGCTGCCAGCACAAACAAATTCTAATGTCTCTGTTAATTTGTGCCGCAATTAACACCTTAAAGGGACAGTGAACACCTTGTAATTGCAATACATTTCTGTTGTGTTGCTGAATAATAAAATATCAGCCAGGTCTTAACATTTTTAAAACAAATTAACATCCTTTTTACATAAATTATTTTTAAATAGTCAAACTCCACCCACTATTTGCCTTATTTGGAGAAGCCAATATGGGCTTTAGTCCCCAGACAAGAAGTCTAGTCGCTGTCATAAATTTAGTATAAAATCCATTGTTTTGCAGCTGTTAACTTAGGGACAGATATAAGGCAGAGTTAGCCTCGAGAAGTCAGCGGGGTGCATTTGAATTAAAAAAATGAGAAATTGCTCAATTTTCAGAGCTAAATTACATGAAAAGGGGACAAAATAAATAATAAAAATACATTCCAAAGTTGTTCCATTAAAAATAACTAGACATTTTATAAATAAATAATAAAAATCTCAAGGCGATTCATCTGCTGAGAAGGGATTGCACTCTCTCAGAATGTGTTGCCATTATAGCGAGAGAAAAAAATGACATGTTCTTATATTGTTGAAATGAAATGGTGTTAAACACATAGTTGAAGTACTGTTTGGGAGGCAAACAGAACTGCTGGGCCTAAGTGAATACTGTTGATGAGCCAATAAGCAGAGCTAGTTGCACAGCTAGGTGTGTACATACTTCTGCATCTATTACACAAATACAAAACAAAATAATATACATTCAGTTGTTTTCTGTATTAATTTAATTTGGATTCAAAATAGTGAGCAGACTAAAATCAGAGAACTAGAACTTAAATGGTAATGCTACATAATGCACAAACGTTCTGAATACAATAAAAAGAATGTGCTGCAGCAAGTGGCTGTCCCAGCAGGAATACAGACAGGTAGTGTAGGGAAGGATCCCACCCTTCTTCCTTTAGAATTCTGTGCAGACTGAGTCACCTGTGATCTTGTGCTACAGATAGACCAGGAAACATTTCTGTAGGTTTGTATGGCTACTCCTTCCTGACAAGGGGTGGGTTGTTACAAGGAGCATACAGAGAAGCCTTTATGCTACTCTGCACAAACAGAGCATAATTCTTAGACGCTCACGAATGTTGTAACCCTCTCATTTCCAGATTGCACTTCTAGTAACACTGCACCATTTGTTGTATGGGGTCAGCTGACACTGAACGGGTTAATCTACCTATACCCTCCCACCAAACTGTGCTCTCCCCCATCCAGTCCCAAAAACTCACATCAATGCCATCTTTGCCTGGAATTCCTGGGGGTCCCTGTGGTCCTGGGGGTCCTGGTGGCCCAGCTCTCTGCAAAAGAAGTATACAGTATTACCTATCTAAGTCATAACCAGGTAGTGTCTCTTTTTAGTGTTTGATGACTTTTAAACCATATTTCCAAATAGCCCAATCTTTTTTGTGTTAGCAGCAATAAAGCTAATACTATAGAGACGCTAATACTGACATCCAAACCCTCTAGGGTGCTTCTTAGATGGAATTAATGTGATATTAGAACATTATAATGTCACATACTTATCAAAGAGACTGCCCTTTGTGCTAATTTAGAAAAGTTTCACCACAAACAATAAAATTAACAAATTACCACATTTTCATTTCTATTTCAATGTCAGGAGATTATAATCTTTTTGGTGCAAGATTAGGGCAACCCAGGGTTTAATAGTCAATACATTTAAATGAGATTTGGGAACCAGACAGAATATTGAAGAGCTAGACACATATTTGTAGGGTCAGGGGACATTTTATAGTGTAAATAAATGCTAAATGTTCGGAACCTTAAAAGTTGTAGATATCTGTAACCTCCTGCTTTAAGCATTGTGGGAAAGGCAGAGAAATGCCAATGTAGCATTGGGTCTATACCAATCATTTAGAAAAGTCATTAAATGATTTATCTACAAAAACAGACTTTGAGTTTTGTATTTGGATCATTAAAGGATTGTCACCGACCCCCATTGTATAAAAAATCAATACTGTACACTTGACAAGATATTTTATATGATTAAGGGATGGTGAAGATAGTGATTATATAATAATATTGCTGCTAATTATGTCCCTTAAACACACACCATATGTACTTTTGGCTTTACATAAATAAAGTTTTTTTGATCCAAAATATTTATGATTATTTGCCCTACTTCATTTGTCTATTAAACATCACAAATATCATTAACATTTCTCCAGTCATCTCCAGATTCTGTGTCACAAACCTTTAAACATTGTAATTTTACAACACAACTGCCCATAAGTTCTGTAATGTCATCCAGCACAGAATATCTCATGAGGTATATTTTTACAACTAGATTTGGCAATGATATTTTGCACACAACAACGGCAGAATTGTATAATTCCCAAAAAAGCGGAAAAATTAAATAGAAAAAATCAAGACAAATAAATAGACAAAAATATTCAAATTTTATTACCTCAGTGTTCAGCCAATTGTAAGTCTTTTTTTAACATAAGCTACTGCTATTATTGTTTATGTATTGCTTTGCAATGCTCTATACATTCTCAGACACAGTTAGCCATGTGTGGAATCCAAATATGAATTAAATACAAATAAAGAAAGTTGTGTTCAGAAATACTAGTCATGAAGTACAGATCTCTGTGGGACCCTTATTGCAATTATTTTGCTTCATTTCCTATCCCTGAGTTAGAAGGAATGAGCGGATTCACCACAAGCTGTGAGTGCAGGAATTAATGTGAGCTGCAGGAACAGTTAGACATAGCAAGAAACACAGATGCTGCCAGTATCTTTAGCAGGCTATGCAAACACAGCACAGACCTCACTAACACACGGGCATTGTGTAGTGAGCTCTGTGCTTTGTTTTCATAGCCTCAAAAATAAATTGCTGAGAGGCCGAGGCTTCTCACAGGAGACTTGGGCTTCAAAGGTATAACACAGGAAAACAAGGGGCGTCTTTGTTTGAGGGGGGACCAAGGTCTGATTTCACTTACAATTGGGGGGAGCTGTGGGGACACTGGGGGGAATACATGGTCAGGAGAAGAAGAGAAAAACCCCTGAAGTATGAAAAACCCTGCTTGTATTCTAATTTAATGTCAGGACCTGTGACAAGGAGAATTAAGAGTTCAGACACAGGACCTGTAAAAAGGATTAAAATAAAAAAATATATAAAGCACTTCTGTGTTACTAATAAAATATACAAAATAAAAGTCACAGACTCACAGGAATTTCTAACGAGTGTTATTCTTAGAAAGTGCTATATTAAAATGTGGTGGTTACATTGAACAACCTTCCAGTGAAGGTAATAATATTTAATATAGGGGATATAAATCTAGTCTGTATAACCATAAATCAATAGGCCAAATATAATATGAGACCTAACTTCACACTAGTCATAAAAAGGAGCTGCTTAATAACCATCACAGCCGATGTATTTAGGTAAATGATGACACTACTAGAAGGTCAACTCGTTATTTCATTACACATTGGGGAGCTGGTGGAATATTACAGGCAGTCGCAATGGTTCTAATAGCTATACCAGTTTCCTTGCAGGATGAAAGCAAAGAAAAGGAATGCGTTCCATTCACACATAACTGCAACATACAGCACTCTGCTAAAAGCTAGACCTACCAGGACTGAAATAGTCTTTTATTTGATGTAAGACATAACTATGCATATTTGTGGCTCCATAAATGTTCTCTACCACTCAAAAGCTTAGAATCAAATATATAATGTAAAAAAGTAAAACATTTTTGAATATTATTTGGACACAAATAAGAATCACTAGGCCCTTATTGTATCCCGGGTTTGAAATTATGAACATATTATTTACAAATAAAAAGCTATTCAATTTATCTTCTGACCTACTATGTTTTTTTTAACTACACTTGTTATTTTCATTTAAATTTTGGAGCTGCTTATAGTGGGTAGAGGTTTTCAAAAAAATATGTTGTGTGATTAAATTGTTATGTACACACTAAAGTTCAGAATTGTATTCCTGAACATTACTTCTTCTTTCCTAAGAAAGTTTAAAACCATAAGAGAATTCCTGGAAAATATAAAGCCAATATGGCTGGATGACTACATGAGTCCTACAGACAGAGAAATCAGAGCAACTTACCTGCCCTTGGGTTGCCACTAAGAGATGGAATACAAAGAGGAGCCCAAGAGATTGGAGCCCAGCCATGCTGACTTTCTCCACTCCACTATCTGTGAATAATCCTAATATGTCCCCCTGTCTTCTGCCCTTCTGTCCTGGCTGGAACCCTGGCCCTTAGCAAAGGATGTCTGACTCCAGTCTGCAGGTTGAAGGATGCAGAGAGACGAGGGGGCTTCAGAGCAGAGGAGGTGGAGAGAAGGAGAGGGGAGAGGGAGGGGAAGAATCTTTAGCCCACCTATGAATGAGAGCACTTATTTACACAAATGACTACTGACATCTAGGACCCTTTGGAATGTAATGAAAACACAGAGAAAAATATGTGACAACCCATAGAGTCCTCCTACAAATTCCCACACACTAAATTTAGATTGTAAGCTCCTTTGCCAAACAGCATATATTAAAATGTTTGTTTAATCATTCCAGATCTGCCAACTTTGAAAGATATTTTATAGAGTGTATTAATGTGCATCAGATGACGTCACAAAAAGTGTTATTGCTAAACATAACCTATTATAATATTCAAAACTACATTAATTCATACTACCATTTATTCTTCTATGCATAACTGCTGCAAAGCAGCATTCTCTGATGTAAAAGAGGTACTAAATGGTAAGTGTGCTTTGTGCACTGCACAATTACTGTCCGTTTAAGGAGTTATTAATTGTCAAAAAGATAATATTTATTTTACTTTTGATAATGTAATATATTTTAAAATGCTATAGTTTATACAAGCTGAATACAATAGTTGTAAGGTTATTTAAGCTTCATTAACATTGTATTTTTTTAATGTTTTAGAACCACATGATGCATTCGATAAGACACACGTGAATTTCTTGTAGATTTCAGAGTCTGGGTTATCACATGGGAGGATATTTATATAATTTGATGTTTTATTTTATACTGTGATTTTACTAACTCATAGTTGTATCTGGGGACCAACCTCAAATAATGTGTCATACAGGCCGAGATCCATAGACACTTGTGATGTTGAAGGAAGAGCCTCACTGTAATGGCTGGGGATCATGTAAGAATTTCACTGACCATTTCTTCACCTATGTTCCCATGCATTCCTGTCATTATAGGGATAGGAAAAACAAAATTAAACCTGCATGATTTAGATGGAGCATGTTACTCACATTTAAATGCACTTCTTTTGTCAAATTTAGTTTGTTCTCTTGATATCCTTTGTTGAAAAATAATATATACATGTCCTACTTTAGTGGGAGTTAGCTGGTGATTGTTGGCTACTCAAAATTTTCTCTTATCAATGACTCACCACATGTGTTCAGCTAGCTGCATTGCTGCTCTAGAGCAGACTTTAAAGGGACAGCCCAGTCAAAATTAGGGCATGCAATATTAAACAGCTTTCCAATTTACTTTTTTCTTTGTTGAAAGCTAAACTTAGGTAGTCTCATATGCTAATGTCTAAGCCCTTGAAGGCAGCCTCTTATCTCAGTGCATTTTTACAGTATTTCAGTTAGATAGCGCTAGTTCATGTGTGTCATATAGATAACATTGTGCTCACTTCTGTGGAGTTATTTATGAGTCAGCACTAATTGGCTAAAATGCAAGTATGTCAAAAGAACTGAGATAAGGGGCAGTCTGCAGAGTCTTAGATACAAGGTAATCACAGAGGACAAAAAGTATATTAATATAACAGTGTTGGTTATGCAAAACTGGGAATGAGTAATAAAGGGTTTATCAATCTTTTTAAACAATAACATTTTTTAAGTAGACTGTCCCTTTAACTATCACCTAAATTACAAGTTTAGCGCTATAGAGGGTAGTTAACAAACGCAACAAAAGTTGCGTTATTTCACCCTCTATAGCGCTGCCATTACGAGTTTTTAAAAATCCGGCTTGTGCGAGCGATATGGTTGCGTTGAGCTACATACCGCACAAAATACAAGCGCTGATTTGATGTGCTTTTTCACGCTTTCCCCATAGACATCAATGGGGAGAGCGTGTTAGAAAAAAAACTAACACCTGCGATCGCGGAATGAAAATCTCCATAACGCAGCCCCATTGATGTCTATGGGGAAAAAAAGTTAAGTTTAAACCTAACACCCTAACATAAACCCCACGTCTAAACACCCTTAATCTGCTGCCCCCGATGTCGCCGACACCTACATAATGTTATGAACCCCTAATCTGATGCCCCCGACATTGCTGTAACCGAAATAAATAGATTAACCCCTAATCTGCTGCTCCCGATATCGCCGCCACTATACTAAAGTTATTAACCCCTATTCCCCCGCACCTCCAACACCGCCAACACTATAATAAAGATATTAACCCCTATTCTGCCGCTCCCCATCGCCGCCACTAAATACAGTTAATAACCTCTAAACCTCTGGCTTCCCACATCACTACCATTAAATAAACCTATTAACTCCTAAACCGCCAGCCCCCCACATCGCAACAACCTAAATTAAACTATACTAACCCCTAAACCTAACCGTAACCCTAACTGTAACCCTAACCCTAAACCTAACACCCCCTAACTTTACCATAATTAAAATAGAGCTAAATTAGTTACAATTATTAACTAAATACTACCTGTTTAAAACTAAATACATACTTACCTGTGAAATAAAACCTAAGCTAGCTACAATATAACTAATAGTTATATTGTAGCTAGCTTAGCTTTTATTTTTATTTCACAGGTAAGTTTGTATTTATTGTAACTAGGTAGACTAGTTAGTAAATAGTTATTAACTTTATACTAACGACCTAGTTAAAATAAATACAAACTTACCTGTGAAATAAAACCTATTGGCTGATTCGAATCAGCCAATAGGAATGAGAGCTGCTTAAATCCTATTGGTTGATTTTAATAGCCAATAGGAATGAGAGCTGCTTAAATCCTGTTGGCTGATTTGAACAGCCAATAGGATTTTAGCAGCCCTAATTCCTATTGACTGATTTTTCAGCCAATAGAAATGCAATGGTAATGGTACCCCCAGAATAAAAGGGGTACCTAGCATTTGAATCCTATCGCATGAAGAGGACCTCCACGTTGGATCAATGGACCTCTGCCTGGACCTCCGCCTTGGACCTTCGTCTGGACCTCCGCCTCCGCATCGACCGCTCTGCCTCCGCAGGGATGAAGAAGATGCTGGTCCCACGATGGATGAAGATTGAGCCGCCTAGATGAAAATGGAGCCGGCGATGTCGGGAGCGGCAGATTAGGGGATAATAGGTTTAATAAAGTGCTTGCGATATGGGAGGGCCTCGGTTTAGGGGTTAATAGGTAGTTTTGTTTAGTAAAACTCATAACTACTGTTCTCAGATGGCGGTACGGATCATGTCGGTATAGGGTGTAACGCAAGTTTTTTAGCCTCACCACACAACTCATAATACCAGCGCTATGGGAATCCCAATAAAAAAACCCATATTAACCCCTATTCCGCCGCTCCCTGACATCGCTGCCACTAAATAAAGTTATTAACCCCTAAACCTCTGGCCTTCCACATCACTAACACTAAATAAACCTATTAACCTCTAAACTGCCAGTCCCCCACATCGCGACAACCTAAATTAAACTATATTAACCCCTAAACATAACCATAACCCTAAACCTAACCCTAACCGTAACCCTAACTGTAACCCTAACCCTAAACCTAACACCCCCTAACTTTACCATAATTAAAATAGAGCTAAATTAGTTACAATTATTAACTGAATAATACCTATTTAAAACTGAATACTTACCTGTGAAATAAAACCTAAGCTAGCTACAATATAACTAATAGTTATATTGTTGCTAGCTTAGGTTTTATTTTTATTTCCAGGTAAGTTTGTATTTATTTTAACTAGGTAGACTAGTTAGTAAATAGTTATTAACTATTTACTAACTACCTAGTTAAAATAAATACAAACTGGCGGAGCCTAGCCGGTCAGGGAGATGGCTGCATAATCCAGTAGCTCCTAAGCCCCACTTCCAAACCGCACCGCATAGACCTGCGGGATCGCAACAAAAATGGCAACACAGGTGCATGAAAGGCTGGTGAACACACTGGGCACAAAATCGGATCATTTCAAGCCCACACCGCAAAAATGAAGCCATTTTTCCAAAACCGGAAGTGCGGCCCTGCACACAAATTGCTACAGCTCCTCTGCCACTACGCACTAGAAATTAACCACAGTGCCGTTTTCCACACAGGGGCAGAGCCTGGAGCTGGACCATAGCTGCCACTTTCCTCAGCTGCTTTTACAAAAGGAGATCCACCATACAGGGCACTGTCTTGGAACTCCCCAGCCTGAACCTTCTCTAAGCTACAGGAAACAGGCTTCTTTATACAGGGGACACTGGAAGAACACAGAGGTGAGCTGGCTCCTGCATACACACAAGTGCCACAGCACACTGAATGATCTGCCTTACTCTAGAACATTTGGGGCATTTTGGGCACAAATGTCAGGGCCCTCACTATCCAAAACCCCTGCGCTAAGCCTCAGCATATAGATTGCTATCTCAGGTGGGGAAACTTGCCTTCTACAATATGTTACACACATACTGCATTAAGGCCTGGTCTGCAACAGCCTGCAGGGCTACATTGACCTCATACTGCCACCCCACTCTGCACGCACCAGTCTTTGGGCATCAGATCCCACCCTGACATTAGGCGCCTCTGGATATGCCTGGCCGCAGAAACTCTAAAACAAACTGCGTAAACAGCTTCAAGCTAATGCAACAATTCCTCAAACAACAAGACCTAGCCGCAAAAGCACCGAAAATGGCCGCACCCACAGAACAGCAGCAACAAAGAAACTACAATCGCGCCCGCTATTATGAAAGATGATCTGCAAAACCTATGCACGAAAGATGATATTAAAGATATCTTAGGAGAGGTCAAAAATTGGTATGGGGAACTAAAAAGAGACCTATCTAAAGTCACACAAAGGGTCTCGGTCTTAGAGGAGAGCCACAACACAGTCAATAATGACATACAGCACATTTCCAACGTTGCATACGACCAGGAAGAAACTATACATCAACTGATGGAGAAAGTTGAGGACCTGGACAACAGAGGCAGGCATAACAACCTGTGCATACACGGGTTCCCAGAGACAATCCATCCAAACGCCATAGAAGGCTGTGGTGACATTTTATCACAGGAATATTGGAATATAGCTCACAGATTTTATAACTGACAATTCACATAGCTGGTTTATTCAAGTAGTTCTTTTGTTCTAGTGTCTGTCTAGGTGGGACACTCCCAATGGCCTGTGAGTGGCATTTGAAAGGCCACTCCCTTTTGAATTGGGGTATAAAATACTGTAACACCAGAACCTCTGTCTCTCTTCTTATCTTGGGCATGCTGTAAAGATGGCTGACACTCTGAAGAAATATGGCTAAGTATATTCCTATGATTATTTTAGCAGTGTTGGACAAATTTGGGTTAGTGTAGTAAAGTTGCCCTGTATCTTAAATGTGGACTGTGTTGCTGTAAAAAATAGATTTATATATATATACCTGTAAATATTTATCTTATTATTAACATATATTGATTCCTAAATAAACTGTTTGGCAAATAATGGAGACCCTCTCATGGAGTTTATTTCACAATTTATCTGTGTTGGTTTTAGTGGTTTCACCATAGAGATTTAGTATATTATATTTAGTAGAAAGTAAAGATATTTTAAATTAATAGATAACCACAAAGGCTGCCTCCAGGACTTGTTCAGGACCCTGAAGGGCCCAAAGAGCACTGTAGATATACGCATTGAAAGAGCCAACAGGGCCCTGACAGCAAAGCCCCCCCCCCGAAGGCGCCCCCTCGGGACATAATTGTAAAGCTATTAGATTACAAGGACAGAGAAGAAATCTTGAGACAGGCCAGACAAAAAGTAATGCATGCTGGATTCCACATTTAGATCTTAACAGACCTCATCCCAGCAACACTGCAGAAGAGGAGGGAGCTGAGCTTCATCACCACAGTCTTGAGGGAGCAGCAGATCCCGTACCGGTGGAGATTCCTGGTCAGCATTACCGCATCTAAGGGAGATACAACAGCCATACTCAGATCTCTGGAGGACCTGCCAAGATTCAACAAAACCCTCCAACTCAACATCACGCACCCAGAGGACCGCCAATTCTCCCCCAGAGACTCTCAGCGGATAAACAACCAACCACACAAAACCCACAACTTTGCCAGCCCAGGGCCTCACTCTGTATCTGAAAGTGTGGACCAGGTCTCGAGGCCCACTAGATCCATGGCATCTCCCACCTCAAACTGACATCCCATTCTAGCCATGGCGGTTACAGGTTGTATGACATAACATTCTTTTCTTTCTCCACAATTTTTTAGGTTTGCAAGTGGGGATACTACCCCTATAGTTTTTTATTGTTGCAGAATTGTAACTTTTTGTTAATTGAACTCTTCAGTTAGAAAATAAAAGAAGAAATCAAAACAGAAGAGTTTAAAATTTGCCTTTATAAGTGTTATTGTACTGTGTTCTTACTGCTTATTACTGTTATTGCACATCTCAAAAAAATGTTTGCACTATTCTTTTTTGAACCTGTTACATTGTCTCAGTTTGTAGTACAGCAGTAGCTTATATTACTTACCTCATACCAGATACAGTGTAAAACCTACATCAGGCAGATAGGCTATCACTCGGCCCGCAAACCCACACCCATACCCGCTAGATACAACATGGCACATACAATATCCATTACCACCATAAATGTGAAAGGGTTAAATAGTCCGGAAAAGAGGTCCATGGCCTTTACAGACCTCTACAAAGTCCCCAGTGATATCCTATTTATACAGGAGACACACTTTAAGAGAGGTCACAAACCCAAACTCCTGAGCCACAAATAAAGAACAAGCTTTCTGGCTTCGGGTGGTACCAGGAAGGGAGGGGTAGGCATTCTACTTAAAAATTCCCTACACTTCCAAGCGACCCACATAGCGAAAGATAAGGATGGCAGGTACCTGATTCGGTTTATTATTCAATAGGCCAATTACCCTTGCAAACATATCTCTCCCAAATAAAGAACAGCACACTTTATTCAGACACATTACCAACCTCCTACTAGAACAGGCCGAGGGGACACTATTCATGTGGGGCAACATTAATTTATCACTGGACACGACAATGGACACCTCTACAGGCATCACTAATACCCCTAAACGAGTTCTAAAATCGGTAACTAATAACCTACACCTACTACGGCTGCACGACATCTGGAGGAACTGTAATCCTGACATCAGGGACTACACCTTTTACTCACACCCACACAACACATACACCAGAATAGATCACATACATACAGACCAGTTGGGCCTTTCCATGATTACTGACTTGCAAATTTTGCCAATCACATGGTCGGATCACGTCCCCGTACATTGTGCAGTACAAGCCACAGCGTCCCTTCATCTGGCGGATGGATGCCTTCCTACTAGGGAATGCACTAACTAAACAGGCTGTAGACCAGTCCATGGAAAACTATTTTAGAGAAAATGACACAGACCACATAACCTCAGCCACTCTCTGGGAGGTGAACTGATAGCCCACAAAGCCAGGGGAAAAAAATCGAACAGACAATTTATAAATTCTACTATGTCCCAAATTAGCTACTGGGAAAAAGAGCACAAAAAACATCTACAGGCCACCAGCATACTAGAATCCCTAACACAGTCTAGGAAAAACCTGAAAGACCACCTAATTAAATAACACCAATAGAAAGCAGCACTTCTGAAACAAAAATACTTTGATATCAAAGATAAAACGGGTCCTCTGTTAAATTAAATGCACACATTCACTCTATTATTCACTCCGGAGGATTCTCAGGTAACTCACTTGAGAGCCTCAACTCTTGCCCTCTTACACCAACTCATGGGACAAGGAACTGGGCATTAGTATTGCTGCTAAGGACTGGCTGACTGTTTTTAACACTACAAAGCGCTCATCAATATCCACAAGAGTCCTTGAAACCAACTTCAAATTTTTAACGAGATGGTATCTGACCCCCAGCAGACTACATCTACAAAACGACTAGCAATAAGTGCTGGAGGGGATGCAGGGAAATAGGCACCCCTACACACATATGGTGGCAGTGTAATAAACTAGATGCGTTCTGGTTGGCGGTACTGGAGCGCATGTTAGACACAATAGGAAAACAGCTACCAAACGATCCACAGATCTTACTATTTCTACTCTTGCCCAAACTGCATGACCGTAATGCTAGGGACCTGCTGATCCTCATGCTAAACAGCGCTAAAACCCTAATCCCAAGACATTGGAACTCTTCCAATATCACGACTGAGAAAGAGTGGGAGGACCAGGTAGAGAGTTTTCTACAACTTGAAAGGTACCACCACCTCCAATCGGGCTCATTAGTCACACACGAGCTTAAACTATCTCTATGGAACCAGCACAAAGAGCGACACAAACTTAGAACCCACTAACATCTACTACACCAAACATCAGGCTTTGCCCTTAGACACCATCTTAGCCAGTTCCCTTTTGAGGATAACGCTATTTAATGTATAATGTAATTCATGTAATATCCCTGAGACTGTAACATAGAAGCATGGGTCATACAGGCCTCTGCACTGAACCTATGTACTGAACTTGTTGCACTTTTGTGTATGATGTACGGACCTTCTTTAAAAAATAAAATAAATAAATAAATAAATACAAACTTACATGTGAAATAAAACCTATTGGCTGATTCGAATCAGCCAATAGGAATGAGAGCTGCTTGAATCCTATTGGCTGATTTGAACAGCCAATAGGATTTTAGCAGCCCTAATTCCTATTGACTGATTTAAAATTTTCAGCCAATAGGAATGCAATGGAAATGGTACCCCCAGTATAAAAGGGGTACCTTGCATTTGAATCCACAGTGTGCGGTGGACGATCGCATAAATAGGACCTCCATGTCGGATCGATGGACCTCCGTCTGGACCTCCGCCTTGGACCTCCGACTGGACATCTGCCTTGGACCTTCATCTGGATCTCCACCTCCGGGAAGCAACCTCTCCGCCTCCGCAGGGATGAAGAAGATGTTGGTCCCGCGATGGATGAAGATGGAGCCGCCTAGATGAAGATGGAGCCAGCAATGTCGGGAGCGGCAGATTAGGTGTTAATAGGTTTAATATAGTGTTTGCAATGCAGAAGGGCCTCGGTTTAGGGGTTAATAGGTAGTTTATGGGTGTTATTGTACTTTGTAACAGTTTAGTTATGAGCTTTATGTAACAATTTTGTTGCGTAAAACTCATAACTACTGGTTTCAGATGTTGGTACGGATCGTGTCGGTATAGGGTGTAACGCAAGTTTTTTAGCCTCACCACACAACTCATAATACCAGCGCTATGGGAATCCCATGAAAAAAACTAATTTTTTCGAGTGTGGGACTGACGTTGCGTTACAGGCTAAAAGGCTTGCGGTACAGTTATACTGACAAGACTCGTAATGGCTGCGTTGCTGTTTTAACGCTGAAATGGCCATTGTTTCAGTGTTAAAACACGAACGCAAAACTTGTAATCTACCTGTATGTATTTAATCTCTTTGTGGGGGTTAGACACACAGTTATATAGAAGAAATAGTGCTATAATAAAATGCTATAACATATTAGAGCATATTCTTGTTCCACTTTTCTATTTCTTAAACATCTAAAGCTAGATGAGGTGTTCAGTACATGAAATCCAGCGCATGAAACGAGAATCTCTTACAAGGAGGAAAAACAATTATAACCACAACAATATCAGAAATACGCTTGAAACACAGTATGTATAAATTGTTATATATGCATATTGTTATGGGTGTGTGGTCTTACTGTATAAAACATAAGGTGTCTCAGATACACAAATGAGAAGCCTGCCATGGCATTCCAGGGGTGTTTACCCTACATTAACGCCAGTCATGCAGAATTCTTAAAGACTCTGTTGCCTTTGAAGTTTCTTGAATCGCTGTCGTATTTTAGTTTGTTTCTATTCATTTTTACAAGTTTTCTATTATGCTTCTGTTAGTTCGCAGTGTATTATTGAGGGAGTTTTTTTCTGTTTCTTTCATTTTTATGTGTTTGTTCTGCAATGTTTTGATGTTGGTATCCTTTGCTTTGGAACTTTTTCTGTGCATCGAGAAGTTAACATTTATAAGATAGATGCGAGTTGATTATAAAGGTGAGTCAACTGCAACTCACCTATGTGACAAGGGGCATTGCAAATCCTTTTGAATTCTACAGTTTTCGAGTTGCAATGTTGTGGCAAATGAGTTTGTAGGTATATAGGGTACAGGTGGCCCTCGCTTTACAACGGTTCAATTTGCACCGTTTCAGAATAACAACCTTTTTTTTCAGTCATGTGACTGCTATTGAAAAGCATTGAGAAGCAGTGCATTGATTAAAATAGCCAGTAGGTGGAGCTGTCCGCTTGTGTTGCAGCAAAGATATGGAAGCCAAGCAAGCTGAAATTAATGAGTTTAACCAGACCTGAGCTATCGAGCAGCTTGCAAAGGAACAAGATCTTCCTGTCTATAAATCAGTCCAGATTGGAATGAATAGAAAGAACTGTTTGCAGAAAAATGCAAGTAAAGTCTGTGTTGTGTGATTATTTTATTAGGTTTATAATGCTGTTTAGCAAATGTTTTTTGTTCATTTAACTTAGTTTAATTATATATTCTGTGTTGTGTGATTATTTTATTAGGTTTATAATGCTGTTTAGCATTTAAAGTCTTCATTTCAAAGCTTTAAAAAGTATGTATTAGATGTTACTTATGCCAATTTTGAGAGGGGCCTGGAACCTAACTCCCTCACTTCCCATTGACTTACATTATAAACTGGGTTTCAATTTACAACGGTTTGGATTTACAACCATTCCTTCTGGAACCTAACCCCGGCGTAAACTGAGGGCTACCTGTATTATCTCATAGTATGACTTAACAGTCTGACATACAATGAATTTTGTTTCCATTTTTACTCATGAAACTTGCTGCTTCACAAAAATAACATAGCAAATCACTTTCAACTAATAAAAATGTGAACAATTCTTAACAATTATATTTTATATAACAATTATTTTTATTTTTGGATAGACTTTTTTTACAGGACTTGAACTCTTAAATGTATTATTTTTTTCTTTCTTTTTTTGTACACGAGAGCACCCTTTTGATTATATGCGCATATTAGTTATTTGTGTAATGAATTGTTCTACTTTTTATAACTGTCTTTTTATTGTTTACTAATAACTACTAGTACAACTTTAGCCTCTTTTACGCGCTCCCTACCTCTGGACTAATTTCTTGTTTTTTTAGGTATTAAAGGGACAGGAAACCCTTAAATTTTCTTTCATGATTTAGATAGAACATACAATTTTAAACAACTTTTCTATTTACTTCTATTATTAAACTTGCTTCATTATCTTGTTCTCCTTTGCTGAATGAACTGCATTGCTCTACTGGCAGGTAGCTGAACACATCTTGTTAGCCAATCACAAGAGACAAATGTGTGCAGGCACCAATTAGCAACTAATTAAATAACGAAAAAACTGAATGTGCCTCCTAGTGCAACAAATCAGTGATAGTGATGTGCTAAAATAAATAAATAAATATCACCGTGATCGTAATATTTCACAGCACATAACATACAAATAAAACAATATAAATAAACAAAAATAAATATATAAATCGTGATATTCAAAGTCACCAGTCTTCCAATTCCCAGACGGTAAAAACCAGGACCATATAGGGTAGAGATCAAACAAAGTCCCAAAGAGAACGGACTGATAGACAATGTGTCTAGGTGGCTGCTCACTTCTCCAAACTCCGACAGGACAGGAGCCAATAGGACTGTGGTAGCAAAAAAAAACGAACAAGAAGAGAAGGCGCCACAATAGTTCAATATCACTCATGTGGGTAATGTGATGCACAAGAGTAATCATATTATATTTACATTATCCAAAGCACTTAGAAAGTGCCAGATAGGCGTGCTGAACTATCACAAGCAGTTCTTCTTTCATACGGTATTGCTAACAGGAAGATTCCCCACGACATGGGCAGATTAAGGAAAGAGGGAATGTAGGAGTTAGGGGAGGAAAGAGAGGAAGAGAACCCCCCTTTTTTTTGTCTGGTTGCCCTTTATACAAGATATAGAAGGTAGATTTCGGGATAGGCTGAATTTAAGTTGAAGTATAAGTATGCATACTGGACATGCATAGAGTGTCTAATCAGAGTAAGCTTCCACTCTATTGGAAAATAGTTTTATAGAAAGAACTTACATAAACGAGACAGGCTGATGCTCAACGTGCATGTTGTGCAATTATGAGAAGAGGGTTAACCAAGATAAATAATTTAACTTAAGATATATATGGTATAGGGTAATTTGTATTTTTTTTCTTCTTTTTTTTGTCACTCTTGTGACTATATATGGTTGATAGAAGGTATTGGATTCTTTTTTGTTTTTGTTGCTGTGATTATGTGAAAATATCAGTAGTTGCACTACTGATATCAACTGTACTATTTGTTATAACAGGTATGCTCTATTTAATTTTGGAGGAGGATACCGAAAAAAAGGGAGAAGGGGGAAGGGAAGGAGGAGGGAAAAAAAGAAGAAAGAATAATCTTCAGCATACATGTTAGATAAATAATTACTTGCAATGCAATTTAGATGTTTTGCTCTATTTAAATTTGTTTGGACGGCGGAACCTGTCTTTTTGCTTTCTTTTTTTCTTGATGTTTTGTCTTGTTTTGTTTGTTTGTTTTTTGAAACTCCAATAAAAAGATAATAAAAAAAAAGAAAGTGCTAAATAGGCGTTCTGAACTATCACAAGCTGTTCAGAAAGCTCCCACGGGCGTGTCCGCTTCCGTTGTATCCTAGAGGTGATCCCAGCCGTAAGCACAGGTGCACTTGAAGTGGATGAGGTAGACTGCTAACAAACAGTTAGGGATAGCGATATCGCCAATACCAGGTGGTGTTAATAAGCATAAAAAAGACGTGCCGCTAAGTGTCTAAGAACAATAGACTTTGATAAACGTTTAAAAAGGTTAAAAAGTTCACAATGCATTTCCCAGTCAAAACATGGACTGCTTCCTCAGGTAAATAATGAACACTAAACAGCACGGCATATAAAAACCCTCCAGGGGATTCTGATTGGATCGATTTCGAATACACCTAAAAGTATTCACCAGACTCCTGTAGTGACATTTTAGTCACACCCACATGAATACAACTACAATGTAATGAGTTTCCAACACTAAAAAACGGATTTCCCATAATTAGCATGTATGCAGTATATGGGGTATTATTGCTCCACTAGGATGAATAATATTGGTAGTATAAATTATTCAAACAAAATAGATTAGTGATGCCACACAAAAAAAAATAAAAAAAAATTAATTGAATGCCCCAAAACTCAGTTTAAACCAAAATTGATCCATATATAACAAGATGAAAAATACATAATGATTGGCAAATATTGGTGGTATACATGATACACATAACAAAACACATAAATAAAATCAAATAGAATTATACATTACAAAAATTCACATCATAACGAACAGGGGGCTCTAGGCAGACAGTCGTTGTTGTAAAACGTGTACCGACAGGTGTTCAGCCTATATGATGATTACATATATCATAGGCTAGTCAGCCTGTATGCTATATATTGCAAGGACAATCTAACAACATTATGGCCCAAATATGTCCTCTTAATTAAATGCTGCCATATCAATCTGTTAATTTAGGCCAAAGGGATTCAAAGTCTTCAGTTTCCAAATAATGAGAGCCCGTTCTAATCTGGCATCTAACAAAAATATTATAATTAGGCAAGCAGATAAGGGCGGAGGTGTGGCCTTACAGGACAGAACAGACTGCCCTAGGGAGGCAGATAGAATTCTCCTAGATAAGACGTATTATTAATTCTCCTAGATAAGACGTATTATAGGAGATTGACTTTTAATCCCACACTGAATTTTACCAAGAATTTAATCAAACTGGTGGATGAAGGTTCCATGGAAGGGATTGTAAATAAAAAAGAAAATACATTTCTGATACCGGATCAACCAAATCTAGCGTATTACTATCACCTCCCTAAGGTTCATAAATCCCTCACTAATCCTCCAGGGAGACCGATTATTTCGGTAATGGGCAATTTAACCTGTATGTTGACCAGTTTCTGAAAAAATCGGTAGTGACCCTACAATCATATATTAAAGATTCTGCAGATCTCATTTTGAAATTAGAAAAAAATCGAAAAATCAAGTAGAAATCTGATCTGGCTCATCTGTGACATATCAGCCTTGTATTCAAATATTTCACATCATTTAGGTTTAGAGGCAAGTAAATTCTTTTTAGATCTTGATATATTTTTGCCGGACAAACAGAAGTCTTTTGTGCTTGAACACAACTATTTTGTTTATCAAGAACAATTTTTTCTCCAGATAAAGGGAACGGCCATGGGGACCAGATTTGCCCTGAGCTTTGCAAACCTTTTCATGGGGTATTTGACGAAATGTACATCTATTCGTCAGTTTTTTTGGCAAATTGGGTCTTCTATGGTTCGTATATATAACAACGATATGGGCATAAAATGTACTTCCAATGTGGGGTCTTAATCCATAGAATTTTTGGATTTGTCTTTTTTGGGATACTGATTGTAACATAGCGACTAAAACTTTCCTTAAGACTGTGGATACTAACAGTTATTTGAATTATCATAGTAACCACCATAAACCCTGGAAAACGAATATACCTTTTAACCAGTTCTGTAGAATATGCAGAAACTGTAAAGATTTTGAGGATCAGGCTAAGATACTTTATGAAAGATTTAGGGAAAAAATGTATCCCCTAGATTTTATAACAACGAGTAAGAATAGAGCTGGAGAAATGGAGAGGGGAAGTTTATTTACACATAAAGATAACAATCTAGTTGTGACTATTGGAGATAACCCAGTAGGGGATAATTTGATGTTTTTTCTACTACCAATATTATTCATCCAAGTGGAGCAATAATATCCCATATACTGTGTGATGAGAGCAGGATGTGATGTCACTAGTTTGGGGGCGGGGCTTAGGTCCGGTAGTCTGTGTCGCAGTTAGTTAGTACAATCAACCTGACTAGATGTGTATTGCTATGCTCTGTAATAAAATAGAGTTGTACCATCGTTGCTGTGTCCTGCATATGTCCTGCATCTCATGACATGGTGTCAGAAATTCTGGACTGCGCTTCTGTTCCTGATCGATTGCAATGTCAAAGTTTACCCCACCTGAGCCTTTTGACTTCTCTCAGCCTGCAGCTTGGCCCACATGGCGTCAGCAGTTTCAGCGCTTCAGGATTGCTTCCAAACTGAACAAGGAGAGTTGTGAAGTACAAGTTAATTCTCTTTTATACTCTATGGGGAAAGATGTAGAGCCAGTGTTCAATGCTTTTACTTTCCAAGAAGGGGAATAATTTAACTTTGATATAGTTATGGATAAACTCAGTGCCCACTTTGTGCCCAAAAGAAATGTGATTCCTGAGAGAGCTTGTTTTCACAAACGTAATCAGCGTGTGGGAGAATCTGTGGAGTCATTTTTGCGCAGCCTGTATGAACTAGCTGAATTCTGTGAGTTTGGTGTTGCTAAAGAAGAACAAATCAGAGACAGAATAGTTATTGGAATTGCAGATGCTGAAGGGGAAGATGTGATGAGAGCAGGATGTGATGTCACTAGTTTGGGGGAGGGGCTTAGGTCCGGTAGTCTGTGTCGCAGTTAGTTAGTACAATCAACCTGACTAGATGTGTATTACTATGCTCTGTAATAAAATAGAGTTGTACCATTGTTGCTGTGTCCTGCATATGTCCTGCATCTCATGACATACTGCATACATGCTAATTATGGGAATCCGTTTTTTAGTGTTGGAAACTTATTACATTGTAGCTGTATTCATGTGGGTGTGACTAACACATCACTACAGAAGTCTGGTGAATACTTTCAGGTGTAATCAAAATCGATCCAATCAGAATCCCCTGGAGGGTTTTTATATGCCGTGCTGTTTAGTGTTCATTATTCACCTGAGGAAGAAGTCCATGTTTTGACTGGGAAACGCGTTGTAAACTTTTTAACCTTTTTAAACTTTTATCAAAGTCTATTGTTCTTAGACACTCAGCGGCACGTCTTTTTTATGCTTATTAACATTATCTGGTATTGGTGATATCGCTATCCCTAACTGTTTGTTAGCAGTCTGCCTCATCCACTTCAAGTGCACCTGTGCTTACAGCAGGGATTACCTCTGGGATACAACGGAAGCGGACACGCCAGTGGGAGCTTTCTGAACAGCTCGTGATAGTTCAGCACACCTATCTGGCGCTTTCCAAGTGCTTTGGATATTGTAAATATAATGTGATTACTCTTGTGCATACCTCTTACCCACCTGAGTGATATTGCACTATTGTGGCGCCTTCTTTTCTTGTTCTTATTTGCTACCAATTAGCAACTAGCTCCAGTGTAGGATATGTGCATATTCTTTTTCAACAAGGGATACAAAGAGAACGAAACACATTTGAAAATAGAAGTTAATTTAAAAATGCCTTCAAATTACATGATCCATCTGAATCATGCAAGTTTAATTTTGGTGTTCCTATCTCTTTAAGGGGCCTTTTTGGGAGCTTGTGATGCTTCATATGTAGGCGCTGTAATATATATTATTTATATAAAATTCTTAACAAATTAAGTATAAAAAGAGTGTAGCGAGTATGAGAGACCAATTTACTTGGAATGTTGTCTATCTGAAGATTGGCTGCTGATATTAATTTTCCAGTGGACTAGATTTAATGAGTTACAACTGCACAGGGGTGTTTGCCCTAGCACTCGTGTTATAACGTGCAGCACGTTATTGGGTGCATTTGCAGAAGAACGTCATGGGATGTACATGGCTTGAGCACTCCATAGATGTGAGACTTGTATACTTAAAGGGACAGTCTACACCAGAATTTTTATTGTTTTAAAAGATAGATAATCCCTTTATTACCCATTCCCTAGTTTTGCATAACCAACACAGTTATATTAATATACTTTTTACCTCTGTGATTATCTTGTATCTAAGCCTCTGCAAACTACCCCCTTTTTCAGTTCTTTTGACAGACTTGCATTTTAGCCAATCAGTGCTGGCTCCTAGGAACTCCACGTGCGTGGGCACAGTGTTATCTATATGACACACATGAACTAACACCCTTTAGTGGTGAAAAAGTATTAAAATGCCCTGAGAGAAGAGGTGGCCTTGAAGGGTTTAAAAATTAGCATATGAACCTCCTAGGTTTAGCTTTTGGCTAAGAATACCAAGAGAACAATGCAAAATTGGTGAGAAAAGCAAATTGGAAAATTGTGCAAGACGCACGCTCAGAGAACGTTCCCCCTCCTCTCAAGCACTGTGAGATGCTTTAAAGAGAAATGGCTGTGTGTAACCATTTAAATATGTTATATTTCCTACAGTATTAAAGGGACATTCTAGTAAAAAAAAAACTTTCATGATTCAGATAGGGCATGTAATTTTAAACAATTTTCCAATTTACTTTTATCACCAATTTTTCTTTGTTCTCTTGGTATTCTTAGTTGAAAGCTTAA
The DNA here is from genome assembly GCF_027579735.1 of Bombina bombina. Lineage (NCBI taxonomy): Eukaryota > Metazoa > Chordata > Amphibia > Anura > Bombinatoridae > Bombina > Bombina bombina. The sequence goes on along the minus strand of NC_069499.1, from coordinate 981,444,816 downwards.
CCTAGGAGGTTCATATGCTAATTTCATAGACCTTGAAGGCCGCCTCTTAAGAATGCATTTTAACAGGTTTTTCACCACTAGAGGGTGTTAGTTCATGTTTTTCATATAGATAACACTGTGCTCGTGCACATGAAGTTACCTGGGAGCCATCAATGATTGGCTAAACTGCAAGTCTGTCAAATAACTTAAATAAAGGGGCAGTCTGCAGAGGCTTAGATACAAGATAATCACAGAGGTAAAAAATATGTAAATATAACTGTGGTGGTTATACAAAACTAGGGAATGGGTAAAAAAAGGATTATTTATCTTTTAAAACAATAGCAATTCTGGTGTAGACTGTCCCTTTAAATATCACTCCTTATTATAAAGGGATTTAAAGGGACATAAACCCAAAAATATTCTTTCAAGATTCAGATAGAACATACAATTTTAAACAGCTTTCAAATGTACTTTTATTATCAAATTTGCTTCATTCAATATCCTTTTGTTAAAGGAGCAGCAGTGCACTACTAAGAGCTAGCTGAGCACATTGGGTGAGCCAATGACAAGAGACATATATGTCCAGACACCAGTCAGCAGCTAGTTCCCAGTAGTGCATTGCTGCTCCTGTGCCTACCTAGGAATGCTTTTTAACAAAAGGTACCAAGAGAACAAAGCAAACTAGATAACATAAGTAACACAGTTTGCAATGAAAATTTGATTTTGATTCCCTTTACAATTTGCATCAATATTTTATTTGCCAATACTTTAAAGGGACAATAAAGTCATAATTAGACATTCACGATTTAGACCAAGCATATAATTTTAAACAACTTTCCAATTTACTTCTATTATTTAATTTGCTTCATTTTATTGTTATCCTTTGCTGAAAGGTTTATCTAGGTAAGCTCAGGAGCAGCAAAGAACCTAGGTTCTAGCTACTGATTGGTGGCTGCATACATATATATATACCGATTGCCAATGGCTCACCCATGTGTTCAGTTATAACCCAGCAGTGCATTGCTGCTACTTCAACAAATGATACCAAGAGAATGAAGCAAAATTGATAATAGAAGTAAACTGGAAAGTTTTTTTAAATTGTATGTTCTACCTAAATCATGAAAGATATATTTTGAGTTTCATGTCCCTTTAAGAAGAAAAAAAATATTTAAATGGGAACAGTCATATGCATTGCCAAGCTGTAATTAAATGCAAAGTTGCAAACTACAGCAAAGCAAAATAAATGCACATGCAGATCCCAATGAAGTGATTATTCTTTGGTTTTCTCTAGAAACATAGGCCTAGATTTGGAGTTTTGCGTTAGAAGGGGTGCGTTAGCTATGCGTGCTTTTTTTTGGCCGCACCTTTTAAATACCGCTGGTATTTAGAGTTCACAGAATGGCTGCGTTTTCAGTGCGTTAGGCTCCAAAAATGTAGCGTAGAGCATAATTTACCGCCACTGCAACTCTCAATACCAGCGGTGCTTACGGACGCGGCCAGCTTCAAAAACGTGCTCGTGCACCATTCCCCCATAGGAAACAATGGGGCTGAGTTGGCTGAAAAAAACCCTAACACCTGCAAAAAAGCAGCGTTCAGCTCTTAACGCATCCCCATTGTTTCCTATGGGGAAACAGTTTCTATGTCTGAATCAAAAACCCTAACATGTACCCCGAGTCTAAATACCCCTAACCTTACACTTATTAACCCCTAATCTGCCGCCCCCGCTATCGCTGACACCTGCATATTTTTTTTAACCCCTAATCTGCCGCTCCGTACACCGCCACAACCTACATTATAGCTATGTACCCCTAATCTGCTGCCCCTAACACCGCCGACCCCTATATTATAGTTATTAACCCCTAATCTGCCCCCCACAACGTCGCCGCCAGCTACCTACAATAATTAACCCCTAATCTGCCGACCGGACCTGAGCGCTACTATAATAAAGTTATTAACCCCTAATCCGCCTCACTCCCGCCTCAACAAACTCTATAATAAATAGTATTAACCCCTAATCTGCCCTCCATAACATCACCGACACCAAACTTCAATTATTAACCCCTAATCTGCCGACCGGACCTCGCCGCTACTCTAATAAATGTATTAACCCCTAAAGCTAAGTCTAACCCTAACACTAACACCCCCCTAAGTTAAATATAATTTTATTCTAACGAAATAAAATAATTCTTATTAAATAAATTATTCCTATTTAAAGATAAATACTTACCTGTAAAATAAACCCTAATATAGCTACAATATAACTAATAATTATATTGTAGCTATTTTAGGATTAATATTTATTTTACAGGCAACTTTGTATTTATTTTAACCAGGTACAATAGCTATTAAATAGTTATTTACTATTTAATAGCTACCTAGTTAAAATAATTACAAAATTACCTGTAAAATAAATCCTAACCTAAGTTACAATTAAACCTAACACTACACTAGCAATAAATTAATTAAATACAATACCTACAAATAAATACAATTAAATAAACTAACTAAAGTACAAAAAATAAAAAAGAACTAAGTTACAAAAAATAAAAAAATATTTACAAACATTAGAAAAATATTACAACAATTTTAAACTAATTACACCTACTCTAAGCCCCCTAATAAAATAACAAAGACCCCCAAAATAAAAAAATGCCCTACCCTATTCTAAAATTAAAATAGAAAAGCTCTTTTACCTTACCAGCCCTTAAAAGGGCCATTTGCGGGGCATGCCCCAAAGAATTCAGCTCTTTTGCCTGGAAAAAAAAACATACAATACCCCCCACCCAACATTACAACCCACCACCCACATACCCCTAATCTAACCCAAACCCCCCTTAAATAAACCTAACACTAAGCCCCTGAAGATCTTCCTACCTTATCTTCACCACATCGGGTACCACCGATCCGTCCTGGCTCCGATGTCTTGATCCAAGCCCAAGCGGGGGGCTGAAGACGTCCATCCTCCGGCTAAAGTCTTGATCCAAGCGGCGGCTAAAGAAGTCCATCTTCGGGGAGAAGTCTTCATCCGATCCGGGTAGAAGAGGACATCCGGACCGGCAAACATCTTCATCCAGGGGGCATCTTCTATGTTCTTGCATCCGAGCGGATGATCTTTAAGACCTCCAGCGCGGATCCATCCTCTTCTTCCGACGACTAGACGACGAATGAAGGTTCCTTTAAGGTACGTCATCCAAGTTGGCGTCCCTCGAATTCGGATTGGCTGATAGGATTCTATCAGCCAATCGGAATTAAGGTAGGAAAATTCTGATTGGCTGATGGAATCAGCCAATCAGATTCCAGTTCAATCTGATTGGCTGATCAGAACAGCCAATAGAATGCGAGCTCAATCTGATAGGCTGATTGGATCAGCCAATCGGATTGAACTTGAATCTGATTGGCTTATTCCATCAGCCAATCAGAATTTTCCTACCTTAATTCCGATTGGCTGATAGAATCCTATCAGCCAATCGGAATTCGAGGGACGCCATCTTGGATGACGTCCCTTAAAGGAACCTTCATTCATTGTCTAGTCGTCAGAAGAAGAGGATGGATCCGCGCTGGAGGTCTTGAAGATCAGCCGCTCGTCATCGGATGCAAGAACATAGAAGATGCCGCCTGGATGAAGATGTTTGCGGGTCTGGATGTCCTCTTCTGCCCGCTTGGATCAAGACTTCAGCCGGAGGATGGATGTCTTCAGCCCCCCGCTTGGGCTTGGATCAAGACATCGGAGCCAGGACGGATCGGTGTGATACCCGGTGTGGTGAAGATAAGGTAGGAAGATCTTCAGGGGCTTAGTGTTAGGTTTATTTAAGGGGGGTTTGGGTTTGATTAGGGGTATGTGGGTTGTAATGTTGGGGGGGGTTATTGTATGTTTTTTTTCTCCAGGCAAAAGAGCTGAATTCTTTGGGGCATGCCCCGCAAATGGCCCTTTTAAGGGCTGGTTAGGTAAAAGAGCTTTTCTATTTTAATTTTAGAATAGGGTAGGGCATTTTTTTTATTTTGGGGGGCTTTGTTATTTTATTAGGGGGCTTAGAGTAGGTGTAATTAGTTTAAAAATGTTGGAATATTTAATTGTATTTATTTGTAGGCATTGTATTTAATTAATTTATTGATAGTGTAGTGTTAGGTTTAATTGTAGATAATTGTAGGTATTTTATTTAAATAATTTATTGCTAGTGTAGTGTTAGGTTTAATTGTAACTTAGGTTAGGATTTATTTTCCAGGTAATTTTGTAGTTATTTTAACTAGGTAGCTATTAAATAGTTCTTAACTATTTAATAGCTATTGTACCTGGTTAAAATAATTACAAAGTTCCCTGTAAAATAAATATTAATGCTAAAATAGCTACAATATAATTATAATTTATATTGTATCTATATTAGGGTTTATTTTACAGGTAAGTATTTAGCTTTAAATAGGAATAATTTATTTAATAAGAGTTAATTTATTTTGTTAGATTTAAATTATATTTAACTTAGGGGGGTGTTAGTGTTAGGGTTAGACTTAGCTTTAGGGGTTAATAAATTTATTAGAGTAGCGGTGAGGTCCGGTCGGCAGATTAGGGGTTAATAAGTGTAGGTAGGTGTCGGCGACGTTGAGGGGGGCAGATTAGGGGTTAATAAATATAATATAGGGGTCGGCGGTGTTAGGGGCAGCAGATTAGGGGTACATAAATATAACTTAGGTGGCGGCGGTGTGCGGTCGGCAGATTAGGGGTTAACATTTTTTATTATAGTGGCGTCGATGTGGGGGGACCTCGGTTTAGGGGTACATAGGTAGTTTATGGGTGTTAGTGTACTTTAGAGCACAGTAGTTAAGAGCATTATGAACCGGCGTTAGCCCAAAAAGCTCTTAACTCGTTAGAGTTCTAACTCTCACTCCAGCCAAGACTCTAAATACCGGCGTTAGAAAGATCCCATTGAAAAGATAGGATACGCAATTGGCGTAGGGGGATCTGCGGTATGGAAAAGTCGCGGCTGCAAAGTGAGAGTTAGACCCTTTAATGACTGACTCCAAATACCAGCGGGCGGTAAAAACCAGCGTTAGGACCCCCTAACGCTGGTTTTGACGGCTACCGCCAAACTCTAAATCTAGGCGATAGTGAACACCTCCAGGTGAGCTACTCAATTTTCAAAGTTTTTTTTTCATTATGAATTTCACAAAGAACCTCACAGACCTGGCCCTATATTCAATAATACTTATAAATAATAACTAATATCATGTAGGGAGAAACCCTCAATGCAACATCATGACTCAAATACACAAACACCTAGATTTAGAGTTCTGCGTTAGCCATCCAAACCAGCGTTAGGGGGTCCTAACGCTGGTTTTGGCCACCCGCTGGTATTTAGAGTCAGTCAGGAAAGGGTCTAACGCTCACTTTCCAGCCGCGACTTTTCCATACCGAAGATCCCCTTACGTCAATTGCGTATCCTATCTTTTCAATGGGATTTTCCTAACGCCGGTATTTAGAGTCTTGGCTGAAGTGAGCGTTAGAAATCTAACGACAAGACTGCAGCTGCAGAAAAAAGTCAGGAGTTAAGAGCTTTATGGGCTAACGCCGGTTTATAAAGCTCCTAACTACTGTGCTCTAAAGTACACTAACACCCATAAACTACCTATGTACCCCTAAACCGAGGTCCCCCCACATCCCCGCAACTCTAATAACATTTTTTAAACCCTAATCTGCCGACCGCACACCGCCGCAACCTACATTATCCCTATGTACCCCTAATCTGCTGCCCCTAACATCGCCGACCTCTATATTATATTTATTAACCCCTAATCTGCCCACCCCCAACGTCGCCGCTACCTACCGACACTTATTAACCCATAATCTGCCAACCCGGACCTCGCCGCCACTCTAATAAATGTTTTAACCCCTAAACCGCCTCACTCCTGCCTCAAAAACCCTATAATAAATAGTATTAACCCCTAATCTGCCCTCCCTAACATCGCCGACACCTAACTTCAAGTATTTACCCCTAATCTGCCGACCGGACCTCGCTGCTACTCTAATAAATGTATTAACCCCTAAAGCTAAGTCTAACCCTAACACTAACACCCCCCTAAGTTAAATATAATTTTTATCTAACGAAATAAATTAAATTATTCCTATTTAAAGCTAAACACTTACCTGTAAAATAAACCCTAATATAGCTACAATATAAATAATAATTATATTGTAGCTATTTTAGGATTTATATTTATTTTACAGGCAACTTTGTATTTATTTTAACTAGGTACAATAGCTATTAAATAGTTAATAACTATTTAATAGCTACCTAGTTAAAATAATTACAAAATTATTGTAAAATAAATCCTAACCTAAGTTACAATCAAACCTAACACTACACTATCAATAAATGAATTAACTAAACTATCTACAATTATCTACAATTAAATCAACTAAACTAAATTACAAAAAAAAAAAAACAGTAAATAATAAAAAATAAAAAAAGATTACAAGAAATTTAAACTAATTACACCTACTCTAAGCCCCCTAAAAAATAACAAAGCCCCCCAAAATAAAAAAAATGCCCTACCGTATTCTAAAATAAAAAGTTAACAGCTCTTTTACCTTACCAGCCCTTAAAGGGCCTTTTGCGGGGCATGCCCCAAAGAAAACAGCTCTTTTGCATTTAAATAAACATACAATACCCCCCCCCCAGCATTACAATCCACCACCCACATACCCCTAATCTAACCCAAATATCCCTTAAAAAATCTAACACTAAGCCCCTGAAGATCTCCCTACCTTATCTTCACCACGCCGGGTATCACCGATCCGTCCAGAATAGGGTCCGAAGTCTTCATCCTATCCGGCAAGAAGAGGTCCAGAAGAGGGTCCGAAGTCTTCATCCTATCCGGCAAGAAGAGGACATCCGGACCGGTAGACATCTTCATCCAGGCGGCATCTTCTATCTTCTTCCATCCGGCGCGGAGCAGGACTATCTTGAAGCAGCCGACGCGGATACATCCTCTTCTTCCGGCGACTCCCGACGAATGAAGGTTCCGATCAGCATTCTATTGGCTGTTCCGATCAGCCAATAGAATGCGAGCTCAATCTGATTGGCTGATTGGATCAGCCAATCTGATTGAACTTGAATCTGATTGGCTGATTCAATCAGCCAATCAGATTTTCCTACCTTAATTCCGATTGGCTGATAGAATCCTATCAGCCAATCGGAATTCAAGGGACGCCATCTTGGATGACGTCACTTAAAGGAACCTTCATTCATCGGGAGTCGCCAGAAGAAGAGGATGGATCCGCGTCGGCTGCTTCAAGATGGTCCCGCTCCGTGCCGGATGGAAGAAGATAGAAGATGCCGCCTGGATGAAGATGTCTACCGGTCCGGATGTCCTCTTCTTGCTGGATAGGATGAAGACTTCGGACCCTCTTCTGGACCTCTTCTTGCCGGATAGGATGAAGACTTCGGACCCTCTTCTGGACGGATCGGTGATACCCGGCGTGGTGAAGATAAGGTAGGGAGATCTTCAGGGGCTTAGTGTTAGGTTTTTTAAGGGGTGTTTGGGTTAGATTAGGGGTATGTGGGTGGTGGGTTGTAATGTTAGGGGGAGTATTGTATGTTTATTTAAATGCAAAAGAGCTGTTTTCTTTGGGGCATGCCCCGCAAAAGGCCCTTTTAAGGGCTGGTAAGGTAAAAGAGCTGTTAACTTTTTATTTTAGAATAGGGTAGGGCATTTTTTTATTTTGGGGGGCTTTGTTATTTTTTTAGGGGGCTTAGAGTAGGTGTAATTAGTTTAAAATTCTTGTAATCTTTTTTTATTGTTTGTAATTTAGTGGGTTTTTTTTGTAATTTAGTTTAGTTGATTTAATTGTAGATAGTTTAGTTAATTAATTTATTGATAGTGTAGTGTTAGGTTTAATTGTAACTTAGGTTAGGATTTATTTTACAGGTAATTTTGTAATTATTTTAACTAGGTAGCTATTAAATAGTTATTAACTATTTAATAGCTATTGTACCTAGTTAAAATAAATACAAAGTTGCCTGTAAAATAAATATAAATCCTTAAATAGCTACAATATAATTATTATTATTTATATTGTAGCTATATTAGGGTTTATTTTACAGGTAAGTATTTAGCTTTAAATAGGAATAATTTATTTAATAAGAGTTAATTTATTTCGTTAGATAAAAATTATATTTAACTTAGGGGGGTGTTAGTGTTAGGGTTAGAGTTAGCTTTAGGGGTTAATACATTTATTAGAATAGCGGCGAGGTCCGGTCGGCAGATTAGGGGTTAATAAGTGTAGGTAAGGTAGCAGTGACGTTGGGGGGGCAGATTAGGGGTTAATAAATATAATATAGGGGTCGGCGATGTTAGGGGCAGCAGATTAGGGGTACATAGGGATAATGTAGGTTGCGGCAGATTAGGGGTTAATAATAAAATGCAGGGGTCAGCGATAGCGGGGGTGGCAGATTAGGGGTTAATAAGTGTAAGGTTAGGGGTGTTTAGACTCGGGGTACATGTTAGGGTGTTAGGTGCAGACTTAGGAAGTGTTTCCTCATAGGAAACAATGGGGCTGTGTTAGGAGCTGAACGCTGCTTTTTTGCAGGTGTTAGGTTTTTTTTCAGCTCAAACTGCCCCATTGTTTCCTATGGGGATATCGTGCACGGCACGTTTTTGAAGCTGGCCGCGTCCATAAGCAACGCTGGTATTTAGAGTTGCAGTGGCGGTAAATATGCCTGTATGCTCCCTTTTTGGAGCCTAACGCAGCCCTTCAGAGAACTCTAAATACCAGCGTTTTTTAAAAGGTGCGGGGGGAAAAAACACGCGTAGTTAACGCACCCCTTCTAACGCAAAACTCTAAATCTATGTGAAAGATTACAAGTTTTGCACTATAGAGGGTGCAAAACAAACGCAACCAAAGTTGCGTTATTTCACCCTCCATAGTGCTGCCAAGTTTTGAAAAAGCCGCCTTGTGAGTGCTATATGGTTGCGTTGAGCCTCATACCGCACAAAATGCAAGCTCTGCTTTGACATGCACATGCACGCTTTCCCCATAGACATCAATGGGGAGAGCGTGTTAGAAAAAAACCTAACACCTGCGATCGCGGATTGAAAAGTTCCGTAACGCAACCCAATTGATGTCTATGGGGAAAAAAAAGATATGTTTAAACCTAACACCCTAACATAAACCCCACGTCTAAACACCCCTCAGCCGCCCCTGACATCGCAGACACCTACATAATGTTATTAACTCCTAATCTGCTGCCCCCGACATTGCCGCCACCGATATAAATCTATTAACCTCTAATCTGCTGCTCCTGATATCGCCGCCACTATAATAAAGTTATTAACCCCTATTCCCCAGCACACCAACAATGCCCACGCTATAATAAACATATTAACCCCTATTATGCCGCTACCCGACATCGCCACCACTAAATAAAGCTATTAACCCCTAAACCTCTGACCTCACACATCACTACCAGTAAATAAACCTATTAACCCCTAAACCCCCAGTCCCCCACATCGCAACAACCTACTTTAAACTATATTAACCCCTAAACCTAACCCTAACCGTAACCCTAACCCTAACACTCCCTAACTTTAACATAATTAAAATAGACTTAAATTAAAGTTACAATTATTAACTAAATAATACCTATGTAAAACTAAAAACAAACTTACCTGTGAAATAAAAATAAAACCTAAGCTAGCTACAATATAACTAATAGTTATATTGTAGCTAGCTTAGGTTTTTATTTCACAGGTAACTTTGTATTTATTTTAACTAGGTAGACTAGTTAGTAAATAGTTATTAACTATTTACTAACTACCTAGTTAAAATAAATAAACTTACCTGTGAAATAAAAGTAAACCCTAAGCTGCCTTACACTAAAACCTAATATTACAAAAAAAAACTGACATTACAAAAATAAAAAACCTACCATTACAAAAAATAAAAACCACTAAAATTACAAAAAATAAAAAACACTAAAATTACAAAAAATAAAAAAAATACCATTACAAAAAATAACAAACGAAATTATCCAAAACAATAAAAATTATTCCTATTCTAATACCCTATTAAAAAAAAAACACGCCAAAATAAAAAACCCTAATCTATAATAAACTACCAAGGACCCTTAAGAGGGCCTTTTGTTTTAGCTAAAAAAGAAAAACAAACACCAGTAACAGTATACAAACTCCCACCCCCCAAACCCACAAAATAAAAATAAGGTTAAAACCTAATCTACCCATTGCCCTGAAAAGGGCATTCATCTATTCTGCTGCCCATTAAAATTAAAAAAAATGTTTAAAAAACAAAAACAATTTTTTTTTACACAAAATAACAAAATTATTCCTATTCTAATACTCTGTTTTAAAAAAAAAACCACCCCAAAATAAAAGAACTACCAATAGCCCTTAAAAGAACCTTTTGTAGGGCATTGCCCTAAAGAAATCAGCTCTTTTGCTACAAAATAAAAACAAACACCCACCCCCTAAACCCACAAAATAAAAAAAAACTAACTAAAAAAAAAACTAATCTACTCATTGCCCTGAAAAGGGCATTTGTATGGGCATTCCCCTTAAAAGGGCATTCAGCTCTTTTACTGCCCTTAAAAGGGCATTCAGCTCTTTTAGAATTGCCCAATAACCCTAATTTAAAAAAAAAACAAAAACACCCCAAAAAAACCTTAAAAAAACACTAACCCCTCTTTAGGTACTCACATTTGCTGAAGTCCGGCTTGAACGATCTTTATCCCAGTGGCTCCATCTTCATCCAGGCGGCTCCATCTTCATCCATTGAGGGACCGGCATCTTCTTCATTCCTGCGGAGGCGGAGCGGTCGATGCGCAGAGACTGAGGTCTAGGCGGAGGTCCATCTTCATCCAGGCGGCTCCATCTTCATCCATTGAGGGACCGGCATCTTCTTCATCCCTGCGTAGGCGGAGCGGTCTATGCGTGGAAGCAGAGGTCCAGGCAGAAGTCCATCGATCTGACGTGGAAGTCCTCTTCATGCGATCGTCCGCCGCACACTGAGGATTCAAATGCAAGGTACCCCTTTTATACTGGGGGTACCATTGCATTCCTATTGGCTGAAAATTTAAGTAAGCCAATAGGAATTAGAGCTGCTAAAATCCTATTGGCTGTTCAAATCAGCCAATAGGATTTAAGCAGCTCTAATTCCTACTGGCTGATTAAGTTTTTTAGTCTCACCGCAAAACTCGTAATTGCAGCGCTATAGGAATTTCCATGAAAAATAACGTTTTTTTTCAGTGCGGGGCTAACATTGCATTGCAGCATAAAGGCTTGCGGTACAGCTATACTGACTCGTAATGGCTGCGTTGCTGTATTAACGCTGAAATGGCCATTTTTTCAGCATTAAAATATGAATACAAAACTCGTAATCTAGGTGATAGTGAGGAGTTCTACCCAACCCTTTTCATAATTACATGTATTGAGACCAGCTCCTTTATAATCAATGGCGACCCACCTATTTTTTTTTTTTTTTTGCTTCTTGTCACATAGAATGAGTTTCACTTTCAATAATTCCAGCATGACAAAAACTCCTACAGAAGTATACAAAACAAACAAAAAAGACTACAACATTCCACTCTTTCATATGCACACAAAAAAAAGTGGGAAAAAAAATGACACAATCTTGTCTGCTTTGTAATAGTGAACCCCGACCCCAAGACAAGATACTTAACAAGGCAACAGTCTTTATGAATTCCTTTGGCAGAAATTAATTATAGGCGGACAATTTTTGGATGTCCAGCAGTGTTTTAGTGGTGGGTCTCGATGAGAGGGGCGGGATAGAATATGTAGCTGATGGGGCTGCAACTGGAGGTACGGGACAGGCATGTCCTGTGCAGGGTTGGGCTTGTTGTGGGCCGGTGTGATGGGGTTGGGGAAGCCACAGGCAGAGTGTTGTGGTAAAAGCAAGGAGATCACAGTTGGGGAGGCACATGAGGGCGGCCATTATGCTGGGGGGGGGGGGTAGTATTCCCCTGGAGATGCCATTGAGATTGCATCCTTGGAATGCCCAGTCTCCAGTCAATCCCTCATTCTGTCTTGCGCAGTTGGCGAGGCGACTGTCATTCTATCTAGTGAGACTACTTTTCTATAACAAAACATGTGATCATTCTACATTTATATTTGTTGTTGTGGTTGTTTTAATCACTTAGCAATAGGTTATTATTTCATGTGCAAGATGTATTGGCTAACTATAGATGTTACTGGCAGGAGTACCCACTTATATAAAGCCCAGAAAGACAGGTGAAGTGATGCTCAATTAGTTTAAAACATAATTGTAACCTCACAAGCATCTATGAATCTAGCCACATGTCAGTAGTACATTGTTATTTATTAAAGAATTATCTTTTAGGGGTAAAGGCAAAGCTACTGAATGTTCTATCAACTCTAATATTAAATTATGGCTTTTAATGAGATCTAACAGTTTTTAAGCTATTAAAAGGCTTTTTGAAACTTGATTTCATGTTACACACTGATCCTACCAAGGAGTCACAATATGTGTAATTTCCCTTTTTATTGTAGAAAGTTCTGCAAGAAGAAAACAATTATATTTCACTTGGTAAAGGAATAAAAAAAGATTTAAAGTCCATCACACCACACTGTCAGCTAGATTATGAGTTTGGCGTTATGAGTGAAAAAGCAGCGTTATGCTTCATAGCGCTGCTTTTCCCTACCGCTGCTATTACAAGTCTTGCAGGTATAGCTGTACCGCACATTTTTTGGCCGTCACGCAACGTCAGTACCGCACTTTAAGAATGGGACTTCCATAGCGCCGGTATTACGAGTTTTGCCTGGGAGGCCAAAAAGTGAGCGATACTCCCTATACCGACAAAATTCGTACTACCATCTAAAGTCAGTAGTTATGAGTTTTACGTTACAAAGCTGTAGCATAAAACTCATAACTAAACTGTCAAAAACACCCATAAACTACCTATTAACCCCTAAACCGAGGCCCTCCCGCATCACAAACACTAAAATAAAATGATTAACCCCTATTCTGCCACTCCCCGACATCGTCGCCACTATAATAAAATTATTTCCCCTAAACCGCCGCCCTACCGCATCAAAAACACTATTTAAATATAATTAACCCCTAATCTGCCGTCCGCCCACTCCACCGCTATAATAAACATATTAACCCCTAAACCTAACCCTAACATAACCCTAACCCTAACACCCCCAACTTAAATATAATTAAAATAAATCTAAATAAAACCTACTATTAATAACTAACTAATTCCTATTTAAAACTAAATACTTACTTACCTGTAAAATAAACCCTAAGCTAGCTACAATATAACTAATAGTTACATTGTATCTATCTTAGGTTTTATTTTTATTTCACAGGTAAGTTTGTATTTATTTTAACTAGGTAGACTAGTTAGTAAATAGTTATTAACTATTTACTACCTACCTAGTTAAAATAAATACAAAGTTACCTGTAAAATAAAACCTAACCTGAGTTACACTAACACCTAACATTACAATAAAATTAAATAAATTACATTAACAAAATACATTTATCTAAATTACAAAAAAAAATAAACACTAAATTACACAAAATAAAAAAAGAAATTATCAAAAATAAAACCGAATTACTCCTAATCTAATAGCACTATCAAAATAAAAAAGCCCCCCCCCCAAATAAAAAACCCCCTAGCCTACACTAAACTGCCAATGGCCCTTAAAAGGGCCATTTGCGGGGCATTGCCCCAAAGAAATCAGCTCTTTTACCTGTAAAATTAAAATACAAACAACCCCCAACAGTAAAACCCACCACCCACACAACCAAACCCCCAAATAAACCTAAGCTAACCATTGCCCATTTAGCTCTTTTACATTGCCCAAAACCCTAAGCTAAAATAAAACACACAATAAACCATTAAAATAACCTAACACTAACCCACGATGATCCACTTACAGTTTTTGAAGACTGGACATCCATCCTCATCCAAGAGGGCAGAAGTCCTCATCAAAGCGGGCAGAAGTCCTCATCGAAGCCAGCAGAAGTCTTCATCCAAGCGGGCAGAAGTCTTCATCCAGACGGCATCTTCTATCTTCATCCATCCAGCGCAGAGCGGGTCCATCTTTAAGACATCCGGAATGTAAGGGAAGCCATCTTGGATGACGTCATTTAAAGGGAAACGTCATTCTTCAACAGCCATCGGAAGAAGAGGATGCTCCGCGCCGGATGTCTTGAAGATGGACCCGCTCCGCGCCGGATGGATGAAGATAGAAGATGCCGTCTGGATGAAGACTTCTGCCCGCTTGGATGAAGACTTCTGCCGCCTGGATGAGGATGGATGTCCAGTCTTCAAAAACTGTAAGTGGAACGTTGAGGGTTAGTCTTAGGTTCTTTTAAGTGTTTATTGGGTGGGTTTTATTTTTAGCTTAGGGTTTTGGGCAATGTAAAAGAGCTAAATGCCCTTTTAAGGGCAATGCCCATCCAAATGCCCAACCGGGCAGAAGTGGACCTCCAGACGGGCAGAAGTCCGGCACGGAGTGGGTCCATCTTCAAGACATCCGACGCGGAGCATCCTCTTCATCCGACGGCCGAAGACTGAATGAAGGTTCCTTTAAATGATGTCATCCAAGATGGTGTCCCTTCAATTCCGATTGGCTGATAGAATTCTATCAGCCAATCAGAATTAAGGTAGAAAAAATCTTATTGGCTGATGCAATCAGCCAATTGGATTGAGCTGGCATTCTATTGGCTGATTGGAACAGCCAATAGAATGCCAGCTCAATCCTATTGTCTGATCCAATCAGCCAACAGGACTGAAGTTCAATCCTATTGGCTGATTGCATCAGCCAATAAGATTTTTTCTACCTTAATTCCGTTTGGCTGATAGAATTCTATCAGCCAATCGGAATTGAAGGGACACCATCTTGGATGACGTCATTTAAAGGAACCTTCATTCAGTCGTCGGCCGTCGGATGAAGAGGATGTTCCGCTTCGGATGTCTTGAAGATAGACCCGCTCCGCGGTCCACTTCTGCCCGGTTGGATGAAGATGTCTCCCGGTAGGGTGATCTTCAAGGGGTTAGTGTTAGTTTTTTTTTAAGGGGGGATTGAGTGGGTTTTAGAGTAGAGTTGGTTGTGTGGGTGGTGGGTTTTAATGTGGGGGGGATTGTAATTTTTTTTTTATAGATAAAAGAGCTGATTACTTTGGGGCAAAAGGCCCTTTTAAGGTGTAGGGTAGGGCTTTTTTATTTTGTTAGGGGGATTAGAGTAGGTGTAATTAGTTTAAAAATCTTGTAATTTCTTTATTATTTTCTGTAGTTTGTTTTTTTCGTACTTTAGATAATTTTATTTAATTGTAATTAGTTGTATTTAATTTAGGTAATTCATTTAATTATAGTGTAGTGTTAGGTGTAATTGTAACTTAGGTTAGGTTTTATTTTACAGGTAAATTTGTCTTTATTTTAACTAGGTAGTTATTAAATAGTTAATAACTATTTAATAACTATTGTACCTAGTTAAAATAAATACAAAGTTGCCTGTAAAATAAAAATAAACCCTATGATAGCTACAATGTAACTATTAGTTATATTGTAGCTAGCTTATGGTTTATTTTATAGGTAAGTATTTAGTTTTAAATAGGAATAATTTAGTTAATTGTAGTAATTTTATTTAGAATTATTGTAATTATATTTAAGTTAGGGGGTGTTAGGGTTAGACTTAGGTTTAGGGGTTAATACATTTAATATAGTGGCAGCGACGTTGGGGGCGGCAGGCAGATTATGGGTTAATAAATGTAGGTAGGTGTCGGTGATGTTAGGGACGGCAGATTAGGGGTTAATAATATTTAACTAATGTTGAGGGAGTGCGGCGGTTTAGGGGTTAATATGTTTGTTATAGTGGCGGCGATGTCCGGTTCGGCAGATTAGGGGTTAAAATATTTATTTTAGTGTTTGCGATGTGGGAGGGCCTCGGTTTAGGGGTTAATAGGTAGTTTATGGGTGTAAGTGTACTTTTTAGCACTTTAGTTAAGAGTTTTATGCTACGGCGTTGTAGTGTAAAACTCTTAACTACTGACTTTCAAATGCGGTACCAGGCTTGACAGGAGAGGGTCTACCACTCACTTTTGGTCAGACTCGTAATACCGGCGCTATGCAAGTCCCAATGAAAATATAGGATACGCAATTGACATAAGTGGATTTGCGGTATTTCCGAGTCTGGACAAAAAAGTGAGCGGTACACCTGTAACTTCAAGACTCATAATACCAGCGGGCGTTAAAAAGCAGTGTTAGGACCTCTTAACGCTGCTTTTAACCCTAACTGACAACTCGTAATCTAGGCCTTTGTATTTATTTAAACTTATTTAAACTTAAACTTAGTTAATAACTATTTACTAACTAGTCTACCTAGTTAAAATAAACACAAACTTACCTGTGAAATAAAAATAAAACCTAAGGGGGGCGGAGCTAACCGTCTAGCTGTGAAGACGTGTGTCGACAGAGCTCTCTCTTAGTAAACTGTTATTTTAATATATAAAACCCATATCTTTCCTAGCAAATCCTAAAATATATTATATCAGACCTCCTGCTATCGAAGTCTACGCCTGAGGCTGTGAAGGACACGCTGCATGAGCGTTACAACAGCATCCCTCTGACTCAGCTCGGGAGCAGCATACCATCTTTACAGGAGCCAGGGGTGCAAATTTACCTTGCGGTACAGCCTTGATCCTGCCTCTGCCTGACCCCGGCATTCACCCTCCTATCTCCCTACACTCATCGCTGCTGCCCGGAGGGTCGGGGCTCCGCTCCGGAGCAGCAGCTCAGTGCCGCACATCAGACCTGCCTGGGGGACGCCGCACAAGGACACTTACTTCATCGGGCAGTCTTTTCTCTATAACAACCCGGGGGTGGACCCGGTTCCTACTTTTTCCTTACCGGAGCTTACCGGACTTCTTTGGAGGCAGCGGAGAGGGAGTGCACACTGTGCCCTGCATTTTTGCGCGAACGCCGCCATCTTTGAGGCCTGCCCTGGAGGTGATGAGACGTGCTGCTGGAAACTGATATCAGCCTGAACGGAGGGTGTGACATAAAAGCACTACATTTCTGCACTGATAGCCCCCACTACCGCAGACCCTAATACACTTTTTATAAATTGGGCACTATCAATAGCCATTCAGTCTCCCACCCTGCAGGCAATACGTAGCACTCTCTAACTTAAAAATCCAGGCATCACATTGGGACATTAACCCTGCCAAATCAACCTTCCACGGCATATTTGGACTGTACTAACTACTGGCACATTCTATTTAACAGCTCATTTTGATTAAGTTGAGGAAACAAACGACCTGTAACATATCTATTTCAACCTCTGCCCTGGGCTATTCACAAGACATAAAAGCTGCTGTTCCTTTCTATATTATCACAAGCTAATTCTAGGTGCCTGAATTAACACCTTGCTCATACAGGGCCTCATTTTACAATACTGAATACCTGCTACTGTTCTACTCATCTAGCTACTCAGCTCCCCTACCCCTTCTGAACAGCGCAGGGAATAGGAGCTGGAGATTGATATGCCAGCTAGAGCAATATAACTCAGGCTTAAACGGTGCCCAGGCTGGAAGAACAATTGCACTCGGAAGGACCGGAGTAGTACACAATAGACTTCCTCTGCACCCTCCTGGCGCATATAGAACAAGCACAGTGACAAGGGGACTAGACAAGCATCCACACCTTATTTAAAACTGAGCTCTCTATACTCTATAGAATATTAAATAATCAGTTCTTATGTGGAGTTAAGCAGGACACTCTACTGATACACAGTATACTATTACAATTTTCCCTGCTTGCAGGTAATATGTTAAACATGGCCGCCTAACCTAAGATTGACATCAGGGGGACTATGTCACAATCCTCTACAATTTACTCTTTATAATTGCTATCCTACATTCCAGTGCAATATCTGACTGAATTCCAGTTGGCTACACTTCTACAACTGAAGACAGGAAACAAAGCATGTCCCAAAATTCTAGAAGAAGGCCAAGGCTATCTCAACCACCCAAGAAGACAGTAGTTGACCACTTTAAAGGCCATTTCTCTCATAAAGCTCAAGCATACCGAGATTCTGCTTCTGTGATGGATGACAGTGAATCTGACAACAGCATTAACTCCCAAGCTCCCACATCAGACGCAATATCTACATCTATTGTTGATGCTCTCACCAAACGAATGAACCTCCTTCAAGACACATTAACTAAAGAAATAAAAGGTTCTACAGCTGAGCTGCGCAGGGAGATTGCGTCACTGGGGGAACGGACGGACACCCTAGAACGCAAACAAGAAGATCTTACGGTAGATCAGGCTCATCTTCTAGCATATTCTCAGAGCTTGGCAACCCAGTTATCAGACCTAGAGATAAAATTGGCCGATATGGAGGACAGATCCAGACGGAATAATTTGAGGTTCCGAGGGATACCTGAGGAAATTGGCTCACAAGATCTGGAACCCTATGTCCTAGAGTTTTGTAAGACTGTATTGCCTGATACCGACCCGACAAGTTTCCTATTAGACAGGGTCCACAGAGTGGCAAGACCAAGGTCGGTATTTCAAGATAAGCCGAGAGATGTCCTTGCTAGGATACATTTTTTCACACATAAGGAGAAAATAATGAGAGAGTTGGCCAATAAACCACAACTACCAGCAAAATTCCAGCAGGTCTCGGTCTTTCCAGACATTTCAAGCTTCACTCTACAAAGAAGAAGAACCTTTAGGAACATTACCCAAATCCTGAGAGCTGAGAATATTAGATATAGATGGGGATACCCGACGAAATTGATAGTCTCAAAAAATGGGGAAACCCATACCATTCTCACCATTCAGGAGGGATTTGACTTGCTAAAAGAGTGGGATCTGATAACACCTGAATCCAGAACAAGAAGGGACTCACTACCTAATACATCCGGCCTTGATACACTCCCTCTGGCCCCTCAACCTAAATTACGAGCTGGAGCCCCAGACTTCACACCTGGCCCACAAAAGCTTTCTATAGGAAAACAAATTTCCTCAGCTGCTGCTCTTCTGAGAGACAAAAAATGATATGATAGCATTTTTTCAAATGATATATATGCCATTACAAGTTTTGTTGTGTACACATATGTTTCTGTTTAGATATCTGTTTCATGTTGAGGAGGAGGAGATTCGGGATTTCTTGTTGGAAACAGAAAATCTGCCCTAAGGCGTTTTGCCTCTGCTCATTAAATATCCCCTTTTTCAGAGGATGAGGGTCGCGAATATCTCCCCCTCCCCAAATAATATATGATGTAAATTGCTTAACAGGCATATAGTAAGAATTGTTTAAAGCTAAATCTAGATCCAACTGGAATTTGGTTGCTGTCCTTCTGAGGGACAAAAAAAAAAAAAAAAAAAAAAAAAAAAAGTTATGATAGCACTCCTTCAAATGATATATATGTCATTATAAGTTCTGTTGTGTGTACTTATGTTTCTGTTTAGATATCTGTTTCATGTTGCAGAAGAGGAGATTCGAGATTCCTTGTCGGTAACAGAAAATCTGCCCTGAGGCGTTTTGCCTCTATCTACTAAGCATCCCCTTTTTCTTTTAGATGATGAGGGTCGCGACTCTCTCCTCTTCTCCAATTAGGTTATGCTGCAAACTGTTTGACAGGCATATAGTAAGAATCGCTTAAAACTAAAATCTGGATCCAACTGAAGTTTAGCCGCTGTTCTTTGAGAGACAAAAAATGATATGATAGTACTCTTTCAAATGATATATATGCCATTACAAGTTTTGTTGTGTGTACTTATGTTTCTGTTTAGATACTTGTTTCATGTTGAAGAGGTGGAGATTCGAGATCTTTTGTCGGAATCAGAAAATCCGCCCTGAGGCGTTTGCCTCTATTTACTAAGCATCCTATTTTTTCAGATGCTGAGGGTCGCGAATATCTCCCCTTCTCCAAATAGTCTATGCTGCAAACTGTTTAATAGGCATATAGTAAGATTTGTTTTAAACTAAATCTAGATCTAATTGAAATTTGAATTTATGGCTATAACATGCAACAGACTAATAGCACTGAATGTAGACTTATGTTACTATGTCAATTAATCTGAGTTATGATTGCTGTCCTAAAGTTCACATTCCCCCATGGTTAGTCAATCTACTTCTACAAGTTGATATACTTGTACCGCCCCCCCCCCCTCATATACGCAAATTATATTTGTGATATCCCCTTCTAAGGGGACAGGAGAAGCTAGTCTAATTCCTAGATACGCTTCTCCATTTGGTGATCCGACGGGTCATCATACTTGTTAATACACTTCCACCCTAAGCAAATACACCCGAGTAAACTTGGTTTAGTATTAACGATATAGGTCGTACTGTTTATACTACATAAATAATTCCAGGCTAATTATACTTCTTCTTTCAGGTAACAAGGGTAGTTCCCTTGGAATTGGGTCTCTCGAGGCCTCTCTGAACATAGACCAGAACTTCTTAACCTAAGATTACCAAGAGACATATTTGGGTGTGCAGATCCAGGCGGGGTAAGTTTTGTGCCTTAACCCTACTCCCCTCTCCACTATCTTTTTCCCTCTCACTCCCCTGGTTTCCTAAGCCTGCAAACATGTTGATCCCTAATAATATCTCTTTTGCAACATTGAATGCTAAGGGCCTCAACTCGCAAGATAAAAGAAGTATGCTTACAAACACCATGAAGGCTCTCAAAATACAAATTATCTTTTTACAAGAGACACACTGGTTAGGGTCCTCCCAGGCCCCATACAGAACCCCAGATTATCCCACTGTGATTCTATCCTCTCACTCTGAGAAATCTAGAGGGGTAGCTATTGCTATACATAAAACTATGCACTTTGAACATATCTATGAAGAGAAAGACTCTCAGGGTAGATATCTTTTACTCACCTGTAAGCTTAACGGTATTCTATTTACATTGGTAAATATCTATGCCCCTAACCAATCGCAACCCAATTTCTTGAAAGGGATACTGTCTAAAATAGAAAAGTATAAGACTGGAACTCTGATTCAAGGGGGTGATTTCAATATGGTGTGGGACCCCCTAGTTGACAAGAAAGTTCAGAAGGAGAAAAAAATTGACACATATACCATAAATACTGCCAACAAATTCCGTCAGCACATAATCCAGCACAATCTTTATGATATTTGGAGGGCATACCACCATAATGACAGAGATTACACATACTTCTCTAGACCCCATCACTCTTACTCGAGACTAGACCACTTCTTCACAGATTCATGGACACTTGACAGAGTTTTAATGTCGCATATAAAGGTCTGTGCTTGGTCGGACCACGATATTCTCATGTTTACTCTCTCCACTGACCAAACAACTATGTCTAGGCCTAGTTGGAAATTCCCTAAACAAGCCCTCCAGGATAAGCCTTTTAGGACATCCCTCCAAAACTCTATAAGAGAATTCTTAAGACTAAACGAAACTCCAGGTATGCCACCTCAAACAGTTTGGGCTGCCTTGAAGGCGTATGTGAGAGGGATCTGCATTCGGAGGCAGGCAAAACTTAGACATCAGTTGAAAGCCCCTCTGGGCCTTCTTATGACAGAATTACGACTGACTGAACAAGAAAATAAGATTTCCCCGTCGGGCCCTCTGGCTGATAAAATCAAAACGCTTAGAGCGCAAATAGCAGACAAGGAATTGGAGAGAGTTAAAGAAGCCCATACTCGATTCAAAAAGTTACTATATTGCCAGGGTAATAAGGCCTCGACACTCTTAGCGAACAAACTAAGAGGTAGAACCGCGGCAGCTAGAATTCTGTCACTCAAACAGGGGACCATTTCGGTCTCCTCGCCTAAAGAAATTGGACAAACTTTTGTGGCCTATTACTCTGATTTATACCATCTTCACCCTTCAATGGCTGGTGAAGAATCCCCTATATCACAAGTGAAGGATTTCCTACAAAGTCTTAATCTACCCACTCTATCAGAGGAAGATAAAGAAATACTTAAGGCCCCGTTCTCTCTAACTGAAATTAATTTAGCTATCAAGCATACCCAAAATAATAAAGCCCCGGGCCCGGATGGGTACCCGGCATCCTTCTACAAGCTTTTTAAAGCTGATTTAAATAAAATCCTTCTCAAGGTTTTTTCGGAAGCTCGAGAGTCAGGCCTTTTTACTAAAGAATACCTGCAGGCAATAATTCTACCAATACCCAAGCCAAATAAAGATCCAACACAATGTACCAGTTACAGACCAATCTCGTTGATTAATGGTGATGTAAAGCTCTATGCCAAACTTTGGGCCAACCGCCTTAATACCCTACTCCCGAAGGTAATACATTCAGATCAGGTTGGATTTACCTTTGGTAGAGAAGGGCCAGATAATTCTCGAAAAATGCTGAATATCCTCACAGAGGCGTCTCGTTTAAAACTTCCCATGCTGGCCCTGTCTTTAGACGCAGAAAAAGCGTTTGACAGGGTCAGATGGGATTACTTGTGGTGCACACTAGCCCAATTCGGCATGCCAGGCGAAGTGATAACAGCTATCCGTGCCTTACACTCCTCTCCATCTGCGGTTGTTAAGGGCTTGGGTTTTGCCTCTCCGGAGATTTGTATTACGAATGGTACTAGACAGGGGTGTCCCCTATCGCCCCTAATTTTCACACTAGCCATTGAACCTTTGGCCCAAGCCATTAGAAATTCACGTACGATACAGGGTGTACAGTTTTCCGGCCGAACTGCAAAAATTGCATTGTTCGCGGATGACGTGACACTATTCCTCACAAACCCACTGGGCTCACTACCTGCCCTCCTCGATCTTATCTCCAAATTTGGTGCCCATAGTTATTATAAGGTCAACGTCTCTAAGACCGAGGCTCTACCTGTTGGTCTCCCTACTTTTGAACTAGATGTTTTGCGAACCTTATACTCCTTTCAATGGTCACATTCCACCATCCGACACTTGGGGATCCAACTTGGGGCAGATCCGAAAGCAGTACTTGCTATAAACTACTCAGATATTATTAAGGAAGTTACTGAGCTCACCACCTCATGGAACTTCAAAGAAATCTCATGGCTGGGCCGCATAGCATCTTTTAAGATGACGATCCTGCCCAAAATTCTTTATTACTTCCGCTGCATTCCCCTCAATGTTCCTAGTGCCCTTATAGATAAGCTCCAATCTCTTAGGTCAAAAGTATATCTGGGGTAAATCTAAACCTCGTATTGCAGCAAAGATACTTCAGAAAAAGTATGACCAGGGGGGCGTGGCTATGCCTAGTATTCGCGGGTACTATGAGGCCGCCAGGCTCTCTCACATTCTAGCATGGGCAGACAAAAGTGAACCGCAAGGATGGAAGACCATTGAGGCTTGTGATCTCCCTACAGGTCTGAGTTTAGCTGACCTGCCATGGATCCCTGCCTATCGATTAGACACTCTGGGAATAAAAAACGTCATTATTAGAGAAAACTTGAAAATTTGGTATACCCTTCGAAATCTGCCAGAGGTTGCTCCGCACCCATCTCCTATCCAGTCTTTGCCCGCCTTGCTTGCAGCCCTGCCTGATACACATGTGCAGAGCTGGGGTGTTTGGGATTTGAAGATGATCTCCCAGCTATATCCCTCGGGCACCTTGGTCGCCCCAAGCAATATAAGATCTGTCATTCCAAACCCCCCCGTATGGATTAAATTCGAGTACTCTAGACTATACGCTTTCTTGATCTCTTGGGGATTCCCTAAAGGCCCTAATAGACCTTTGACTACCTGGGAAAAATTGTGGCAACTCCCTGTTAGGACCCCTAAACTTATCTCATTCCATTATAGCTTACTACAGTCGTCCACAAACAAAGACAGACCTTGGCAAATTAGAGCTTGGGAGGGAGATTTGTCCAGACCAATCACTGACAAAGATCTACACACGGCAATGACACTAACCAAGAAGACAGTACATTGTGCGAACACTCTAGAATCGTATATGAAATTGTTTCTGAAATGGTACTATACCCCCTCTAGACTTTCCCAGATGTTTCCTACAACATCCCCTCTCTGCTGGAGAGACTGCGATTTGAGAGGTTCCGATATACATATATGGTGGGACTGCCCTAAGTTAAAACATCTGTGGGCGCAAGTGTCCTCCCTTTGTTCTACCCTAGGGCTTGATAGACCACTTACCCCTGATATAGCTCTACTGCACATATTCCCGAGACATATTCTGGCCCCTCTGTCTAAACTACTAATTTTTGTCCTTGCGGCCACTAAATTGGCGATAGCGAGAGCCTGGAAACAGACACAACCCCCAGACATTGCAGCTATTACCTCCATAATACAGACATATGCCAGGATGGAACAAGGCTTTTACTTCAATATGGATAAAGAAGATCTCTACTGGCAGATCTGGGAACCTTGGTTTTATTACCAAGAAAACTCTAGATAGATGGGCGGGCCTTGACCTTTGTCACAGACCCCCCCATCTGCTCTCTTCCACCTGCAATCACTGACCCATACTCTCTCACCTCCACCTTCTATTTCCCTATCCCCCACCCTCTCTCCTCCCACTATGCAACCTACTCCCCCTACCCCAGTCCTTACTCTCTACTGCTCCTATTTCTTCTGGGGCGGTTTGCCCCGCCTGGAGATGCACACTGGAATTGATCCGTCGGGTCACTGAGAGAAGCATGGTAATGGTTTTCCCTAGACTGACTTGCTGTAATTACTATAATGTTGAGTTAATATCTAGGATTATTATATCCTACCAATCATTATAATTAAGATCAGTCAAAATGTAATGTCATTTTTTTATGTGTTTATGTAAATTGAGAAACCCTTGCGGGTGTATGATACGACCTGTGTTTGCTTATGCTGGCATTCTCATTGTGATTTCAGAAAGACCTATGTATATACAAGAAACTGTATAACAAGTTATTGTTATGTATAAGTTTACCTTAAAATAAAAATTACTTTTGGAAAAAAAACAAAAAAAAAAACCTAAGATAGCTACAATGTAACTATTAGTAATATTGTAGCTAGCTTAGGGTTTATTTTACAGGTAAGTAAGTATTTAGTTTTAAATAGGAATTATTTAGTTATTAATAGTAAGTTTTATTTAGAATTATTTTAATTATATTAAAGTTAGGGTTACGTTAGGGTTAGGGTTAGACTTAGGGTTACGTTAGGGGTTAATATATTTATTTAGTGTTGGTGATCTGGGAGGCCAGAGGTTCAGGGGTAAATAACTTTAGTATTGTGGCGGCGGCGACATTAGGGGCAGCAGATTAGGGGTTAATACATTTATGTAGGTGGCGGCGACGTTGGGGACGGAAGATTAGGGGTTAATAAGTGTAGGTAGGTGGCGGCGACATTGGGGGCGGCAGATTAGGGGTTAATAAGTGTAATGTAGATGTCGGCGATGTCGGGGGTGGCAGATTAGGGGTGTTTAGACTCAGGGTTTATGTTAGGGTGTTAGGTTTAAACATACATTTTTTTTCCCCATAGACATCAATGGGGCTGCGTTACGGAGCTTTACGCTCCGCGATTGCAGGTGTTAGGCATTTTTTTAGCCAGCTCTCCCCATTGATGTCTATTGGGAAATCGTGCACGAGCACGTCAAAACAACGCTTGTATTTGGATGCGGTATGGAGCTCAACGCAACCATATCGCCCGCACAAGCCGTTTTTTTGTACAAACCTGTAATAGCAGCGCTATTAAAGGTGAGCGGTGAAAATAACTTGCAAGTTATTAGCGAGCCAGCCATAACGCAAAACTCGTAATCTGTCTGTTAATGTTTAATTAGACATACAGTATTTACTTTTTTCTCTTTTTGAAAAGCATACCTAGGTAGTAATTGCAATGCTGGAAATTGTAACAATGTTAGACAGAGTTGCAAACATTGCTGCCATATAATGCTTGACACGTGCACTCTCCTGAGCATACTCAGGTATGCACTTCAATAAAGGATACCAAGAGAATAAAATACATTTCAAAACTGAAGTAAATTGGAACTTTTTTAAATGTCATGCTGTGTTTGAATGATGGAAGTTTGACTATCATGTCTCTTTAAGGCTCCAAATTGACTGGGAGCTTACCTCCAATTCATATACAATAATGACATAAGTTATGGGTGTGCACCTACTGTAGGCAACGGAATGCATTAGAGGCCATCTTGAGTTTTCAAATGCTGCAAGGTGATTTTTTAATAAAAAATATATATAGTAACAGCACTACTTAAAAGATGAAATAATTAGGTTTAACTGGTAAGTTATGTAAAAAGGATATAGCATCGCCATAAATACTATAATAAATAATACAATATAGAACTCAGCACACCTAGTTAATGAAAAATGGCTAAACTTTATTAATATGCCTAAACAGAGAAAAACATATCTATACCCAAAATTCATGTCATTCCAAACATACGTCATTCATACACACACATAAAAAAGATTACACCCCAGGCGTCCCTAGGGGAATCAAACATATGCTGCCATCTTGATAGAAAAAAAGGGTTTGAAGGACGTAAAAATTCCAATGTTAAATGTAATATTGATAATCCCAAAAATGAGGGTGTTAATAAACAAAGTCAACGTCCATAAAACTCATCTGCTGAATTATCGTATCAGAGCTAAATGAAGCACTCTATGAATCACTCAGATAGATCCTGACAGTGAAGTTTAGCTGTATACCACGCCTCTTATCAGCGGGTTTGTCACTTTTTACTCCATACAACAATCAATGGCCTAGATTTAGAGTTGGGTGGTAGCCGTGAAAACCAGCGTTAGAGGCTCCTAACGCTGGTTTTAGGCTACCGCCGGTATTTGGAGTCAGTCAGGAAAGGGTCTAACCCTCACTTTGCAGCCGCGACTTTTCAATACCGCAGATCCCCTTACGTCAATTGCGTATCCTATCTTTTCAATGGGATCTTTCTAACGCCGGTATTTAGAGTCGTGTCTGAAGTGAGCGTTAGAATTCTAACGACAAAACTCCAGCCGCAGAAAAAAAGTCAGTAGTTAAGAGCTTTCTGGGCTAACGCCGGTTTATAAAGCTCTTAACTACTGTGCTCTAAAGTACACTAACACCCATAAACTACCTATGCACCCCTAAACCGAGGCCCCCCCACATCGCCGCCACTCTATAAACATTTTTAACCCCTCATCATCCGCTCCGTACACTGCCGCCAACTACGTTATCCCTATGTACCCCTAATCTGCTGCCCCTAACACCGCCGACCCCTATATTATATTTATGAACCCCTAATCTGCCCCCCACAACGTCGCCTCCACCTGCCTACACTTATTAACCCCTAATCTGCCGTCCGCACGCTGCCGCCAGCTACATTATAGCTATGTACCTCTAATCTGCTGCCCCTAACACCGCCGACCCCTATATTATATTTATTAACCCCTAATCTGCCCCCCACAACGTCGCCTCCACCTGCCTACACTTATTAACCCCTAATCTGTCGAGCGGACCGCACCGCTATTATAATAAAGTTATTAACCCCTAATCTGCCTCACTCCCGCCTCAATAACCCTATAATAAATAGTATTAACCCCTAATCTGCCCTCCCTAACATCGCCGACACCTAACTTCAAGTATTAACCCTTAATCTGCCGATCGGAGCTCACCGCTACTATAATACATTTTTTAACCCCTAAAGCTAATTTTAACCCTAACACCCCCCTAAATTAAATATAATTTTATTCTAACGAAATAAATTAACTCTTATTAAATAAATTATTCCTATTTAAATCTAAATACTTACCTGTAAAAGAAACCCTAATATAGCTACAATATAAATTATAATTATATTATAACTATTTTAGGATTAATATTTATTTTACAGGTAACGTTGTATTTATTTTAACCAGGTACAATAGCTATTAAATAGTTAAGAACTATTTAATAGCTAAAATAGTTAAAATAATTACAAAATTACCTGTAAAATAAATCCTAACCTAAGTTACAATTAAACCTAACACTACACTATCAATAAATTAATTAAATACAATATCTACAATTATCTACAATTAAACCTAACACTACACTATCAATAAATTATTTAAATAAAATATCTACAAATAAATACAATGAAATAAACTAACTAAAGTACAAAAAATAAAAAAGAACTGTTACAAAAAATAAAAAAATATTTACAAACATTAGAAAAATATTACAACAATTTTAAACTAATTACACCTACTCTAAGCCCCCTAATAAAATAACAAAGCCCCCCAAAATAAAAAATGCCCTACCCTATTCTAAATTAAAAAAGGTCAAAGCTCTTTTACCTTACCAGCCCTGAACAGGGCCCTTTGCGGGGCATGCCCCAAAGAATTCAGCTCTTTTGCCTGTAAAAAAAACACATACAATACCCCCCCAACTTTACAACCCACCACCCACATACCCCTAATCTAACCCAAACCCCCCTTAAATAAACCTAACACTAAGCCCCTGAAGATCTCCCTACCTTGTCTTCACCTCACCGGGTCCCGATCTGTCCAGAAGAGCCTCCGATGTCTCGATCCAAGCCCAAGCGGGGGGCTGAAGAGTGACGTCCATCCTCGGGCTGAAGTCTGGATCCAAGCGGCGGCTGAAGAAATCCATCATCGACTGAAGTCGGAAGTCCATCATCAGGATGAAGTCTTCTATCAAGCCGCATCTTCAATCTTCTTTCTTCTGGAGCGGAGCGGAGCCATCTTCTTTCCAACCGACGCGGATCCAACCTCTTCAACCGACACCTACTCGCCGAATGGCGGTTCCTTTAAATGACGTCATCCAAGATGGCGTCCCTCAAATTCCGATTGGCTGATAGGATTCTATCAGCCAATCGGAATTAAGGTAGGAATATTCTGATTGGCTGATGGAATCAGCCAATCAGAATCAAGTTCAATCCGATTGGCCGATCCAATCAGCCAATCAGATTGAGCTCGCATTCTATTGGCTGATCGGAACAGCCAATAGAATGCGAGCTCAATCTGATTGGCTGATTGGATCAGCCAATCGGATTGAACTTGATTCTGATTGGCTGATTCCATCAGCCAATCAGAATATTCCTACCTTAATTCGAGGGACGCCATCTTGGATGACGTCATTTAAAGGAACCGTCATTCGGTGAGTAGGCGTCGGTTGAAGAGGTTGGATCCGCGTCGGTTGGAAAGAAGATGGCTCCGCTCCAGAAGAAAGAAGATTGAAGATGCGGCTTGATAGAAGACTTCATCCCGATGATGGACTTCCGACTTCAGCCGATGATGGATTTCTTCAGCCGCCGTTTGGTCCAGACTTCAGCCCAAGGATGGATGTCACTCTTCAGCCCCCCGCTTGGGCTTGGATCAAGACATTGATCTGGACAGATCGGGACCCGGTGAGGTGAAGACAAGGTAGGGAGATCTTCAGGGGCTTAGTGTTAGGTTTATTTAAGGGGGGTTTGGGTTAGATTAGGGGTATGTGGGTGGTGGGTTGTAATGTTGGGGGGGTATTGTATGTGTTTTTTTTACAGGCAAAAGAGCTGAATTCTTTGGGGCATGCCCCGCAAAGGGCCCTGTTCAGGGCTGGTAAGGTAAAAGAGCTTTGAACTTTTTTAATTTAGAATAGGGTAGGGCATTTTTTATTTTGGGGGGCTTTGTTATTTTATTAGGGGGCTTAGAGTAGGTGTAATTAGTTTAAAATTGTTGTAATATTTTTCTAATGTTTGTAAATATTTTTTTTATTTTTTGTAACCTAGTTCTTTTTTATTTTTCGTACTTTAGTTAGTTTATTTCATTGTATTTATTTGGAGATATTTTATTTAAATAATTTATTGATAGTGTAGTGTTAGGTTTAATTGTAGATAATTGTAGATATTGTATTTAATTAATTTATTGATAGTGTAGTGTTAGGTTTAATTGTAGATAATTGTAGGTATTTTATTTAATTAATTTATTGATAGTGTAGTGTTAGGTTTAATTGTAACTTAGGTTAGGATTTATTTTACAGGTAATTTTGTAATTATTTTAACTATTTTAGCTATTAAATAGTTCTTAACTATTTAATAGCTATTGTACCTGGTTAAAATAAATACAATGTTGCCTGTAAAATAAATATTAATCCTAAAATAGCTATAATATAATTATAATTTATATTGTAGCTATATTAGGGTTTATTTTACAGGTAAGTATTTAGCTTTAAATAGGAATAAGTTATTTAATAAGAGTTAATTTATTTAGTTAGATAAAAATTATATTTAATTTAGGGGGGTGTTAGGGTTAGGGTTAGAATTAGCTTTAGGGGTTAATACATTTATTAGAATAGCGGTGAGCTCCAGTCGGCAGATTAGGGGTTAATGTTTGAAGTTAGGTGTCGGCGATGTTAGGGAGGGCAGATTAGGGGTTAATACTATTTATTATAAGGTTATTGAGGCGGGAGTGAGGCGGATTAGGGGTTAATAACTTTATTATAATAGCGGCGCGGTCCGGTCGACAGATTAGGGGTTAATAAGTGTAGGCAAGTGGAGGCAACGTTGTGGGGGGAAGATTAGGGGTTAATTAATATAATATAGTGGTCGGCGGTGTTAGGGGCAGCAGATTAGGGGTACATAGGGATAATGTAAGTAGCGGCGGTTTACGGAGCGGCAGATTAGGGGTTAAAAAAATATGCAGGTGTCAGCGATAGCGGGGCGGCAGAATAGGGGTTAATAAGTGTAAGGTTAGGGGTGTTTAGACTCGGGGTACATGTTAGAGTGTTAGGTGCAGACGTAGGAAGTGTTTCCCCATAGAAAACAATGGGGCTGCGTTAGGAGCTGAATGCGGCTTTTTTGCAGGTGTTAGGTTTTTTTTCAGCTCAAATGGCCCCATTGTTTTCTATGGGGATATCGTGCACGAGCAAGTTTTTTAAGCTGGCCGCTTCCGTAAGCACCGCTGGTATCTAGAGTTGCAGTGGCGTTAAATTATGCTCTACGCTCCCTTTTTGGAGCCTAACACACTGAAAACCCAGCCATTCTGTGAACTCTAAATACCAGCGGTATTTAAAAGGTGCGTGGGAAAAAAAGCACGCGTAGCTAACGCACCCCTTTGGCCGCAGAACTCTAAATCTAGGCGAATGTGTTTATACTGCAGGGTACTCCCAAGGCTATACATATGGCAATCTTGATGTAAACAGCACTGAAATATCTTGTTGCATATAGCTGTCAATGTCACTTATTAGTATACCAATATGTTAGCAGGGTGTAACAATTAATTCCTCAACATGCATGTTAGTGTAAAAACCAATACTTGCGATTCCATTTGTATCACTTCCAAACTCTGTGCATATGTCACTCCCAACTTTAATCTACTTTTGCGGCAGGGTAGAGTAAACAGAAATGTAGCAATTAGTAACAACATGAATGTTAATGAAAGGCCAAGTGCATGCGTTTACACTGTAGAGTATTCCTAAAACTATTCATATGGCAATCTTGATTCAAACAGCAATGAAATGTCCTGCTGTATATGATTGTAAATGCCACTTGTCAGTATACCAGTATGTTAGCAGAGTATAGCAATTAGTTTGTCAACATGCATGTTAGTGTAAAACCCAATACTTGCGGTTCCGTTTATATCGCTTCCACACTCTGTGCATACGTCACTCCCAACTTTAATCCACTTTTGCGGCAGGGTAACTTTGTGACTTTAACACCATGAGCTGAAGGAATCTGGAAACTAGAAGCTATTTCCTTAAATACAGCATCTCCGAGTGCCTCTATGTCAGATGGATATTCATAGAAGTCTGAGCAGCATAGCAAACCAACTCCTTTATGTTATACGATAATTCCGCAGATGAGATTTATGGATGTTGACTTTGTTTATTAACACCCTCATTTTTGGGATTATCAATATTACAGTTAACATTGTAATTTTTACATCCTTCAAACCCTTTTTTTTCTATCAAGATGGCAGCATATGTTTGATTCCCCTAGGGACGCCTGGGGTGTAATCTTTTTTATGTGTGTGTATGAATGACGTATGTTTGGAATGACATGAATTTTGGGTATAGATATTTTTTTCTCTGTTTAGGCATATTAATAAAGTTTAGCCATTTTTCATTAACTAGCGGCTAGATTTAGAGTTTGGCGGCCAAAGGGGTGCGTTAGCTACGCGTGCTTTTTTTCTCCCGCACCTTTTAAATACCGCTGGTATTTAGAGTTCACAGAATGGCTGGGTTTTCAGTGCGTTAGGCTCCAAAAAGGGAGCGTAGAGCATAATTTAACGCCACTGCAACTCTATATACCAGCGGTGCTTACGGACGCGGCCAGCTTAAAAAACGTGCTCGTGCACGATTCCCCCATAGAAAACAATGGGGCTGTTTGAGCTGAAAAAAAACCTAACACCTGCAAAAAAGCAGCGTTCAGCTCTTAACGCAGCCCCATTGTTTTCTATGGGGAAACACTTCCTACGTCTGCACCTAACACTGTAACGTACCCCGAGTCTAAACACCCCTAACCTTACACTTATTAACCCCTAATCTTCCGCCCCCGCTATCGCTTACACCTGCATATTATTTTTAACCCCTAATCTGCCTCTCCGTATACCGCCGCTACCTACATTATCCCTATGTACCCCTAATCTGCTGCCCCTAACACCGCCGACCCCATATTATATTTATTAACCCCTAATCTGCCCCCCACAACGTCGCCGCCAGCTACCTACAATAATTAACCCCTAATCTGCCGATCGGAGCTCACCGCTACTATAATAAATGTATTAACCCCTAAAGCTAAGTCTAACCCTAACACTAACACCCCCCTAAGTTAAATATAATTTTTATCTAACAAAATAAATTAACTCTTATTAAATAAATTATTCCTATTTCAATCTAAATACTTACCTGTAAAATAAACCCTAATATAGCTACAATATAAATTATAATTATATTGGAGATATTTTAGGATTAATATTTATTTTACAGGCAACTTTGTAATTATTTTAACCAGGTACAATAGCTATTAAATAGTTAATAACTATTTAATAGTTACCTAGTTAAAATAATTACAAAATTACCTGTAAAATAAATCCTAACCTAAGTTACAATTAAACCTAAACACTACACTATCAATAAATAAATTAAATAAGCTACCTACAATTATCTACAATTAAACCTAAAACTACACTATCAATAAATAAATTAAATACAATTCCTACAAATAAATACAATTAAATAAACTAACTAAAGTACAAAAAATAAAAAATAACTAAGTTACAAAAAATAAAAAAATATTTACAAACATTAGAAAAAAATTACAACAATTTTAAACTAATTACACCTACTCTAAGCCCCCTAATAAAATAACAAAGACCCCCAAAATAAAAAAATGCCCTACCCTATTCTAAATTACAAAAGTTCAAAGCTCTTTTACCTTACCAGCCTTTAAAAGGACCTTTTGTGGGGCATGCCCCAAAGAATTCAGCTCTTTTGCCTGTAAAAAAAACATACAATACCCCCCCCCAACATTACAACCCACCACCCACATACCCCTAATCTAACCCAAACCCCCCTTAAATAAACCTAACACCAAGCCCCTGAAGATCTTCCTACCTTGTCTTCACCATGCCAGGTATCACCGATCGTTCCAGGCTCCGAATCTTCATCCAAGCCCAAGCGGGGGCTAGACATCCATCATCCGGCTGCTGAAGAGGTCCAGAAGAGGCTCCAAAGTCTTCATCCTATCCGGGAAGAAGAGGCGATCCGGACCGGCAACCATCTTGATCCAAGCGGCATCTTCTATCTTCATCCGATGACGACCGGCTCCATCTTGAAGACCTCCACCGCGGACCCATCTTCTTCTTCCGACTACTTCCCGACGAATGACGGTTCCTTTAAGGGACGTCATCCAAGATGGCGTCCCTCGAATTCCGATTGGCTGATAGGATTCTATCAGCCAATCGGAATAAAGGTAGGAAAATTCTGATTGGCTGATGGAATCAGCCAATCAGAATCAAGTTCAATCCGATTGGCTGATTCAATCAGCCAATCAGATTGAGCTTGCATTCTATTGGCTGTTCCGATCAGCCAATAGAATGCAAGCTCAATCTGATTGGCTGATCGGATCAGCCAATCGGATTGAACTTGATTCTGATTGGCTGATTCCATCAGCCAATCAGAATTTTCTTACCTTAATTCCGATTGGCTGATAGAATCCTATCAGCCAATCGGAATTCGAGGGACGCCATCTTGGATGACGTCCCTTAAAGGAACCGTCATTCGTCGGGAAGTCGTCGGAAGAAGAAGATGGGTCCGCGGTGGAGGTCTTCAAGATGGAACCGGTCGTCATCGGATGAAGATAGAAGATGCCGCTTGGATCAAGATGGTTGCCGGTCCGGATCGCCTCTTCTTCCCGGATAGGATGAAGACTTTGGAGCCTCTTCTGGACCTCTTCAGCCGCCGGATGATGGATGTCTAGTCCCCGCTTGGGCTTGGATGAAGATTTCGGAGCCTGGAACGATCGGTGATACCTGGCATGGTGAAGACAAGGTAGGAAGATCTTCAGGGGCTTAGTGTTAGGTTTATTTAAGGGGGGTTTGGGTTAGATTAGGGGTATGTGGGTGGTGGGTTGTAATGTTGGGGGGGTATTGTATGTTATTTTAAAGGCAAAAGAGCTGAATTCTTTGGGGCATGCCCCACAAAAGGTCCTTTTAAGGGCTGGTAAGGTAAAAGAGCTTTGAACTTTTGTAATTTAGAATAGGGTAGGGCATTTTTTTATTTTGGGGGTCTTTGTTATTTTATTAGGGGGCTTAGAGTAGGTGGAATTAGTTTAAAATTGTTGTAATTTTTTTCTAATGTTTGTAAATATTTTTTTATTTTTTGTAACAGTTCTTTTTTATTTTTTGTACTTTAGTTAGTTTATTTAATTGTATTTATTTGTAGGTAGTTTATTTAATTTATTTATTGATAGTGTAGTGTTAGGTTTAATTGTAACTTAGGTTAGGATTTATTTTACAGGTAATTTTGTAATTATTTTAACTAGGTAACTATTAAATAGTTCTTAACTATTTAATAGCTATTGTACCTGGTTAAAATAATTACAAAGTTACCTGTAAAATAAATATTAATCCTAAAATAGCTACAATATAATTATAATTTATATTGTAGCTATATTAGGATTTATTTTACAGGTAAGTATTTAGATTTAAATAGGAATAATTTATTTAATAAGAGTTAATTTATTTCGTTAGAATAAAATTATATTTAACTTAGGGGGTGTTAGGGTTAGGGTTAGAATTAGCTTTAGGGGTTAAAAAATTTATTAGAGTAGCGGTGAGCTCCGATCGGCAGATTAGGGGTTAATACTTGAAGTTAGGTGTCGGCGATGTTAGGGAGGGCAGATTAGGGGTTAATACTATTTATTATAGGGTTATTGAGGCGGGAGTGAGGCGGATTAGGGGTTAATAACTTTATTATAGTAGCGGTGCGGTCCGCTTGGCAGATTAGGGGTTAATAAGTGTAGGCAGGTGGAGGCGACTGTGAGGGGGGCAGATTAGGGGTTAATAAATATAATATAGGGGTCGGCGGTGTTAGGGGCAGCAGATTAGGGGTTCATAGGGATAACGTAGGTGGCAGCGGCGTGCGTTAGGCAGATTAGGGGTTAAAAAATTTTAATAGAGTGGCGGCGATGTGGGGGGACCTCGGTTTAGGGGTACATAGGTAGTTTATGGGTGTTAGTGTACCTTAGCGCACAGTAGTTAAAGGGACAGTAGACTGTAAAATTGTTTTTCCATAAATGTATTTTAAATTACTTGTTATACCAACTGCAGAGTATAAAATATTTGAGAAATTGCATTTTCGGGTTTATTTGTGTATCTGAAGTAGCTGGTTTTGTGCTTTGAAACCACAGCCTATTACAATGGGTTGAGCTTCAGGTAATATCAGATCTCATTATGTTATCACTTTTATGTACACAGACTTGCTTCCTTATCTTATATTTGTCTGGAACACCAAAGCTCAATACATAGAGAGAACAATGGAAAATTATCATTTTATTACTTAACTATCATGCCCCCCACTGAGGGTGTAATCTCTTCTGCTGGCTGTGTTTACTTAGGCTTGCCAATAGCGTATACGCCAGTATCAAAACTTTCAGTATAGGTTGGGAAACCACAAGCTAAATCAGCTATTTCAAATGCTGAAATATGAGTAAAGGAGCTACTTGCAACCAATTTAATACACTCTAGCAGGTAAAAAGGATCATTGGGAATAATTTAAAGGGGAGAAAGTTTTTGGGTGAACTGTCCCTTTAAGAGCTTTATAAACCGGCGTTAGCCCAGAAAGCTCTTAACTACTGACTTTTTTCTGTGGCTGGAGTTTTGTCGTTAAAATTTTTAAAGCTCACTTCGGCCACGACTCTAAATACCAGCGTTAGAAAGATCCCATTGAAAAGATAGGATACGCAATTGACGTAAGGGGATCTGCGGTATGGAAAAGTCGAGGCTGAAAAGTGAGCGTTAGACCCTTTAATGACTGGCTCCAAATAACAGAGGGCTGTAAAAACCAGCGTTAGGAGCCTCTAACGCTGGTTTTGACGGCTACCGCCCAACTCTAAATCTAGGCCTAGGTGTGCTGAGTTCTATATTGTGTGATTTTTTAATAGGTAAGTGGTTTGCAAGCACTTACATGTCAACTGAGTGTAGAGATCCTGTTGTTGTATAAACCTTTGTTCCTTTATTACTGTGTCTAATCTATCTAAATAGCCAGGCTTTTTAATCAATTCAGTAACTTGTTAATAGTATTTCCCTGTGGCTTATATCTGGAAGTTCCAAATGACGGCATCATCAAAAACTGCTAAACTGTTATACACTTATAAGCCTATCGGCTAGATTTGGAGTTTTGTCGGTAACGACCCGAAAAACTAACGCCGGCTTTTTTCTGGCCGCACCATAAAAATAACTCTGGTATTGAGAGTCCACATAAAGGCTGCGTTAGGCTCCAAAAAAGGAGCGTAGAGCATTTTTAACGCAGCTTCAACTCTCGATACCAGAGTTGCTTACGCAAGCGGCCAGCCTCAAAAACGTGCTCGTGCACGATTCTCCCATAGGAAACAATGGGGCTGTTTGAGCTGAAAAAAAACCTAACACCTGCAAAAAAGCTGCGTTCAGCTTCTAACGCAGCCCCATTGTTTGCTATGCGGAAACACTTCCTACGTCTGCACCTAACACTCTAACATGTACCCCGAGTCTAAACACCCCTAACCTTACACTTATTAACCCCTAATCTGCCGCCCCCGCTATCGCTGACCCCTGCATATTATTATTAACCCCTAATCTGCCGCTCCGTAAACCGCCGCTACTTACATTATCCCTATGTACCCCTAATCTGCTGCCCTAACATCGCCAGACCCCTATATTATATTTATTAACCCCTAATCTGCCCCCCACAACGTCGCCTCCACCTGCCTACACTTATTAACCCCTAATCTGCCGACCGGACCTGAGCGCTACTATAATAAAGTTATTAACCCCTAATCCGCCTCACTAACCCTATAATAAATAGTATTAACCCCTAATCTGCCCTCCCTAACATCGCCGACACCTAACTTCAATTATTAACCCCTAATCTGCCGACTGGAGCTCACCGCTATTCTAATAAATGTATTAACCCCTAAAGCTAAGTCTAACCCTAACACTAACATCCCCCTAAATTAAATATAATTTAATCTAACAAAATTAATTAACTCTTATTAAATAAATTATTCCTATTTAAAGATAAATACTTACCTGTAAAATAAATCCTAATATAGCTACAATATAAATTATAATTATATTATAGCTATTTTAGGATTAATATTTATTTTACAGGTAACTTTGTATTTATTTTAACCAGGTACAATAGCTATTAAATAGTTAAGAACTATTTAATAGCTAAAATAGTTAAAATAATTACAAAATTACCTGTAAAAGAAATCCTAACCTAAGTTACAATTAAACCTAACACTACACTATCAATAAATTAATTAAATAAACTACCTACAATTACTTACAATTAACCTAACACTACACTATCAATAAATTAATTAAATACAATTCCTACAAATAACAACAATTAAATAAACTAGCTAAAGTGCAAAAAATAAAAAAGAACTAAGTTACAAAAAATAAAAAAAATATTTACAAACATAAGAAAAATATTACAACAATTTTAAACTAATTACACCTACTCTAAGCCCCCTAATAAAATAACAAAGCCCCCCAAAATAAAAAAATGCCCTACCCTATTCTAAATAACTAAAGTTCAAAGCTCTTTTACCTTACCAGCCCTGAACAGGGCCCTTTGCGGGGCATGCCCCAAGAAGTTCAGCTCTTTTGCCTGTAAAAAAAAAACATACAATACCCAAGCCCCCCAACATTACAACCCACCACCCACATACCCCTAATCTAACCCAAGCCCCCCTTAAATAAACCTAACACTAAGCCCCTGAAGATCTTCCTACCTTGTCTTCACCTCACCGGGTTCAACGATCTGTCCAGAAGAGCTCCTCCAATGTCCTGATCCAAGCCCAAGCGGGGGGCTGAAGAGGTCCATGATCCGGCTGAAGTCTTCATCCTAGCGGGAGCTGAAGAGGTCCATGATCCGGATGAAGTCTTCTATCAACGGCATCTTCAATCTTCTTTCTTCCGGATCCATCTTGCAGACCTCCGACGCGGAACATCCTCTTCTCCCGACGCCTACTAGCCGAATGACGGTTCCTTTAAGGGACGTCATCCAAGATGGCGTCCCTCGAATTCCGATTGGCTGATAGGATTCTATCAGCCAATCGGAATTAAGGTAGGAATATTCTGATTGGCTGATGGAATCAGCCAATCAGAATCAAGTTCAATCCGATTGGCTGATCCAATCAGCCAATCAGATTGAGCTCGCATTCTATTGGCTGTTCCGATCAGCCAATAGAATGCGAGCTCAATCTGATTGGCTGATTGGATCAGCCAATCGGATTGAACTTGATTCTGATTGGCTGATTCCATCAGCCAATCAGAATATTCCTACCTTAATTCCGATTGGCTGATAGAATCCTATCAGCCAATCGGAATTCAAGGTTGTAATGTTGGGGGGCTTGGGTATTGTATGTTTTTTTTCAGCCTGAGGAAACAGACAGAGATCTGAGAAACTAGTTGCTTGTTTATCCATTGTTACGGTCACATTTGTGACATTTTATATTGTATTTTACTGCACCATTAAACTATGGTATTTTAACTCTTTGCTGAGAGCCTGAGCTTGATTGAAATCTACCCTGGAGTGATTTGTTGCACTGCCTTGGTAGGTGAACTGGGACACTGTGAACTCCCAGTCTGCCTCTATAAGCACAACAGAGTGCTGCTTTACTTGTGAGTATAAAATCTGTATTCACCTATTTTTACATTTGTCCAAACTATATCACACAAGGAGGCGCCCTTGTCTTTGTGATTTTCTTTGCACAGAGAGAGTATTTACCCAGACTGGTTTTGTGACAAGGAGCTGACTTCTGGATCTAAGGGAGAATCTTATATATGTGCTACCCAGGAGGACTAATAAACCTCTGAAGTGCCCTCCTAATCTTGGGACTGTCTGAGCATCAATATCATATACAGATAAGAACTTATTAGAGACTTAATATTATTTATTTATTATATATTGTTTTAAGCTGCATTTTCTGTTTATATTGATCTCATCACATCACATTTGATGAGAGTCCATGTCTCATTTTTTCTGTAATTGTCATTATTATTTTGTCTTTATACATTATTATCTGATCATTTTATATTATTTTTAAGTTTTTATTGTTTTTACTATACTTCAGTATTATCCTACAGATTGTTTTATATATTTCTTCGAGCGCCCCCTAGAGTTACGCTTGCATAGTGTAACAGGTATTTCCTTATTTAAGGGGGGTTTGGGTTAGATTAGGGGTATGTGGGTGGTGGGTTGTAATGTTGGGGGGGGGTATTGTATGTTTTTTTTACAGGCAAAAGAGCTGAACTTCTTGGGGAATGCCCCGCAAAGGGCCCTGTTCAGGGCTGGTAAGGTAAAAGAGCTTTGAACTTTAGTTATTTAGAATAGGGTAGGGCATTTTTTTATTTTGGGGGGCTTTGTTATTTTATTAGGGGGCTTAGAGTAGGTGTAATTAGTTTAAAATTGTTGTAATATTTTTCTTATGTTTGTAAATATTTTTTTATTTTTTGTAACTTAGTTCTTTTTTATTTTTTGTACTTTAGTTAGTTTATTTAATTGTTGTTATTTGTAGATATTTTATTTAATTAATGTATTGATAGTGTAGTGTTAGGTTTAATTGTAGGTAATTGTAGATATTGTATTTAATTAATTTATTGATAGTATAGTGTTAGGTTTAATTGTAACTTAGGTTAGGATTTCTTTTACAGGTAAATTTGTAATTATTTTAACTATTTTAGCTATTAAATAGTTCTTAACTATTTAATAGCTATTGTACCTGGTTAAAATAAATACAAAGTTACCTGTAAAATAAATATTAATCCTAAAATAGCTATAATATTATTATAATTTATATTGTAGCTATATTAGGATTTATTTTACAGGTAAGTATTTATCTTTAAATAGGAATAATTTATTTAATAAGAGTTAATTAATTTCATTAGATTAAAATTATATTTAATTTAGGGGGGTGTTAGTGTTAGGGTTAGACTTAGCTTTAGGGGTTAATACATTTATTAGAATAGCGGTGAGGTCCGGTCGGCAGATTAGGGGTTAATAAGTGTAGGCAGGTGGAGGCGACGTTGTGGGGGGCAGATTAGGGGTTAATAAATATAATATAGGGGTTGGCGGTGTTAGGGGCAGCAGATTAGGGGTACATAAGGATAACGTAGGTGGCGGCGCTTTGCGGTCGGCAGATTAGGGGTTATTTATTGTAGGTAGCTGGCTGCGACGTTGTGGGGGGCAGATTAGGGGTTAATAAATATAATATAGGGTCGGCGGTGTTAGGGGCAGCAGATTAGGGGTACATAAGGATAACGTAGGTGGCGGCGCTTTGCGGTCGGCAGATTAGGGGTTAATAAGTGTAGGTAGGTGGAGGCGACGTTGTGGGGGGCAGGTTAGGGGTTAATAAATATAATACAGGGGTCGGCGGTGTTAGGGGCAGCAGATTAGGGGTACATAAGGATAACGTAGGTGGCGGTCGGCAGATTAGGGGTTAAAATTTTTTATTTGAGTGTCAGAGATGTGGGGGGACCTCGGTTTAGGGGTACATAGGTAGTTTATGGGTGTTAGTGTACTTTAGAGCACAGTAGTTAAGAGCTTTATAAACCGGCGTTAGCCCAGAAAGCTCTTAACTACTGACTTTTTTCCTGCGGCTGGAGTTTTGTCGTTAGATGTCTAACGCTCACTTCAAACACGACTCTAAATACCGGAGTTAGAAAGATCCCATTGAAAAGATAGGATACGCAATTTACGTAAGGGGATCTGCGGTATGGAAAAGTCGCGGCTGAAAAGTGAGCGTTAGACCCTATTTTGAGTGACTCCAAATACCGGCGGTAGCCTAAAACCAGCGTTAGGAGCCTCTAACGCTGGTTTTCACGGCTAACGCCAAACTCCAAATCTAGGCCTATGTAAATAAGATACATTTAAACTCTGTAGAGGCAAATCCATTAAAAGGACATGAAACCCACTATTTATATTGCACGATTCAGATAGAATATACTATTTTAAATCTTTCCAATATACTTCTTATCAAATTTGCTTTGTTATTTTGGTATCCTTTGTTGAAGGAGCAGCAATGCACTAGTGAGAGCTGGCTGAACACAATGGGCAAGCCAATGACAAGAGGCATATATGTGCAGTCACCAATCAGCAGCTAGCTCCCAGTAATGTATTTCTGCTCCTTAGTATGCTTTTCCACAAAGGATATCAAAAGAATGAAGTAAATGAAATAACAGTTGTAAATTGGAAAGTTGTTCAAAATCGCGTGCTTTTTCAAGTCCTACAAAAAAAAAAAAAGTGAAAACTTGCCAAGACTTCCACCCCCTCACAATTAATATTGTTTTACACACACACACACACACACACACACTGTATTTATATGTACATAATCTATAACTCTGGTTAATGAAATCAAATTAAAACCAATGAAGGGCTGAATGGTTGCATTTGGGCCTGAGGATACAGACCCATAGTTACATTTTTACATGACAGAGGGGGGGGGGGATTTGGATTTGTAATTTAGGATTCAACTGATACTGAATACTGAGAAGCGATACACACACCTTTTACAACACATGAAGGGGCATTTGTATATAGATGATGTTGAATAATCCAAAAAAGCTAAGAGGCTTAGTAACTTTTTAGAAGATGCTACTCCCTGGCTCTCAGGGTGTGTAAGGCACTGTAATGTAAACATCTGATATCAGGATCTTGATAAGGATTGTGTGAACACTCACTCTGCAGTAAGAAACAATGATAATGTGATTTAAAGAAAATTATGGTCACAAGGCATCTGAGTGTCATTTTTTTTACCATTAACATGTATACCAAGTAAATGTGAAGCAAGTAACACTGGCAGAGGAAGCAAGAGGCACGAGGGCACAGTAACATTAAAAGCAATTTACACAGAAAGTCTTAGGTCTGTAAGTTTATAAGCGCCTTATATATAGTTGTCTCCAACACCTGTAAACTGTGTAAGTTCACTTGGAAACACCAAATATCCAAAACCTGTGTTTCCACCTTGGTGTAAAACAAGTAATTTCCTGAACCACAATATCTTACAGAAATAGAACTTGCATCACTCTTTATGCTGTTCGATACAGGCTACGCTCACAGCCTGTCAGTATAGGAATACACCCCAGCAACACAGGACTCCATAACCAGTGTAAAAATACACAATTCTAACTACAAATTGTAGCGATGTACTCACGGATCCTGGGCTATGTCCTGTTCACTCTGTTTGACCGTTATAATGAAGAACAGTTTTGGTCCCAAACGCCAAGTTTCTTAAGGGCTCTCGACAACCCTATCTTCAATCCAAGACATCAAGCAACACAAATCAGCAAACTCAGCCACACAAATATCGAGAGAGTAGGGAGTAGTGAAAGGTTAAAATGTCTGTTTATTGAAATATATTTGTTAAGAACATAAAGAGCACAGCAACCAGACCTGCACAGCTGACGCGTTTCCTGCCTTGCCTCTAGGACACTTCCTCAGAGCTGTAATACAGGTGTATTTCACACAACTAAGTACACACAAGGTGTTCAGCCCAGCGAATCAAAACTCTTATCTGGGCCACACACCCACCCTGTGAACCTATAGAATACAATTAAACTGATGACATACACATATTAACTCGTCAAAACAATAAAGTAAGAAAGCTGAACTGTATCTAGTTAACCCTTAAGCATTTTCAAGTAATATTATGTTATTAGCATGAGTTAGTATAAATGTAAACATATGATATATTCTTTATTACTTGAAAATGCTTAAGGGTTAATTAGATACAGTTCAGCTTTGTTACTTTATTGTTTTTATGAGTTAATATGTGTATGTCACCAGTTTAATTGTATTCTACAGGTTCACAGGGTGGGTGTGCGGCCCAGATAAGAGTTTTGATTCGCTGGGCTGAAAACTTTGTGTGTGTACTTAGTTGTGTTAGATACACCTGTATTGCAGCTCTGAGGAAGTGCCCTAGAAGGAAACACTTCAGCTGTGCAGGTCTGGTTGCTGTGCTCTTTGTGTTCTTAACAAATATGTTTCAATAAACTGACATTTTAACCTTTCACTACTCCCTCCTCTCTCAATATTTGTGTGGCTGAGTTTGCTGATTTGTCTTGCTTGAACATTAAAAACAAAACAGGTCACCTTATGATGAAACGGGTAAGGTTGAATCTGCAGAAAATACATTATCTTGCACAGGTCAGCATTCTGCAGAGAATCTGGCCAGCTGACCATAAATTGATAGACATACAGACACTAACATAGATAAAAAGACTGCACATACTATTAGTGTATACAATAAACTAATTGGGCTTTCCTAGTACAATATGTTTCACACACGTTATATTCCTATGACTATTTTCCTTTGTGTGTACACTTGTATTCCCCTTGCAAACCTCATCCCAGCTATCTTTGGAAGAACTAAAAAGAATTCCAATCAGAGAGAAAGCAGGAAGCTGGAAGGACATGGCTCTTCCCTGCCTGATGAGTGAATTTTTTCTTTAGTGAAACTAGACCCTCATAAACATCTGTTTAATATCAAGATCCAGGGTGTCCATACTTTGTTTTAACTCACATGGTGAATAGCCAGCTTAGCTTCAGTTCCTCACACCCTCCTTCCTCCCCTCTCCTTCTTTTCCAGGATGGGCTGAGACATCAGTGTCTGACAGCAACTCCAGACTCCTTCTCTGTCTCTGCCACATAAGGTGCAATAGTCCTGTTTCTGCTGAGGGGAGCTAAATAACCCCAGAGCAAGCCACACAGAAATTTAAGCACCATGTGTTCTACACAGTGCGGAGTAATCCCACAGCAGGACTGCTGACAGGCTTGTATTTAGCGTACTGCAGAAAGTGCTACTGCCCATTACTACAGGATCTCAGTATTCCTCTAACCAGACTGTGATCCAGCTCCTCCCACCAGCAGCAGCAGTGTTTACTGAAGCATTTCTGTTCTATGTCCAGGGGGAACTTAGTTCCACCTGCAAAAAAAGTGCAGGAACTTCGTTCCCATGCGTTCCCGCTGGACATGACCCCTGGTAATACTACCACATTTTTATTTGACAAAATCCAGCAACACTTATTTAGTGTTATATTATTTATAGCACTATAGTTAGAGCACTTACCTCTCCTTCACTGGTATCTTCATTCATTGAGTGCACTTATTCATGCAAGGAGCTGCCAGTTCCTCCTCTCTCTACAGAAGCAGAGACAGAGTGCACAGAAATCAACTGTGGGGGGCTGACAGTAGCACTAGATGGCTAGCATTTATGTAAAATTTCATTACTCGCGCATAGTAAACAGTTACAGCCTTCGAATAGGTAACAACATTTGGAGGTAGATTTATTAAGCAGCGGATGCTGCTTTCTACGCCCATCATTTCTGGTCTGCTCCTTGACTTCT
The DNA here is from genome assembly GCF_027579735.1 of Bombina bombina. Taxonomy (NCBI): domain Eukaryota; kingdom Metazoa; phylum Chordata; class Amphibia; order Anura; family Bombinatoridae; genus Bombina; species Bombina bombina. The sequence continues at coordinate 981,399,822 of NC_069499.1, read as the reverse complement.
CCGCCATTTAGTAAGGTCGAGCGAACATGATTCGCTACAGCGAATCATGTCCACTCGATCTTTAATAAATTTACCCCTTGGAACAAATGTTGATTCCAGAGCTACCAAAGACCAGCCCCCCCCCCCCCCCACCACCACCACCAAGTTGATTTTCTCACACTCTGCCTCTGACTGGGCTAACAACCCTGAGCTAAAAGCCCTACTGCTGGATCACCACCATTCAAGTGAAAAAACAAAACAAAAATCAGATTTGAAAAAAAAGTACCAACCACCAAAATAAGTATCTGAGTGTAGAATTTACCAAGCTTAATTAATTATATGTAAATACACTTGTGTAGAAACCCATAAACATAGTAGGGGGTTATGGCTAAAATGATCCTAACAGTGAGAATGTGCTCTGTATTTTACCCAATTTAGTCCTAATTACCCTTTGATATTCCCCCATCTCATGATGCTACAGTTTAGTTTTTTAAATAAACATATCCCCTGCTCTCTCTTGTAACACAGTTACAGTAACAAAGTAATGATAGCATAGTTTCTCTTCGGTGCACTTTAAACATTGGACAAAAAGTATTTCTCAGATGTTTGGCATAAAGTCGCTGTTATATTTTTTCTTTCATCTGTGCACTCAGCCTTGTGCTGAGGATATTTAAAAGGAATTTCTCACATACCTGGCTGCAAGGTGCTTATGTCTGAATCTCTCTCTCTACCAGGGTTGTCATTGTGCCGTTCCTGGATTAGCTGGACAGCATGACTTAAAGAGAGAATTTTGTGATCCATTTTCTTCTGCTGATATTACAAGTCGGAAGAAATTGCCATTACCCTACCACAATAGTATGTTTTTCGAAACTAAAAAGTTACACAAAACACAACAAAAATATATTGCAAACTACACCTACACCCATAAACTACATGATTAACCCCTTAACCACCCCCACATCACCAACCCAAAATAAAATAAGTAACCCCTAAACCCCCACCCCTCAAATCGCAAACTATCTAAATATAATTATTAACCCCTAAACCGCCATCCCCCACATCACAAACTATCTAAATAAATTATTAACCCTCGAAACCACCATCCCCCCTCATCATAAACTACCTAAATAAATTATTAACCACTAAACCACCACCCCCACTTCTCAAACTACCTAAATAAATTATTAACCCCTAAACCCCCATTCCCCAAATCGCAAACTATCTAAATAAAATCATTAAACCCCTAAACCACCATCCCCCACATCACAAACTATCTAAATAAATTATTAACCCCTAAACCCCCCCACAAAGCACAGTAATAAACTAATAACACCCTAACCTAACACCCCCTAACCTAACACCAATTAAAATACCCATAAATTAAATTAAAATTATCCAAACTAACTTAAAATAAATAAAAACTTACCTGTAAAATAAAATTTAAACCTAAGCTTGCCCTAAAAAAAACAACCTAACATTAAAAAAAAGCTAACATTTACCAGAAATTTTGTAAAAAAAAATTAAAAACCTAACCTTTAAAAAAAAAAAACACACAAAAAATATGACCTGCTCCTTGCATCCTCTACCATCCCCTCCTCCCATGCTAGACTACAGGACTTCTCTCTTTTTATGTTTGTACCCATGGGCAGCGCTGCAGAATCTGTTGGTGCATTAGAAATAAAGAATAATAATAAAATAAATAACATTTACACACACACATATTACAAAAAATAACAAATTAATTACCAAAAATAATAAAAAATAATCCTAATCTAATACCCCCCCCAAAAAAAACCCAAAAAACAAAAAAAACAATAATACACATAAACTACCAATAGCCCTTAAAAGAGCCTTTTGTAGGGCATTGCCCTAAAGTTAACAGCTCTTTTGCATAAAATAAAACATTACAACCCGGGGGGCGGGGGGGGGCGGAGCAAGCCGGGCATCTGAGCGGTCACATAATGAGAGAGCTCTGTTCATATAATATCTTTAATTATTACCTAGACCGCTCAGTATTGCCCAAGATATCACAAAATAGTGACTAATGATCTGGAGATCAGTGCTATAAGACTCGGCGGAGAAGAGAGGATCTAAAGTGCCTGTGCAGAACATTCTTTTATCGTCTACAACTCACACACTGCCTGTCTAAGGAGCAGCCATTTTGCAGACCGCGTGGAGCTCAGTACCCTAACCAGACTGATTGAGCTTGAAGTTTTACTCTACCAACCTAGCACCCTCCCTCCCAGCCCCCGAGTATACTGGGTGAAGTATACACTAAAAGCGATTATACAGGCTGGACTCCCGTGTTTTGCAAGTGAGTGAAGCATCTATCTATCAACCAGTGCATTTAACCACACCCAATGATGGAAACCACCGTGGAGGCCTTACTACGGTTACTAGCCAACAAGAGACAGTTTGATTCTCTCGCGAAAATCCTCAACGATGAGCGGAGTGTTACATCCGCAGGAGACACGGATTATCTATTAGCACAAGCCTCCTCCAGATTGCGAGATGCAATTACAAAAGTTAAGCTCCCAGCGAGAGATCTGGAGGAACTAACTCTCACAGATGAGCAACGAGTGAGTGCTGCTTCGCAAAACCTAGTGGAGAAATGCGCAGGATTCATATCAGTATCAAGTGCTGGCAGTGGTTGTTCGATAGACTCTGCGAAACTGTTCTGTGGCCTCCCAGCGATGCAGCCGATCGCTGGGGGAACACCAGGTTCAGACTAAAAGTGAGCTGAATTCTAAAGCTAACGCACCCTTGGATATAGCTTCCATGATCTCTGGATCCTACTCAGATGTTTGGGTTGGTGGAGACACCACATGGACCGCAGACAGAATTGAATCTCACTCACCTCAGGTGTTTAGCCCTGACTCCCACGGACCCAACTACGCTCGTCCTCCTGCCATATGAGGTTCAGTCAGTGTCGGTGTGGATATGGATTGTTCTGAGCCTCCCGACAGTTGCACAGTACATTTGATCCCCTGCGGTCCCCAAGAAGACGGGAACAATTACTTATCTTGAGATGAGAGTTGCCAGAGTCGTTCTGACCATGTTATGCCATAAGTTCCAACTGAACTTGCTAAAATATTTTCAACAAATAAATCTGACCTTGCACTTACAGACTTGTTCCAAGAAATGGATAAATTGTGTACCAAAGAGACCAGATTGCAGTGGGATATATGGACACTGGGGAAATATTTAGATATGAAAATGATACCCAGAGGTCTTAGAATCTCTAAATATCCCACTTTTGAAACCGATGACACTGAGTTCATAGATAATTGGAACACTATACTAAATGAATGTTCTGTAAGATTAATGATTTTGTTGATGGCATATAAAAACAAATTGTTGAATGATTTGAGAGAGAATATTAACACCATCCAAGTTGAGCTTAATACACGCAAACATGAAATTGATTACCCTAGGTTTGATGAGGTACTGAGGAAGTCTATGGCCAATATTAAAACCTCGGTTATGAATACTAAACATGTTAAATACCTACGTGATCAGGCAGATTATGATACTGATACCATACATGTGTGGAATAGGACACAGAGGTTTCATACTCGCAGACAGCATAACAGAAACAGGAGTAGGGGTAGGTCACGCAATAGGAATCATAGATCTAATAGCAGCCAACATGTTAATTTTTCAGATAGTGATGTGGAGTCTGGGGATGATAAATATATCACAGACAATGAACTTTCAAATGAAACAAGACCTGGCATTCTGAAAAACACTACCACACAGAAGGCACAGACACCATATATAAGTACAGGACAGTCTGTTAAATCTAAAAATACTAGCAATACAAACACTCAAATTGTACCAGCTCACAATCAAATAGATTTACAACAGGCACAAATGCCCCATACGAGTAATACATTAGTGGATCAGGTTTTTCCCAAAGCCCCCATGAACCCCAAGGGGGGAGGGAACACACAGAAAGCTCAAAATCGTTACCCCTCAAGGGCTTTGAAAGGAACCAACAACAAATATGCACCTTCAGTGTGATTAATTTATCCAGCATTGTCTTGAGTGATTCACAAGTCAAACTTTTAAGTCTAGGATTAGGCTTTGCACCACTTGCTAGATTTGACTTATTCAAGACGATGTTGGACATTAATCGTTTAGTCCGTAATATAACATTGAAAAAACATTTTTCTGACACAGAGCAAGACATCTTACCCACCCCAGCTGACTCTACTGGCTCCAAAATCACAAGGGTAAATTTAAACAGTGACCTTACGTTTTCTGAAACTTGTGATATAATTACCTTGGATTCTATGGATAGGGAGAGCACAGCTGACATGGGCACAGCACATATTGACAAATTTGTTGGCTATAAAAAACCCTCTACGTTTTATCCTGTCCACAGCAGAGGCCCCCTTGTAGAAAAATTCTATAATAGGGTAGAGAAGGACCTCAGGGACCTTGCTCTTCAGGGCAAAAAATCTCCTGATAATTTATCACGTTCTGAGAGAATAGCCCTAGAAGAGTTAAAGGATAATGATCAAATTGTGATACGTAACGCTGATAAGGGGGGCTCTGTTGTGGTTATGGATACTGCGGACTATAAGAATGAGGCCTTGCGTCAATTGAACGATCCTATCCAGTACACACTCCTCAATACTAATCCCACTAAACGTTTTCAGGTAGAACTTATGCACCTTCTGGATGATGGTTTGGAAAAAGGTTTTCTGGACAGAAATACCTTTGATTATTTATACATTGAGTTTCCGGTTACTCCTGTATTCCACCATCTCCCGAAGGTGCATAAGTCCCTGGAAAATGTCACTGGTCGTCCTATAGTTAGTGGGATTGGATCCCTTTTTGAACATCTTTCAGAGTGGCTTGATGCCATTCTGTGCCCTCTGGTTAAAGCTCTACCGAGCTATCTACAGGACACTAAACATGTTTTGAGGGTTATGGAAGGCCTGACTTGGGATTCTTTGTGCAACTGGTTAACTATTGATGTCACAGCTTTATACTCTTCAATACCCCATACATCTGGCCTTGAGGCTATGGATTACATGCTGACACATTATTCTAATTTGGATTCTGATTTCAAAAGATATGTGATTGAGGTCACAGCATTTCTTTTAAGCCACAACTATTTTGAGTTTGAGGAGGTTTTCTATCTCCAGAGATGTGGGACAGCTATGGGTGCGAAATTCGCACCCTCTTACGCCAACCTATACATGGGTTGGTGGGAGCTGTCCCACATCTATGGAGATGGAAACCCCTTCAGACAGAGCATTGCATATTACGGTCGCTTCATCGACGACCTGCTGTTAATTTGGCAAGGCAATGCTGGAGATTTGATAAATTTTTTGGCTTACATCAACAAAAATTATCTAAATTTAAAATTCAACCATGAAACACACAGGGATACCATCAATTTTTTGGATATAACACTTTGTGGTAAAACTACAGGTAAAATTGAGACATGCATTTATAGAAATCCTATTTCAGGCAATGCAGTTCTACACGCTAAAAGTTGCCACCCCAAAAGTGTATTATACTCCATAGCCAAGGGCCAGATGATAAGAGCAAAGAGAAATTGCTCGACAGAAAAAGTATACATTGAACATCAAACAGATCTTGTAGATCGTTTGAAAGATAGGGGGTACCCGAAAAAAGTCATCAACAGGGCAGCTAGGGAGGTACAGTGTATGGATCGAACACCCATGTTACATGAGAAAAGAATAGTAAATAACAAAAAATCAACATTCAATACCAACAAAGTAACGTTTGTGACTGACTACAGTACTGACTATAATGAAGTATGTAGTATTGTTAAAAAACACTTCAAACTCCTTGTAGCAGACGATAAACTGACCAACTGTGTGGCTGAAGGGATGAGGTGTTCTTATCGCCGGAACAAAACTCTTGGCAATTACCTATCACCTACTGTTTTGAGCCACCCTCGGGCAACAGTCAGCTCATGGCTCACCCACAAGGGCATGTTCAAATGTGGGAATAGTAGGTGTAAACCGTGTGACTATATACCTACATCTGACACATTCACGTCCTGCGTCACACAACGTACATATGAGATAAACTTTTGCCTAAACTGTACATCCCATTTTGTAATATATCTCATAACTTGCACTTTGTGCAAGGTTCAGTACGTAGGGCTCACGACACGGGACATAAGGTCTCGTATCAGGGAACATTTATCCACCATTAGAGTGGGGAAATCATCCTCGCCTATAGTCCAACACTTCTGTACCAAACACAACAAAGATGATGCCTCTTTCAAGTGGCAAGCCATAGATCATATACCAACTCCTAAAAGGGGTGGGGATAGACAAAAGCTCCTTGAAAAGCGTGAGATGCTTTGGATTTTTAAACTTTCCACCAAACTACCACTTGGCCTTAATGCTGAGTACGATTTAATCAATTATTGGGAATAATCCATCCAATATAGGGAATCATCCTATAAACCGTACAACCAGGTTTGCTGTCTGCGTAGTATTCCTCTTTTAGTGGTAACAGTATACATATATCTATGTGTTATTTTTACCACTTATATATATAAAGGTTTTGGTTCTATTACATTCAGTTAGAGTCCTTTAGAACACCAACATACTGTGTATACAACAGACAATCATTGCCCAATTTATATATAAATAATCGTTTTTGTTGCCATGTCTTATTTCTATATCTTGATAGATTTTGCATATGCAGGATTGATGTCTATTTTGCTCATTTTTGTTCTATACACTTTTTCTACAAGAGCACTTTTTCTATATTTTGCTCATTTTGTCATTTACACTTTTTCTATAAATGAATGTTAATCATTGCAACAGGATGGTGGTGTGTATACATACATATAGCAACATATGAGCTCTAGGACCTAGGGTTGATCTTATTATTGTTTGTTGTGTTAGACAATTATTCTGACAGGTTCAGTGTCTCATTAGATACAATTGTGTGATGTCATGAAGGAGTATCCTCATTTGAATATGTTTTAACCAATAGGGGGTTTACACACCCTTTTTAAATCAAGCTCATTGAGTGTTTTTTAGCAGTAGTGATTACGGCACAACGCCGAAACGCGTATACTGTCATATTTCACTTGTATCTTTGTACCTCCATGAACTTTTTAATGCCTTTGCATCAATAAAAGCTACGTTTTATTTTATCTCATCGTTGCTGCTCATTGCTCTTTCTTTCTGGTTGGATGCCATAAGATTGGCATCGAGTAATACAGGTGAAACTCGAAAAATTTGAATATCGTGCAAAAGTTAATTTATTTCACTAATGCAACTTAAAAGGTGAATATAATATATGATATAGACTCATTACATGCAAAGCAAGATAGTTCAAGCTGTGATTTGTCATTATTGTGATGATTATGGCTTACAGCTCATGAAAATCCCAAATCCACGATCTCAGAAAATTAGAATATTGTTAAAAGGTGCAATATTCTAGGCTCAAAGTGTCCCACTCTAATCAGCTAATTAAGCCATAACACCTGCAAAGGGTTCCTGAGCCTTTAAATGGTCTCTCAGTCTGGTTCAGTAGGAATCAGAATCATGGGAAAGACTGCTGACCTGACAGTTGTGCAGAAAACCATCATTGACACCCTCCATAAGGAGGGAAAGCCTCAAAAGGTAATTTCAAAAGAAGTTGGATGTTCCCAAAGTGCTGTATCAAAGCACATTAATAGAAAGCTATGTGGAAGGGAAAAGTGTGGAAGAAAAAGGTGCACAAGCAGTAGGGATGACCAATGCCTGGAGAGGATTGTCAAGAAAAGGCCATTCAAAAGTGTTGGGGACTTTCACAAGAGCCACCACACACAGACGGATCCTGGACATGGGCTTCAAATGTCGTATTCCTCTTGTCAAGCCACTCTTGAACAACAAACAACGTCAGAAGCATCTTACCTGGGCTAAAGAAAAACAGACCTGGTCTGTTGCTCAGTAGTCCAAAGTCCTCTTTTCTAAAGAGAGCAAATTTTGCATCTCATTTGGAAACCAAGGACCCAGAGTATGGAGGAAGAATGGAAAGGCACACACTGCAAGATGCTTGAAGTCCAGTGTGAAGTTTCCACAGTTTGTCTTGATTTGGGGAGCCATGTAATCTGCTGGTGTTGGTCCAGTGTGCTTCATTAAGTCCAGGGTCAACGCAGTCATCTACCAGGAGATTTTTGAGCACTTCATGCTTCCTTCCTCAGACGAGCTCTATGGGGATGCTGACTTAATTTTCCAGCAGGACTTGGCACCTGTCCACACTGCCAAAAGCACCAAAACTTGGTTCAATGACCGTGGGATTACTGTGCTTGATTGGCCAGCAAACTTGCCTGACCTGAACCCCATAGAGAATCTATGGGGCATTGCCAAGAGAAAGATGAGAGACAAGACCGAACAATGCAGAAGAGCTGAAGGCCACTATTGAAGCATCCTGGTCTTCCATAACACCTCAGCAGTACCACAGGCTGATAGCTTCCATGCCATACCGCATTGAGGCAGTAATTGCTGCAAAAGGGGCCCAAAACAAGTACTGAGTACATACAGTATGCATGCTTATACTTTTCAGAGGTCCGATATTGTTCTACAGGTTCTTGTTTTATTGATTGCATGTAATATTCTAATTTTCTGAGATTGTGGATTTGGGGTTTTCATGAGCTGTAAGCCATAATCATCATAATTATAACAAATCACGGCTTGAACTATCTTGCTTTGCATGTAATGAGTCTATCTCATATATTAGTTTCACCTTTTAAGTTGCATTAGTGAAATAAATGAACTTTTGCACAATATTCTAATTTTTCGAGTTTCCCCTGTATGTCTAGTGACAAACCATCTATAAAATATGGACCTAATACACTATCCTTTACTCTCCCTTTTTGAATGTTGACTATAATGTTTGATGAGCTGTTCTACTAGGTCCCTTAAAGGCTCCCATAATAACTCTTGTTCATTTGGTTCATAATCAAGTTTCAAACAGTTTGTTGCTTCGGTTATACCACTTTTAAATGCTTAACTATTTGCCTGTAAGAATATTGTATGGGATTATAAAATGTTCTAGACAAGATTTATTGTACAAAATATGCAGCTGGCATAATAGAGGCTAATTGAGATTGCAGCAATATTATTTTACTCCCTTATTACACCTATTGCAGAATAAAGGGTTGTGTAAAAGTTGCGAAATATACAGTGAGGACTACTAATATAAAATGTAGATAGGATTGTAATTGCAGCACATAGCTTTCCATAAATTTATATTTATGACTGCTATAATCCTGATTATGTCCCCTCGTATATGCGCTTGTATTGACTACCATAGTTAATGGCAAGTTGAATGTGTATACTATTGAGGCTGCAGCAGTATCATCTTTGTACTAGGCGCTCCAGTGAACTATAGCTGCCAGTTTCAATGTTGCTAAGGAACAAATGGAGTTTAGAATGATTAGATGCAACCTGAATCATCAGTATAGCTAATAGATCTGAATCACATTTCTATAGCCAATGTTCCATTACCACACAATAATTAGGGGCTCCCAGACCTGTACGTTTCAGAGACCCTACCCCCTATATAATATAGACCTTTGGGACACGTATAGTACTAAAGGGTACCAACAATATCTTTATAGCACCTTATTGAATAATCACGTAGGGTTACTTTCTATTTACGTTGCAATCTCTATTGCACTAATTAGTTTGTGCTCTCATAAATTACTTTCCTTACCCACCTTAGTACAGCAAACTCCTTATATCCAGCAATCTTTGAAATAGTTGGTCAATTGTTATAGCCCTATTATGTACCTATCTGTAGGCAGTAGTCTACCAGTTGTTAACTGTTATTCGCTCAGACCCCCTTCAAAATGTGGACTATGTATATAGCCTAATACCACATTTGAAGTAAAGCAAGCAGATACTCCATATTATATATCGCCCACATATAAATTCACTTGGTGTGCGCCTAATTACCTCAGCGCTAGGATGTACATCTTCAATCCTCCTCATATGTTTATGCGCCTGTTTCCAACTGATCATTTATTGTTTCAGGCTATGCTTCAGTTCGCTGCATACTGTTGTTATATATTGTACATTGTGAAAGAGATCAAAGCATATCTCAGTTTTCCCCCTCTATATATAGCATTGATAGGAGATATTACCTGCTTTGTACTCAAAAGTTTAGAGGTCCAAAAGTCTTTACCAGTCTGGAATCCTAACTTGCTCCACTCCCTGTCCCCTCCCCTATCTCAGCTAGAGCGGCTCTTGCCCGCTGAATTTCAGGAGGAAGACCTTATAGTAGGTGGTGGGCACTATAACATCCCAAGATAGTCCTAAAACAAACACTCCTTAAACGTTTACAAACTAGCAGTATACTGCCATTAACTGGATCATTAAGAGACCAAACATGGAAGTTCCTCTTCTATTATATATTCTATATTGTGAAGGAGATCAAAACATATTTCAGTTTTCCACCTCTACACATAGCATAGACAGGAGATATTCTTATCTGTTTGTACTCAAAAGCTCAGAGGCCCAAAAGTGTTTACTAGACTGACATCCTAACTAGCTCCGCCCCTCCCATCCTCCCCCTTACCTCATTTAGAGTGGGTCTCGCCCGCTGAATTTCCCTTCCCCATAAAGCCACCCCCCCTTGCCCCAATTTTTCTCGAATAGATAACCTAATGTATATTTTCTACTGCAATGTTGAGACCATTTTTATTCTTCATATGATATAAAACCGAGGTTCCATTATACCCTATACAGAATTTCTACGGTCATACTACTTTAATTTATTCTAGACTATTACTCCCACTTACTAATACCATGTTATTGTTTGCTATATCCTCTTCCAGACAGGTGGAATAATAAACTAAGCTATATACTCTGTAGGCACAGTGTTTCCATTGTTTCAAAGATTTCCAGAAAGTATGCCCAGAGTTTTTATCGCTCTGCTTTTTCATCATGTCTATACGCTAAGAATGTATGTCTTATCACAATGTTATTATTGCTTATTGGTGATTCTTTTATGTAACTTCTTAAACAACCTCAATAAAAAAATCAATATAAAGAACAAAAAAAAAAACATTACAACCCCCCAGCCCCCAACTAAAAAAAAAACTACCCATTGCCCGAAAAGGTCATTTGGATGGGCATTCAGCTCTTTTTCTGCCCATAAAAAATAAAAAGAACTAATCTTTAAAAAAAAAAAAAAACACCCCAAAAAACTAACTCTAACCATAAATTTGGTACTCACCAATGATGATGGGCGGAGCTCCATCCATCTTCTTCCTGGCCACGGTCCATCTTTCTATCTTCAGCTCGGTGGTGGTGGCAAGGTCATCGGTGATGGTGGCGCACGATGTCGGTCCTCATCTACAGCCCAGCGACACTGAGCTCCCTCTTCATGCGGTCTCCAGCCGCATACTAAATATTGAATGCAAGGTACCCCTTTTATAAAGGGGTACCCTTGCAGCCAATCGGATGAAAGGAATATGCTTTCATACTATTGGCTGATTGTTGTTTTACTACTACACACTGACGCTGATATACTGTATTCTTAAGGACATTATTGTTTTTAGGTCTCACTGTTAAAACTTGCTTTATATAGATAGTTCTTTAACAATGAGATGGGTTTTTATTTATGCTCTCATATTCTGTGTGGTGTTAAAGGGCCAATGTCTGGTAACTTGGTACTGCAACAAGATTTAAAAAAAACACACAATGACCAAAGACTATCTTGCATGTTTCTGAGTGGGGCTGTAATCATACAAGTCTCACTGTGTGATGTCTTTTTATGGCTTTGTACTGTATCCTGCTTTTGTAATTTGAATATGAATAAAGTCTCTGTTAAATTGTAGGCAGTCGCCAAACTATTGCTTAGATAAATCCTGAGGCCTAACTCAGTGTCATGCTATTCTGCTACTCCACATACTGTCTTTTCAAATTGTTGCAATGGTATTTCTTGGGCAAGATATGCACATGTTTAGTTTATGATTTATATTACTTTTTAGTTATCCATGGATGCTTTTGTGCTGTCTGAGATGATAATTTCTAATAGTTATAAAGTGCAATAAGTGCTAGATTACTAGTGGTGCGCAAATTAGCGCTCCCGCTCATGCGATAACTTCGCTTAAAGTAAGCTTTTTTGTGAAAGTAAAAAAGGTTTTGCATGAGCGCTAATCCAACGCACCAAAAAAGCCAACATTTTAATATCGCAAACATGTTGACTTATTCCCCCATAGACTTCAATTGAGTATGAAAGGTTCTATTTATTCTTAAAGGGACAATTTAGGTAGAATATACTATTTTAAACAACTTCTATTATCAAATTTGCTTCATTCCCTTGGTATGCTTTGTTGAAGGAGCAGTAATGTACTACTGGTTACTGACTGAAAACATGGTAGAGCCAATGAGAATCTGTATGTATATGCAGCCACCAATCAGCAGCTAGAACCTAGGTTCTTTGCTCCTCTTGAGCTTTCCTAGATAAACCTTTCAGAAAAGGATAACAAGAGAAGGAAGTAAATTGGAAAATTGTATTCTCCATCTGAATCATGAAAGAAAAAGTTTGTGTTTCATGTCCCTTTATATATATATATATATATATATATATATATATATACAGGGAGTGCGGAATTATTAGGCAAGTTGTATTTTTGAGGATTAATTTTATTATTGAACAACAACCATGTTCTCAATGAACCCAAAAAACTCATTAATATCAAAGCTGAATAGTTTTGGAAGTAGTTTTTAGTTTGTTTTTAGTTATAGCTATTTTAGGGGGATATCTGTGTGTGCAGGTGACTATTACTGTGCATAATTATTAGGCAACTTAACAAAAAACAAATATATACCCATTTCAATTATTTATTTTTACCAGTGAAACCAATATAACATCTCAACATTCACAAATATACATTTCTGACATTCAAAAACAAAACAAAAACAAATCAGTGACCAATATAGCCACCTTTCTTTGCAAGGACACTCAAAAGCCTGCCATCCATGGATTCTGTCAGTGTTTTGATCTGTTCACCATCAACATTGCGTGCAGCAGCAACCACAGCCTCCCAGACACTGTTCAGAGAGGTGTACTGTTTTACCTCCTTGTAAATCTCACATTTGATGATGGACCACAGGTTCTCAATGGGGTTCAGATCAGGTGAACAAGGAGGCCATGTCATTAGATTTTCTTCTTTTATACCCTTTCTTGACAGCCACGCTGTGGAGTACTTGGATGCGTGTGATGGAGCATTGTCCTGCATGAAAATCATGTTTTTCTTGAAGGATGCAGACTTCTTCCTGTACCACTGCTTGAAGAAGGTGTCTTCCAGAAACTGGCAGTAGGACTGGGAGTTGAGCTTGACTCCATCCTCAACCCGAAAAGGCCCCACAAGCTCATCTTTGATGATACCAGCCCAAACCAGTACTCCACCTCCACCTTGCTGGCGTCTGAGTCGGACTGGAGCTCTCTGCCCTTTACCAATCCAGCCACGGGCCCATCCATCTGGCCCATCAAGACTCACTCTCATTTCATCAGTCCATAAAACCTTAGAAAAATCAGTCTTGAGATATTTCTTGGCCCAGTCTTGACGTTTCAGCTTGTGTGTCTTGTTCAGTGGTGGTCGTCTTTCAGCCTTTCTTACCTTGGCCATGTCTCTGAGTATTGCACACCTTGTGCTTTTGGGCACTCCAGTGATGTTGCAGCTCTGAAATATGGCCAAACTGGTGGCAAGTGGCATCTTGGCAGCTGCACGCTTGACTTTTCTCAGTTCATGGGCAGTTATTTTGCGCCTTGGTTTTTCCACACGCTTCTTGCGACCCTGTTGACTATTTTGAATGAAACGCTTGATTGTTCGATGATCACGCTTCAGAAGCTTTGCAATTTTAAGAGTGCTGCATCCCTCTGCAAGATATCTCACTATTTTTGACTTTTCTGAGCCTGTCAAGTCCTTCTTTTGACCCATTTTGCCAAAGGAAAGGAAGTTGCCTAATAATTATGCACACCTGATATAGGGTGTTGATGTCATTAGACCACACCCCTTCTCATTACAGAGATGCACATCACCTAATATGCTTAATTGGTAGTAGGCTTTCGAGCCTATACAGCTTGGAGTAAGACAACATGCATAAAGAGGATGATGTGGTCAAAATACTCATTTGCCTAATAATTCTGTACTCCCTGTATATATATATATATATATATATATATATATATATATATATATATAATTCTGAAAAAGAATTATGAAGCAGGAGTGCAGGGTAAAAAATGTCCCTGATACTCCTACCCCATAAAGTCCACCCTTACTGGCACAGAACCATTAATACTGTAATGTTTAAATCAGAGACTAATCACATCTTATTGCAAGAAAATAATGATTTAATAACAAAATAATCACAAAATACAACCTAATCTAAATTTCCCTAGAAGAGAGAAAAACCACTATAGCGATAAAAATTATAATAATGACCAAGTGGAGTTAATAATAATAATAACAATGTTGCTCCAAGGGTACCCTTGAGGATAGAGAAATTGTAAATTCTTCAGAGCTCTCAAAAGGCCTTAATTTGAGGATATGAGTAATCCCAATAGCGGTAAAGTAAAGTCCAAAAATTGCAACATAAAGATGTTTAAAGATAGGTGTTCCCTTTTATCCAGTACAGATGAATTGTACCAACATAGAGGACAGCTGTCATAATAGCACAGTGTAAAACAGGACAGTCATCAGAAAGCAAAAAGCAAACAGTGCAGTCTCCCCCAGTATGTTATGGCAGTCCTTGCAAAGCGGATGCTAGTATAGGCAGGGTTAGTGAAAGTAAGTAAAAAGTTCTCACCCTTGAATATCCAGGATACGATATCCCTCAAGTGTTGCTGCTCAATTCTTGGCAGGCTCCCTGGAGATCCCAATCAATGTTAACTCCTTTGGACAATTATATATATATATATTGGTAAAATATATATCTATACCTACTGTATATACTGTATATATATATATATATATATATATATATATATATATATATACTGTATATATAGAGTTATAGATATATACAGATATATATATATATATATATATATATATACACAGTATATAGAACTAGCTATTTAAAAATAAGACATATTCCCCTATATGAAGAACATTGGAATACACTACATCCATAGTTAAACACATTATTAAATATGAATATTGCATAAATATGATTTTTCATTTTTTTAGCTATTTGGCTACAAAGGGCTCCATTTCACTTCTATATGTCTATATAAAGTATCTTTACATATGTATTTATGTGTTTATGTGTGTGTGTATATATATATATATATATCTGTCAATACATATATACACATATACATATGTACACACATATGTTTATATACTGTATATATACTGTATATATATATATATATATATATATACACACATAAACACATATATATACTGTACATACACACACATACACATATATATACATATTTAGACATGTGTATATATCTCTATGTAAAAGCCCTTTGCAGCCCTTTTTTTTTAGCACCTGACACCTCATATCTTTGAACCCTTATAACATTTTATGCAATTTTTAAAAATAATTTTTATTAGAATGTGTTATTATGAGTGTAACTGTACTTTGAAATGTATTTTTGATGTGTTTTGTGACACTTTTTTGTCACACGTAACAGTTAAACAGAGCTCTGAAGTCACACTAACCCGACTTGCGTTAAATTCAATAGTGTTTGCGCAAACGCATTTACTTTCAACTTGTAATATGCACGCTACTTCTGATGCACACAAAGAGCTGTGATAAACCCCTAATTGCTCTTGGGCAAGGGTTAGCGCATTACTCGTTATCTAGCCCTATGTGTGGTAGCGCGTAGAAATGTAATAGTTTGTATCAGTTGCTAGCAGTTGTGTCAATCAACCCGATCGTATGTGATCCAGCTGATTGCTGTACGCCGCCTCAGAGGTGGCGTACGAGTTAAGGAGCAGCTGTCTTAAGACCGCTGCTTCTTAACTCCTGTTTCCAGCGAGAATGAAGGCTCATGTGGAAACAGCTGCATAGATTTTAATGGTAATTTTCTGTTGAAAATGATTAAATATGTTTGTGTGCTGTTTTGCATACGTGCATTATAAGTGCAGTAAGAAAGTGTGTGCTAAGGGTGATCATGCAGAGTGTATTAGGGTAGCAGTTAGAACGTTCTGTGCAGCAGATGTTTGTGCTGTTTTAGAGGATGAGTGGGAAAATGTGCAGGAGAGTGTTACTACTGTGTGAGATGCAGAGGGGCTGGATTGTGTTCATTACTGATGCTGGTGCAGCCTATAGCACTATTGCTTTGTACACAGCAAACCTGCTGGAAAAGGCTACACAAGAGACCTTTGTTCTATAAAGTATCACATATGGAGACAGAGTAGAGGATTTTATTGTAAACAGTGCTACTAGCAATAACAGAGCAGATATTTACCTAAGTAAGATGAATAAGGCAGTTTCCTCCATTTCTGAATGACTTATAGACAATTATGTATAAACATACAGGACATTCTGAGGAATATATTACAGTGAATAGCCCTCTATGAAAATATATACAAAACTGTGGTTGTATGGGCCTGGAAGAGATTAAAAGGATATTAAACACCTCTTGCTTTTGTATAAAAATGGTGTTTTGTCACAGAATTTGCTTTTTGACCTCTCTAGGGAGGGTGGGACACACATACACATACACACACAAACACACATACACATAAACACATACAAACACATAGACACACACACATATATACATATATACATACATACACACACATATACACATATATACATACACACACATACACACATACATACACATAGACACACACACACAAGCACCTACACACATACACACATACATACACACACACATATACACACACACACATACGCACCTACACACACACACACACACAGACGCACCTACACACAGACACACATATGCACACACACACAAACGAGCACACACACATACCCAACACACACAAATATACACCGTGACCCACATACGAGTGCACACACAGACACACACATACCCAACACACACACAAACGCACAAACACACATACACACCTACATACAAGCACACACACATACGCGCACACATACACACACACACAAATATGTGCGCACACACACATACGGGCACACACACACATACGTACACCAAAGTTCTTTTGTTACTAAAACACAAGAAGTCACAAAATAAGCTTACAAAAAAAATGTAAAATAAAGTGCAAATCCCAGAGTAAATACACTTTGCCACAGTCAATTATAACACAGAACAAAGGATTTTTATTATAATACTTACGGCTTGATTAGCATACAAGTTATAGTTTTTTCAAAACAGACTTGGCTCTTTTTTTCTGCAAAATATGTAAGAACTAATAGGAGCTTGTAAAATGTTGATATTCAAAATGTTATGTAATTAAAAAAATAATGTGACATTTCAAATGATGTATAGTACATATTAATCATGGATGAAATGTATAGAATTTAAGATTTGTTTGATTAAATGTTCCACCTTACACTTCTTACTACTTTAACAATAACTACCTATAACATCTTGTTTTATCCATATTGCTAATGGTGCTGAAATAAGTGCTAAAAGGGAACATCATTAGACAACCCCCCCCAAAAAAAACCCAAAAAAAACAAACCTCTAGTAGCTGAAAGAACTTGCTAAAAAAAGAAAGAAGGATCCATCTTCAAAACTTCATAACATTTTGGATAATATACTACAGACTGATATTATATCTAAACTTGTCACAATAGCGTTATGATCTAACGGTATCAGCAACACAATCAAGATTGCAGGTAAAACGTTCCAAAGGGATCAAATGCTTGTATGACGGTTGTCCCGCAAAGAGACGTTTTAGTACACTTCACCGTGGGAGGTGAGGCCAGTGGCGGAATGTTCAAAGCAGCACCACCATGTGCAGTGAGGGTTTAATGTAAATGTAACGTTTGTTATTTAAAGGGACAGTCAACACCAGAATTTTTGTTGTTTTAAAAGATAGATAATCCCTTAATTACCAATTCCCTAGTTTTGCATAACCAACATAGTTATAATTATACACATATTATACACATATATACATTATTTACCTCTGTAATTACCTTGTATCTAAGCCTCAGCAGACTGCCCCCTTATTTCAGGTCTTTTGACAGACTTGCATTTTAGCCAATCAGAGCTGTCTCCATGGTAAATTCACATGCATGAGCTCAATGTTATTAATATGAAACGTGAATTAGTGCCCTCTAGTGGTGAAAAACTATCAAAATGCATTTAGATTAGAGGCGGCCTTCAAGGTCTAAGAAATTAGCATATGAACCGCCTAGGTTTAGCTTTCAACTAAGAATACCAAGAGAACAAAGCAAAATTGGTGATAAAAGTAAATTGGAAAGTTGTTTAAAATTACCTGCCCTATCTGAAACATTAAAGTTTTTTTTGGACTTGACTGTCCCTTTAAATAAACATGGTTTTATTTTTTGGTGTGTTTTTAACTTTAAGGAACAATATATCTTTTAGGGGATGTTAATATAATGTTAAAGACAGGAACCATAAGTTTTCCATTTTACAACAGTGCTTTTTAAAAATATTGCATGTCATATAGTTCACTCAAGTCTTTAGGTTGCTTTACGGTATTGGGGCACATTTATCAAACTCCGTATGGAGCTTGATGCCCCTTGTTTCCGGAAAGCCTTCAGGCTCGCCGGAAACAGAAGTTATGAAGCAGCTCTACTTGTAATCTAGCCCTTAATGGGGGATGGCTTCCATAAAATGTTATATAAAGGATATGTATTCCCAGCGCAACCTGAGTGTGATTTTCTGTCACTTTAATTCCTATATGTATATGTGCCAATAGCTCAAATAAACACATTGTAGTGCAACAATGTTACAAAAAGTAAACTACTTTTGAAACAGCCAATTGCATACTTACAAATAAAGGGCTGCTAAGCTCTGTGTGTTAGGCTATCCTGAATTATCAGCTGGCTCAGCTATACCTATACCTCAGCTATTAAAGGGAAAGTAAACACTTTCAGATGGTAATATAAAATGATAAACTGTATATATAAAAACAACTCCGCAATATACGTCTATTATTTATTTTGTCAAACAGAGAGAACAGTAATACGGAGCATCGGAAGAGTGTAAAAAAATATATACTTTATTTGGTAAAGTTAAAAAACAAAAAATTGCTCTTGGCAATAAGTATGGAATTACAAGGAAGTTCCCCCAGCAAAGTACAATAACGGCTGACGCGTTTCGGCTTTACGCCGTACTCCAAGCCTCATAAAATTCCTATTACCATACTACTCATTTAAAACCTAAAACATTTGCTGATAGGTCTTTAATCCACCCATCCTACCTATTCGGAAGTTAACCATTTCATGACTGCTCATATACATTGTATGCAGTATGTTAATGACCATAGGCTGTTACAACACTCGCTATGTGTCATTACCTGTTTAAAAACAGTATTATTATTTATTTGTTTAATAGTAAATTATATTTTCAGTCACTACTTATTATTGTTAACCCTTCAGTGCTGTCGATTATTTCTCACTATGTTGGGAGTACTAACATTCTACTAAATTTTACTAACAGATCACAACTCTCTTTTATATCATATCCATAGCTATAGGCTGTTACAGCACACGCTATGTAACTAACTATTTCAAGATAGTATTATTTGTGAATTGATTTTATTTAAATTTTATTTTAATTTTAAATTTTAAATATTGCTAATTAACCCTACAATGTTATTGTTTATTCATCACTAAATTGTGTTTTAGTAACTGATCAGTGTTCTATTTCTCGTTCGGTGAATAAAGAATATAGAATATATATTACGTTAAATACAGTTTAATTAACTTATGTGGACATTGGCCTCTGTCAAAAACATGTGTATAATTGATGACATTCTTGTAGAAACGATTAAAGCTGGCTCAAGACTATGCGATTACAAAGATTACCAAAAATTAATAAGGTCAAATTCTGAATTGAGCCCCATAGGGATCCTCGTCTTCAATCTGAATATCCAGAAAGTTTCTCTTTCTTCTAACAAATTTTCTCTATTTCCACCCCTCTTTTTGGTTTTAACCTGTTCAATTATGGTCCATCTAAAGCTGTCAGCTTTCTTTTTGTGGGCCATAGTGAAATGGTTAATGAGCAGTGTGGTGAGAGAACCTTGTTTTATATCCAAAAGACGTTCTTGCATTCTTGTCCTGGCCTCCCTAGTGGTGAGGCCTACGTATTGAAGTTGACACTCCACACACGTGATTAAAAACACCACATATGTGAACCGACAGTTTAAACAATGTTTTTTAGTAAACACCTCCCCTGTCACTGTCGATTGAAATTGGTCTCCCAAAAGAACCTTCTCACAGGCCTTACATGCTGCATAATTGCATTTAAAAGTACCATTAAATCTTAGCCAAGATGAGCCACTTTCTGTTATGTCTTGTCTTAATTCAGTAGGAGCTACCATATTGCCTATGGGCTTATTCTTTCTGTAGGCAAAATTACAGCCTGATTTAGTTATATCCTTGAGGTCATCATCTGCACCTAACATACTGAAATGTGATTTGACTACTATGCATACCTCATGATACTGTTTAGCGTAATCGGTTATAAACATAATGTTATGTCCCTCTTGTGTATATGACCCTACATTTGCTCTATATTTAGTTATATTCTTCAACAGATCTTCTCTTTTGAGTTTATTCACTACTCCTTTTGCCTGTTCAATTGTCTTAATTTTGTAACCTCTCTCTCTCAGTTTGTTCGTCAGATGTTTAGCCTGCTCCTGGTAAACATTCTCCTTTGAGCAATTGCGTTTTAGGCAAATAAACTGCCCTTTCGCCACTGCCTTAAAAACTCTTTCTGAATGTCAGCTCCTAGCATGCAACAAAGAGTTGCTAGAGATCGGTTTATAGTAAACCTTTGTCTCTATGGGTTCCCCATAAACACCTTTCAAAGTGACGTCTAGAAAGTTGATCTCCTGCTTATTATGTTCCGAGGTAAAACTGATTCCAACATTGTTGTTATCCAAACCCTTTGTGAAATCCAACAAGCTCACATGGTCACCTTGCAATATAAAAAGGAGATCATCTATATATCGCTTAAACCACACAATACCTCCCCTGTGAGGGTTCCCATCCCCAAAGATGTGAAAGAGCTCCCACCAACCCCAGATCAGATTTGCATAGGAGGTGGCAAACTTAACCCCCATAGCTGTTCCACGCCTCTGGAGATAGAAAATCCCCCAAATTCAAAGTAATTGTGGGTCAAGAGAAATTCTACTACCCTCAAAAGAAAGTTTACATATTCCCGATCCCTATTAAAGCTTTTTGTAAGGAAATATTACAAAGCTTGAAGACCTTTTTCATGCAGGATGCTAGAATAGAGTGACCTCACAGCCACAGGAATACATGTGAAATCCTCATTCCAAGTTACCTTAGACAACTTATTAAGTAGCTACTTCGTATCTGATATGTAACTTCTCAATGTGCTCACAATCGGCTGTAATATATGGTCCAGCCATTCTTATAAATGTTCCAATAGTGAGCCTATTCCACTTAGTATTGATCTCCCTTGAACCTTGTCAAGAGATTTGTGGACCTTGGGTAAATAATTGAATATAGGGGTGAATGGATTCTCCACCAACAGATACGTGTTAGTATTCTGATCTATATATCCAAGGTCCACACCATCATCAATTAAGGAGGTAAGTTGTCTCTGAAAACTTTTTGTAGGGTCTCCTTTCAATATTGTGTAATCCTATTCTCTTTTTAATTGTCTATGCGCCTCAGCAACAAAATCCTGCCTTTTCATGAGGACTATAGTGCCTACCTTGTCTGCTGAGCGGATTACTAGGTTATTGTTTTTCCTTAGTTTTTCTAAGGCTTCTCCCTCTCTTCTGGTAATATTTTGTCCCTGTGTTAAATCTGTCTTATAATATAACTCAGTAAGGTCTTTTTCTATCCTTTTTTGAAATTTCTCCAGTATTTGTCCCCTGTTTTGAATCGGATAGAATCTTGATTTTAACTTAAAAGAGGGTACAATTATCCTCGTATCTTCATCAGGGACAGACTCATACTGGAGAGATTAAAAAGTTAGCACATCAGAGGTATCTTGAAAAATAATTTCTTCCATCCCATTATCAGTATATCTGGTATCCTTCCTATTCACTGGGTGCTGACTACTGATATTTTCTGTCTGTCTGGAATAGAATTTCTTTAATGCTAGATTCCTTATTAGGTTATTTACGTCCAAAAGAGTCTTGAACAGATTGAAGTTAGTGGAAGGCACAAAGTTTAGCCCTAGGCCCAACACATTTGTTTCAAGTTCACTCAGTGTGTAATCTGAAAGGTTGATCACATTTTGCTTCTGTAGCGAGAGGTCCCCCGTCCTTGTTTCAGGGGGTATCTGTTCTCCTGCCTCTGTGATTGTTGTCTGTGGCCTTGTCCTCGACCACCTCTCCCCCCCCTTCTAATGTGCCTTGGGGGATGGAAAAAACCTGCTCCAACTGCACTCTTTCTCCATTGGAACCATTCCTTTCTCCATCATTTCCATAGTCGTCTGTTCTATACTTGGAACAGGTTAGAGCTCCTGTTTTTTTAAGGATAGGTGGTAGTCTGTTGTGCCCTTATTTTGGTCTTACTGCTAATTGTCTCTCTGATGGTCCATACTCTCTATTGGTGACCATTTTCTCATAGTGGGTTACCAATTTTTCACCTCCTGAAGCGGAGCCCTCATCAATAGACTCAGCCTCACTTTTGTAAAAGTTTACTTGCTTATTCTTGTTACTATTGGTAGTGTTAATATTGTTACTGATGTTTCTTCTACCTCTTCCCCTACCTCTCCAGGTATTTGGTCTATAGTTTTCCCTGGATTGTTCCTTTCTCTTTTGGAAACAATCTTTTCTATTCCATACATACACTTGACCCTGATCATAATCCTGTTGGTCCCGGATATATTTGGAGTGCTTAATTTCCAGTAATAATACCTTTGCTTCTGATAGGGTCTCTTGTAAGATCCTATCAAATTTTGAGTAGTTAGGCTCCTCACTCCTTTTATCTTGTCCACAATTTCACCCAATGTTTTTGTCTTATATTCTATAATCAACAGAATTAGTTTTAACGAACACTCTGTAAGATTACTATTCCATGATTCAATAAACCTTTTGTCCTCCGTCAAAAAGGTGGGAAATTTAATAATCCTAAGACTCATTTGATGAAAACAGTGAATAGGATTTTAGCAGCTCTAATCCTATTGGCTGATTGCAACAGCGAATAGAATTTTAGCAGCTCTAATCCTATTGGCTGATTGAAATCTTTCAGCCAATAGGAATGCAAGGGACCGCATCTTGGATGACGTCACTTGCATTGAAGTTCCAGTTTACAGCGGAGACCATATGAAGTGGATGCTCTGCGCCGGATATCTTCAGGATGGACCCACTCCACGTCGGATGGATGAAGATAGAAGATGCTGTCTGGATGAAGACTTCGCCGGCTGGATGAAGATAGAAGAGGCCGCCCGGATGAAGACTTCTGGCCGCATGGATGAGGACTTCGCCGGCTGAATGGATCCTTCAAGCGGGACTTCAATAACTGTAAGTGGATAGTCGAGGGTTAGTGTTTTTTAAGGGTTTTTGGGTGGGTTTTATTTTTAGTTTAGGGTCTGGGCATGTAAAAGAGCTAAATGCCCTTTTAAGGGCAATGGGGAGCTTAGTTTTTTTTAGATAGGTTTTTATTTGGGGGGTTGGTTGTGGGGTGGTGGGTTTTACTGTTGGGGGGTGTTTGTATTTTTTTACAGGTAAAAGAGCTGTTATCTTTGGGGCAATGCCCCACAAAAGGCCCTTTTTTTGTAATTTAGTTATTATTTTTTGTAATTAGATACTTTTTGTAATTTTTAGAGTAGTGTTAGGATTTTTTTTAATGTGTAGTTTAGTTTAATTTTTTTTTTTTTAAATAATTTTTTTCTTGAAGTTGTGAAAAAATACAACAGAACAAGTTTGTCAATTAAACAGAATAACATCAAGCTATAATATACATTGTAGTCACATTAGCAGTAGTACATAGATAATGGTTTACAGTCTGAAATATCAATATTGTGCTCTAGTATTGCAAAGTATACATGTAATTGATGGAGGAGACATATCTCCAAGATATGAGGCTATGTCTAACCTTTTGGGTGTTTGAGTGGAGATCTAAAAATCTAGAGTTTGAGGAGAGTATATCTAAATGGAAGCTCAAACGATATATACGTTGGAGTAACGTAGGAGAAATTGGACTAAATCTATAAGAACTTCATTTTTATGTTATATAAAAAGAAAAATTATTCCCCACATTATCGTAATAATCGCCCATTTGGCACTATCTAAACTAATATATTTGAAGCGTGGGGAATTTGATTATTGTTTTGGTCCCTCTTGGACCAAGTTGTATACGGGGGGGGGGGGGGGTAAAGTCAACAAACAAAAGCCGTTCAGAGAGATGTGAGGGAGAATGGGGGGGGGGGGGGAGCTTAGATATTAATATACAGCTGTAGGTGGTAGGATGAAAGGAGTATGTTCATTATAAGGAGGTGGTGGGCCGAATATAAAGATCTGTGTCCTCATTTGGCTGTACTGATTGTATTTTATATATGACCAATCTTAGAGTATCTATGTAACGCAGGTCATAAAAGACTTAGGTTGTCAGTAATAAATAGAAGCCGATTACCAGAATGTTACAATGTATATAGTTAGATCTACAAACAAAAGACTGTGCCAAACAGACAGACTATATTATATAAACTGATTAAAATGTAACCAGAGACTAGAACCTATATCTTTGGTGGAGTTAAGTTAGGAGCGATACTAATATAGATTACCTAGATAATAGATCAACCGTGATCTAGAACTGTAGATTATATGTTCTTGTACGAATGTCCCTTAAGGTAGGTATATCACCTGGTTGTGGAAAACCCAATGACAAATCTTAGTTGTACCCTGCGTTACGTATTTCAGAACTAAAGTGATTAAACTACTTCACCACAGCACTCCTTGCTAGTGAATGGGCGTCGGAGCGATGTATACTTCAGGGTAACTTCTTTCAATAACCTGCTGTGAAGTTGTGTTCAGTAAATCTATGAGGTTAAAAAAAAATAAAAAATACTGTGTTATAATTGATCACAGGGACTGTTACTAACCATTCAGTGACTCTATATATGAATATATGAGATAGCTTATTAAAGAGGGCAACCGTTAATAATCTCATGACCCATAGCCATAGCTTTGTAAAACTATTCTAAAGTTCAGGGGTATTACAATGGATAGTGTCAGTAATGGTAGGAGGCTAAAATGAATACAATGTATAAAGATAAGTTCATTTTAAAAGGGTTAGGATAACCTACAGCTTATGGAAGATGTTATTTTACCCTGATGAGCAATATATTGGTTATGTTCAGGTACATTAAGAGAATGTATGTAGATCGTAGATCACCACCCCAGGAACAATTATATTTGGTCTGCAAACTGAAAGCTGAACAAGGTAGGCTAGCTATATTTTAAAAACCTAAGGTTAACAATAATATCCGTATACATGACAGCAATAGGACAGTAATAATAGATCTGGTATGACCTAAAGCTATACTTTACATGCTCCTAAACATGTGCCCTTTACAGTAAGAATATCGCAAACAACATATAGGACACAGGTGCAGTCACAGTGGATCAGATCTGTGGTGAAATGGTAAAAGCATGATTGAACAGTTTACAATTTGTCATGTGAATTATGACACCATACTGGAAAATATAAAGAGCAAAGTATGGAGTTCTCTAAAGCAGTGATTTGCAACCTTTTTTTTGCAGTGGCACACTTTTTTACATTAAAAAATCCTGTGGCACACCACCATCCCAAAATTTTACAAAATCACACATTGTAGCCTAATACAGGATATATATATATATACACACACGCACACACTGTACACATAACATATTTCTCAACTGTTCATTAAGGGTATATACATTGATGGATTGAGCATCAGACCTTATAGCCGTCATCTGGGTGGTGGGCACAAGGTCAGTGTCCCAAAGGTGGGTCTCCCTTGCGGGATAGAGAGTCTTAGAGGAGATTACCCAATGCCAAGCTTAATGCAGCAATCAGGAAGAGACCGGGTTAAAAGGTTGCAGATCGCTCTCAGGCAAACACCACCCGTTTTTGATCAGGAGAATAGACTTTGATGTCGCCGGTGCCAGAGCCAGGTTCCAGGGGATTTAACTGGTAAGGATGAGTCAGGTCGGAGCATCAGAGGGCCGGCCGCATCCCCTAACACTGCCACCCAGACCCATGAGGATTTTCTGTTGTGGAGGGCTCTTTTGCTGTTAGGTGCTTCACACTCGGCATCTGCACAGCCATACAGCTCCCTAACTGGGCTCGTTATCAGTGTTGCTCCCTCATTGAAAGATTGGGGGATTTTAGGTCCTCGGGTCTCGGCAGCTTGCTCAGCGGTGCAGTGAACATCTTCAATACTTCTTGTGCATTACCTTTATTAGATATGTCTTTCCCTTGTGTACATGGGAAGCTCACAGTATCAGGGGTGATAAGGCTGTCTTCAGGGATCTCTAAGGCTTCTTCCGATATACCATGTGTAGGGTTACAGGCAGAATGTGTAGGGTTACAGGCAGACCCAATTTCTTGGATCAGCCTGTAATGATGAGTGTCGAGCCTGCTAATTAAGGCCAATATAGTGCTTAAAACCTGTATCTCCATTGTGGATAAAGGAGCCATTGGAGATGTCCAGATGTTAGGAATACTGAGCAGCGTGGAGTTTTCCCCAGCCAAGGGTCAGGCTCCGTGCCTCTATTACGCAGGAGTTCAGTGTGTTTTATAGTAGGCTAACTTTGTAGCTCTCCGATCAACAAATTAGCCGCAAGACTCTTACGGTAAGAGCCCTCGGGGATCATGTGGAGAGAGTGTTGAATCCTTTACTGAGCCTTCATATGGATAGCAGTTGGCTGTGCCCAATTCAGCATTCACTGTAAGCCCCTCATGGTCTAAAAAATAGGCCGCTCCTCATCAGAGTCATCAGTGAGCTGTGGTGGTTAAAAGATAGTTAGCTCCGATCCTCTTATTTAGGTCCCAGCTCCTCCACCAAACCCTACAGCATTGATCTCTCGGTCATCGGTCACAATTCAGTAATATGTTAGGCAATACTGAGCGGTTTTGTTGTAAATGTTATATATTATATGAGCGGAGTTCTCTCAATGTGCGACCGCTCAGATGCCTGGCTTGCTCCGTCCCCCCCAGTTTAGTTTAATTTAATTGGTAGTTAGTTTAATTGTAGTTTAATAATTATCTTAGTTTAATTGTTAGTTTAAAATTTATTTATTTAATTTGACAGGTAAGTTTTAATTTAATTTAAGATAGGGAAATTGTAATTTTAATATAAAGTTAGGGAGGTTTAGGGGTTAATAGTTTATATTAGTATATTTTGTTGTGGGGGGGTTTCAGGGTTAAAAGTTTATTTAAGTATATTTCATTGTGGGGGGCTTGCAGTTTAGGGGTTAATAGGTTTATTATAGTGGCAGTGTGGGCGGACGGCAGATTAGGGGTTAATTATATTTAAATAGTGTTTGCAATGCGGGAGAGCGGCGGTTTAGGGGTTAAAAGGTTTATTATAGTGGCGACGATGTCGGGGAGCGGCGGAATAGGGGTTAATACATTTTAAGAGTGGCGACGATATCCGGAGCGGCAAATTAGGGGTAATAAATTTCTTATAGTGTTTGCGATGCGGGAGGGCCTCGGTTTAGGGATTAATAGGAAGTTTATGGGTGTTAGTGTACTTTTTAACACTTTAGTTATGAGTTTTATGCTACAGCTTTTGTAACGTAAAATTCATAACTACTGACTTTAGATGGCGGTACGGATCTTGTGGTTATAGAGTGTATCGCTCACTTTTTGGCCTCCCAGGCAAACTCGTAATACCGGCGCTATGGGAGTCCCATTTTAAAAGTGCGGTACTGATGTTGCGTGACTGGCTAAAAGGTGTGTGGAACACCTATACTGACAAGACTTGTAATAGCAACGTTAGGGAAAATGAAGCGTTATGGGCCATAACGCTGCTTTTTCACTCATAACGCCAAACTCGTAATCTAGCTGTAATTAACCTATTAACCCCTAAACCGACAAACCCCCACATTACAATTAACCTAATTAACCTATTAACCCCTAAA
Organism: Bombina bombina; assembly: GCF_027579735.1. NCBI lineage: Eukaryota > Metazoa > Chordata > Amphibia > Anura > Bombinatoridae > Bombina > Bombina bombina. The sequence continues at coordinate 981,371,612 of NC_069499.1, read as the reverse complement.
AGCCAAAACCCTACATCACAATAAACCTAATTAACCTATTAACTCCTAAACCGACAACCCCTCACAATGCAATTTAATAACTAATTTAATTACTCAGCCCCCTAACCTAACACCCCCTAAATTAACCCCAATACTAAGTTACACTTGAATAAAAACTAACATTACATTACACATGGCCAGATTATGCGTTTTGCGTTATGAGGGGTGCGGTGCTAACTTGCACGTTATTGTCACCGCTCACTTACCTACAGCGCTGGTATTACAGGTTTTTATAAACCCGGTGTTAAAAGGCAAGAAGTGAGCATAGAGCAAAACTGTGCTCCATACCGCACTCCAATAACAGCGCTGCTTAAGTCAGCGGTGAGCTGGCTGTACGTGCTCGTGCACGATTTCCCCATAGACATCAATGGGGAGAGCTGGCTTAAAAAAGTATAAGACCTGCAAAAAAGGAGCATAAAGCTCCGTAACGCAGCCCCATTGATTCCTATGGGGAAACACATTTTATGTTTACACCTAACACCCTAACATGAACCCTGAGTCCAAACACCCCTAATCTTACACTTATTAACCCCTAATCTGCCGTCCCCGACATCGCCGCCACTATAATAAATATATTAACCCCTAAACCGCCGCAATCCCGCATCACAAACATTAGTTAAATATTATTAACCCCTAATCTGCCGCCCCTAACATCGCTGCCACCTACCTACATTTATTAACCCCTAATCTGCCGCCCCCAACGTCGCTGCCACTATACTATATTTATTAACCCCTAAACCTAAGTCTAACCCTAACCCTAACACCCACTAACTTAAATATAATTAAAATAAATCTAAATAAAACCTACAATTAATAACTAAATAATTCCTATTTAAAACTAAATACTTACCTGTAAAATAAACCCTAAACTAGCTACAATATAACTAATAGTTACGTTGTAGCTAGCTTAGGGTTAATTTTTATTTTACAGGCAAGTTTGTATTTATTTTAAATAGGTAGAATAGTTACTAAATAGTTATTAACTATTTAATAACTACCTAGCTAAAATAAATACAAATTTACCTGTAAAATAAAATCTAACCTAAGTTACACTAACACCTAACACTACACTACAATTAAATAAATTACCTAAATTAAATAAATTAACTAAATTAAATACAACTACCTAAATTATAAAAACAAACACTAAATTACACAAAATAAAAAACAAATTACAAGATATTTAAACTAACTACACCTAATCTAATAGCCCTATCAAAATAAAAAAAGCCCCCCCCCCAAAAAAAAAACCTAGCCTAAACTAAACTACAAATAGCCCTTAAAAGGGCCTTTTGCTGGGCATTGCCCCAAAGAAATCAGCTATTTTACCTGTAAAAAAAATGCAAACAACCCTCTAACAGTAAAACCCACCAACCACACAACCAACCCCCCCAAATAAAACCCTAACCAAAAAAAAGTAAGCTCCCCATTTCCCTGAAAAGGACATTTAGATGGGCATTGCCCTTAAAGGGGCATTTAGCTCTATTGCAGCCCAAAGCCCTAACCTAAAAATAAAACCCACCCAATAAACCCTTAAGAAACCTAACATTAACCCCTGAAGATCCACTTACAGTTTTGAAGATCCGACATCCATCCTCAACGAAGCCGGGAGAAGTCCTCATCGAAGCAGAAAGAAGTCCTTAACGAAGCCGGGAGAAGTCTCCATCCAAGCCGGGAGAAGTGGTCCTCCAGATGTGCAGAAGTCTTCATCCAGACGGCATCTTCTATCTTCATCCATCCGGCACGGAAGGACCCATCTTCAATCCGGTGCGGAGCATCCTCTTCTGCCGATGACTACCCGACAAATGAAGGCTCCTTTAAGTGACGTCATCCATTATGGCGTCCCTTAGATTCCGATTGGCTGATAGAATTCTATCAGCCAATCGGAATTAAGGTTGAAAAAATCCTATTGGCTGATGCAATCAGCCAATAGGATTGAACTTCAATCCTATTGGCTGATCCAATCAGCCAATAGAATGCAAGCTCAAGCCTATTGGCTGATTGGATCAGCCAATAGGAGCGGCATCGGGAGTGGCAGATTAGGGGTTAATAATTTTATTATAGTGTTTGCGATGCGGGAGGGCCTCGGTTTAGGGGTTAATAGGTAGTTTATGGGGATTAGTGTACTTTTTAACACTTTAGTTATGAGTTTTATGCAACAGCTCTGTAGTGTAAAACTCATAACTACTGACTTTAGAATGCATTACAAATCTTGCAAGATAGGCTGTACCGCTCACTTTTTGGCCTCAACAGTAGGAGAAATATCAGGGTGAAAATGGTGCCAGAAGAAAACAAAATAAATAAATTTAGGGCCGCCCATCTGAGAACACGGGCGGGATGCTGTGGACTCTCCCTGTATCAAAGGAAAGGAAATTATCTGATAAGTCATAATTTATGTTTTCCTTCTAAATACAGGGAGAGTCCACAGCTGCATTCATTATTTGTGGGAAATAATACTCAAGCTACAGAGGACACTGAATACTAATGGGAGTCAAAAGAGGAGGCAACACAAATCTGAGGGCACCACAACCTGCAACAAACCCATTCTCCCGAATGATGTTTCAACAGAAGTAAAAAAGAAATAGAATGTTTGGAGGACCAGATAGCCGGCCAACCATGAGAATCATAGAGATCTCATGCCAGAGACCCAAGAAAACCTCACTGCTCTTGAACTGAGCCATAACCTCTGAGGAGTCCAGAGTCCCACTGACTCTCCGGCTAAGCGAAAACCACTCCTCCAATAACAATAAGGAAGGCAACCAAGCCTCCACAGTCCAAAAGAACATCAAGGCAAGATTTCCTGAAAGGGGAAAAACCCTTTTCCATTTAGAAATCTATCTATCTATCTATCTATCTATCTATCTATCTATCTATCTATTGGGAACTTATAGAGCACAAACTAATCACCCGTGAGAGTCTCAAGGCGCTAAGGGAAAGCGGATAGGGGATAGGAGAAAGGGGGGAGGAGATGGGAATTCAGTCGAAGAGCCAGGTTTAGAAGTCCTTTCTGAACTTTGTAAGGGAGGTGGATTGTCTGAGGTGCAGCGAGAGGGTGTTCCATGTCTTTGCCGCCATGTGGGAGAAGGAACAAAAAGACAAGAGAAGATCCCTAAAAGTCTATTAACAGCCGATGGCAAGAAAACCAGAAGCTAAGACCCGGGAGCTACTGTAAACTCTGGAACAGGATATTGCCACATTAAAGGGACATTATTCACTCATTTTTTTCTTTGCATAAATGTTTTGTAGATGATCTATTTATATAGCCCATAAAGTTTTATTTTAAAATAAATGTATAGTTTTGCTTATTTTTAAATAACATTGCTCTGATTTTCAGACTCCTAACCAAGCCCCAAAGTTTTATTTGAATACTGTCAGCTACCTTCTCCAGCTTGCTCCTGTTTGTGTAAAGGGTCTTTTCATATGCAAAAGAAGGGGGAGGGGGGGAGTGTCTTATTTGCCACTCGCAGTGGGCTTTCTAGCTACCTTTTCAACAGAGCCAAACTGACAGCTTCTAAGTAAGTTTTTAAACAGTTTTATACTGGATTTTTATATCAGTATCTGTGCATCTTATTCTTTATAGTAGTGTCTATTACATGCAGTTATATGAAAATGAGTGTATACTGTCCCTTTAAACCCCAGATCCCAAAGGAAACCTAGGATCAGAACAAAGTTGCTCTAAGATAAGGTTCTTAAGAACCGGATTTGCTCAAAAGGATGACATAGGAAAGACATCCTTCTTCCTGAACAAAAGAAGAGAGAACCTTACATTCCCAGGCAAAAAGAGCACTAATAAGCTCTGCTTAACGGTCATTAAACCCAATTAGGACCATACACCAACAGTAGAAAGAAAATATTCCCACAGAGCAATGGATACCAGGACGACTTTAAAAGTCACCCAAAAAACTTCCCTCTCTCTGTCAAAGACAAAATCAAGAGAAGAAAAAAACTGCCCCCCCCCCCCAAAAAAAAAAATAAGTCTAGCTCCAGCCTCTAGGACCCCATGATCCGTAAGATTCCGTATCAGCACCCATCCAAGGTACTGCCTAAAACAGGTCCAGCCTGTACTCTAGAATAGGTGAACCCGAAGTGCCCGGACCGGAAGCTAGAAAAAAACTCCCTCTCTTTTTTAAAGGGAAGGAGCAGACTAACTAGTACCCAAAACAGGTCCTGCCTGTCATCTTGGATACAACGTATTTGCCAAAACACTCAAGGGTAAAACAGAAATTCCTAAATTCCAGCAATGCTACATACTGAGAATAATCAAACTAAGGAATATAAGCTCCGGCTTAAATTTTGTCTCAAAAATATCGGGGGACCATCACCCCGAACAGAGATCTAGATGCTTCCCGTGGAAGACTACAACAAACTCGACCATCCAAGTCGATAGTATCAAAATCCCATGTGACAAAACATTTTTCTAAGAGTTTATATAACAACCCAGAGCTCTAAACTGAAAACTATCCTGATAGAAGGCAAAAGAAAATAGGCAAACGCCCAAATATGATAGCTGAAAAGGGAGGGTGCAAACAAAAAACAGGTCCAGCCTGTCACACGACACAGCCCCCCATAGAGCTCGGAACTGAGATTCTAATAAAGAATAAACAAAATGTAAATCAAGACGATAAGGACTAGGAACCCAATCCTCTCCACTTGTCTAGTCAAGATCCTTATCTGATTTAGAGAACTGAGATTCAACTGACGGATCAGTACTGTGAACCTCTAACATCGTCAAAACCTCACTCAGAAGCAAACACAGGCGTGCCAATCTAAATCTAAACTATATGCCCTCCGCAGTCGGAGGATTCAAGTCCATAGACTCTGACCCTGGAGGTTCTACCTCTGAGGCCTCAGAGGAAACTGCATCCCCAGAGGACTGATAGGACATGATCGTCATTTTACACAACAGTCCTTAAGCAGGAGATCCTAGATTAACCCTTCACTTGCACGCAGCAGGAAGAGGTAGCATCGCTAAGGTTGTAGAGATGGACATACGGAACTGCGTAGTAACCTCTGGTATAAACCAACTCCTAACAGGCGAAGGGGGAGCGGAACTCAGGAAAACTGCATATGTAGGAACAGAAGAGTCTAGGGAACACACCTCACTGGATACAGACTACTCAGAGGCGGATGGCTCAGTGGTCTCTGACATCCCAACATTGGTTGATGAGAACACCCTATTGCAGCATACAGAACATAATTGAGATGGCTGGGATACCCGGGCCTCCTCACAATATACACAGGTATCAAATTCTGTCTCGGAGGGATCCCCCTCTAAAATATCAGAATCCTCCATAACTCATAAGTTATATTATCGAAAGAGAAAAACAACTTATACCCCCAATTGCTGGGGCACTCACCACATCCTATGACCCAGACAGGTAGAGAAGACACTCTTCTCCTCAGACACCTGGTCAGAAATCGGAAGCGGGAAACAAACGTGACCACTTCCGGTCACATGGTGCTCATGCAGGACTGCCCCTGCTAAGAAAAAGCGCGCCAGCTTGATAAAAAACTGTGCAGCTCTCAAAATGAAAGTAACCTGTATGTTCCATATCAGCCATAAGCCTAACCAGTCAACATCATATAACAGTCAACATCATATAACAAAAATGAATAACAAATCCCTACTGTTCAATAATCCCCCTCAGGAGATATTGACCCTTGATTCCATAAAGATAAATGAGTCCCACTGAGACCCTGTCTTTTATCATTAACATGTGTGTAAAAAATGAAACAATCTTTCTGAAATCTATGCTATGGAACAGCGACACAGTCCCTCAAGTTTGACAGATTGTAGCAGCGCCTCTGGCAAGGACTTGAGTGAAGAAAGCAGGCAGCGAAACTCGTCAACGCTGATTGCTTAAGGAGCAATTAATATGAGTCTAAATGGCTTTGCAGAAAGACTTTCTCTGCATCTCCAGACCCTAACTTTCATCAGTGCTCTCACTGAGAGGCTGACAAGACTACTTAAACTCCAGTCCCATACCAAAGGGTACTACCCTCCATAAGAGACTACTCTGAATCTTCCGACACTTCTCTGCCAACCTCCTGTGACAAAAGGCAAAGAATGACTGGAAGATGAGGGAAGTGGGGGAGGTATTTAAGCCTTTGCCTGGGGTGTCTTTGCCTCCTCCTGGTGACCAGGTACTGTATTCCCACAAGTAATAAATGCAGCTGTGGACTCTCCCTGTATATAGAAGGAAACACCCCCTAATCTAAACTAAACTACCAATAGCCCTTAAAAGGGCTTTTTGTAGAGCATTGCCCTAAGTTAAACAGCTCTTTTACGTTTAAAAAAAATACTAAGTCCCCCCTAACAGTAAAAACCCCCCACCCACCAAACCCCCAAAATAAAAAAACACTAAAAAACCTAAATTACCCATTGCACCTAAAGGGGGCATTTGTATGGGCATTGCCCTTAAAAGGGCATTCAGCTCTTTTACAGTCCATTAAATCCCTAATTATAAAAATAAAAAAATAAAAAAAAATAAAAAAAAATCCTAAAACTAAGCCCCAAATAGGTACTCACAGTTCCTGAAGTCTGGCGGAGGTCTTCTTTCAGGCGGCTCCATCATCTTCTATCTTCATCCTGTGCGAAGGTGGCACAGAGCAGAGGTGCGGAGCTGGCTTCCCCCAATGCACGAATCCTCATCGGCGGTCCTCATCGGTGGTCCTCAGTGGCTGTGGTCCTTAGTGGCGTGGAGGCTCCTCTTCATGTGATCGTCCATCGCACACTGAAGATTGAATGCAAGGTAATCCATATTTATTGGGGTACCTTGCATTCCTATTGGCTGAAATTTTGAGATCAGCCAATAGGATGAGAGCTACTGAAATCTTATGGCTGATTTGAACAGCCAATAGGATTTCAGTAGCTCTAATCCTATTGGCTGATTTCAAAATTTCAGCAAAGAACTGTAGATGGTTATAACTGCAAACCTCCCAGGGCTTACAGTCCTCCAAAGAGCGGCTCCAATGAGCGCCCCCTCCAGACACCAGTAGAAAGGAGGAGGACATCCCAAATCCTCCCTCAAAGGAAAGGACCAACAGCAGAAACGGTCAACACTGCATAGAGTAACCGATCCCAAACCTTCCTTCCAGGATAATGGTCCCAGTCTAAAGGCTAGTCAAAAGACAGAAAACAAGAGTACCAGACAACTGGAATAGAAAGAAGGATCAACGAGGAACAAAGTCCCCTGTTAGACCGCTGCGAAAAACGGCATGCTACCGTGAGACAGGATAAATATTGTGCTTGGGTACGAGACCCCCTACATGCAGTCATGGGCAAAAAGGGCACACTTCCCAAGGGAGGAAGTTCCAAAACCTCAGCATCCATATATCGGATACACATAGTAGAAGCCCCCACGTGATCAAACCCTCAGTCTCCCGCTGCAGGAACGGAGGAACCAGACATTACTTTACAGTTTCCCTTCCAGGATCCTGAAATGCAAGAAGGGAAAAAAAACCTCCAAGGCAAGACCAAGGACCCCCAGGACTCCACATCTACTAACGTAACTCTGAACCCAGAGAATCCAAACCCTACTCTGGAGAGAAGGGAAAGAAAACAATGGGATAAACACCCTACCCTAGAGGCGAGACCCTCCGGCCACATCACCAACCCAGTTGAAAGACACCTGGAGTCTACAGGAACATTGTAAATGCACCAGTAGACCAGTAGGGACCCGTCAGAAAGACCTAAAGCCTAAGCCATAGTCAAATAAGCATCTCTAACAGAGCCCCCGTCCCTAGGTAAGGGGCCTGTAAGACCACAAACATTAAGTGTGAAACCAAACTGTCCACACCCATCCATGGAGAAACATAGCCCAAGGCCAGGGTCCTCGACAATGGTCGATCAAAAGATCCAATTTCCGGAAGAACCCTCAGCTGCCTCCTCCAAAGAGGAGCGCATCTCTAAAGTCCGTAGACTTGGTGATCTAGATAGCTTCAAACCCAAGAGTCACAAAGGACTCCTGAACAGTCTGAGAATCAGCACCCAGTGCAAATGGATCGCAAGAAATCTCGTAGGCAAGCAGCAACACGTTCTACACTCACAGTCAGGGTAACATCAATATCCGAGCAAATGATAACCCATTGTCATATATTTATTTATCATGTACTTTACCTTTAAGAAACAAACCTTCTTAATTCAACTTAAACTCAGCAATGGGCTGAACTTAAATGGAACAGCAAGGAAATGCTGTAAGAGAATCCAAAAGGAGATTTAATCTGTGTAAATAAAGTGTAAATCCTGCAAATTTTAGCAATATTCCTAGGGTATAAAATTAAAAATTAAAAAGTAAAAAATAATAACCAATATCATAGGTTCCAATTATAACATATGTTGTCCAAACATTATATAACTAAACGCACAAAATAACCAATATACTATGTAAAATGTTATAACTATTACCCCATATATAGTCCAAGAGGTAAAGATATTGCAGCACAATCCGTAGATTATGGAAATGTTCGTTAACCAGCTGATGCAGCCTCCTTCAGCGGTATTTCCAGATCCCCGCAATGCAAAAAGGGCTAGTTCAAAAAGACATAGAGGAGAGGCGCAAAGCGTGTTAACACTTTAATCATAAAAAGTAAATACAGTGACACATAAGCACTTACATATAAGATTTAAAACGTCCAGTGTGAATCAACTAGTAACGCTGTATTCCACCATGGGCTGTGTTCTACCTCCTCTCTTCAGTGAAGCAAGTTGTTATCGAGCCGACTAGCAGTTCGGCGTCTGACGTCACTGACAGGGAAACTCGAGCGTCCTCCAGCTAACAGCAGTTTACACAGTCCGGGTTGGGAAACTCGCTCCCAGTCTATTACTTTGTGAACCCTGGGAGCGAGTTTAAGATCTATGTCTTTTTGGATCTTAGAGGGGTTTACAATCTTATCTGAATTAAATCTGGACATGAATTATATGAGTACACAGTGATGCCATTCAGATTGACTTATGCCCCAGCCACACTTCAATATCTCATTAATGATATCTTCAAAGATCTTCTAGATGCATTTTTAGTTATATATCTAGAAGAGATATTGATTTACTCAAAAACCATGTCCGATCACATTAAACATGTACAAAACTGTTCTCTCAAGACTCAGAGAAAATTCCTTATATGCAAAGCCCAAAAAGTGCATTTTTAACTCCAAAGAAATAACTTTCTTAAGCTATGTAATAACACCACATGGAATCAATATGGAAGCAAACAAAATACAAGCTATTCAAGACTACAAAAAAACAGGTTCAAAGATTTCTGGGAATTGCGAACTTTTACAGGAAATTCATAAAAAAATTCGCTCAGCTTACTAAGCCACTCACAAATCTCACAAAATTCACAGTTAAATTATATTGGACTGATGAAACACAATCAGTATTTGATCCCTTAAAAACCAAATTCACATCAGCTCCTATCCTTCATTTCCCAAATCCCATGTTACAATAAGTTTTGGAAGTCAACGCCTCCGGTTTTGCTATCGGAGCAGTTCTTTCGCAAAGAGAATCTTTAAAACACCCTTTGCATCCAGTGGCGTTTATTCACGTCATGTCAAGTGCAGAACAAAACTATGCCATTGGCGAGAAGGAACTCTTGGCCATAAAGAGTTCCTTAGAAAATTGGGGACACCTTCTTGAAGGTACCACTATTCCAATACTCATATATACTGACCACAGGAACCTACAATATTTAAAGACTAATTGCACCTTAACCTCTAGACCGGTACGCTGGAATTTAAATTTTTCAAGATTTAACTATTTGATCACTTACCGCCCTGTGAATAAAAATGGAAAGGCAGATGCCTTATCTAGGATACATGAAAAAAAAACACATTTTCCACATGAGGAAACTTCAATAATACCTGCAGAACATTTAATTGCTCTTACTTTAGAGAAAAATAACCAATTCATACTTAACCAGCAAAAAGACTCTCCAAAACCTCTCCAAAACTTTCATCTGAAGGATGATGGGTTATACTACCACCATAACCAAATATATGTACCCGCTAGTCTCAGAAGTATGGCCTTACATACCATGCATGATAACTGCCTCGCTGGCCATCCTGGAATTCACAAGTCATTGGATCTTATTACAAGATCCTTTTGGTGGCCAACTGTAATTAAAGATGTCACTGATTACAATCAGACATGTAATGTCTGTTCTATTCTAAGAAGGAAAAGAAAAGTCCATATGGTTATTTCATCCCACTACCCACACCAGATAAACCTTGGACTGATATAGCACTGGACTTTATAGTTGAACTTCCTAAATCTAACAACAACAAAGTTATAATAGCGGTGGTTGACCTTTTCAGTAAAATGGTTCATTTTATACCCTACAAAAAACGACCTACTTCCTCAGAAACTGTTCATTTATTATTCACTCATGTATTCAAACTTCGTGGAATACCTCAATCTATAACTACAGACCGTGGAACACAATTTACCAGCAAATTTTGGGTAGAACTTTGTAAAACCTTTGGTATTCGGCGTAGACTCAGTACATCCTTCCATCCACAGACCAATGGTCAAACAGAAAGGACCAACCAATGGTTGGAACAGTATCTCAGATGTTTTACTAACTCAAGACAAGATAACTGGTCCACTTTACTACCCTACGCCGAAGTGGCTTACAACAACACAATTCATTAATCAACAAAATTCACACCTTTCTTTATTAACTATGGATTCCACCCATCTTTTCATTTGGACACAGCTATTCAGAGTGGTTGTCCGTTAGTAAATGACTTAGTGAATTCAATTTCTGAAACTTTCTTACTTGTATGTGATAACATTAAATTTGCAAAAGAACATCAAAAGTACTACTAAGATAGAAATAGAACTGCTTCTCCCAACTACAATGTTGGTGACTATGTTTGGTTGTCTATTCGTAACCTTAAACTTCCCTATCCATCTAGGAAGTTATCATCCCATTTCATCAGACCTTTTTCTATTCAATCAATTGTGAATAAAAATGCTGTCACATTGTCTTTACCTCCATCCCTGAAAATTCATTCCACCTTCCACGTTTCTTTATTGAAACCCTATAGAACACTTAGGGATTTTGACATCAATTCACCTATTGTCCCTGATCTCCCAGATTTTGAACAGATTTATGAGGTACATTCCATATTGGAGTCTAGAAAAGTGAATGGTCAACTCCAATATCTTATCCGATGGAAGGGATTTACTTCAGATGATACTTGGGAACCCGCATCTAACCTTTCTGCACCTAGACTTTTGTTTCAATTCCATCACAGACATCCTTCGAAACCTAGATTTTTATCCTCAGTGATGATCCTTGAGGGGGAGTTCTGTCATATATTTATTTATCATGTACTTTACCTTTTAAGAAACAAGCCTCTTTATTATTTTACTACAGCTTTATGAAAACAAACCTGCTTAATTTTGTACTACAGCTTTAAGAAAACAAACCTGCTTAATCCAACACCTGTATAAATCACCAGCACTTCCTTTCCTCAGTGCTTGGTAATTCTCATTAATTTCTGGAGATGCAGGATCTGAGACGCTAAGTCTGTTCTAAACAACTTATTGGTCTCTAACAACTTCGTTTGCAGGATTTACACTTTATTCACACAGATTAAATCTCCTTCTGGATTCTCTTACAGCATTTCCTTGCTGTTCCATTTAAGTTCAACCCATTGCTGTGAGGTCACACGCCAACTTGATCTGTTTCAAACTTTGCATTGGACAGGATTCAACTTCCAATTTCTGAACAAGGTTTGGACCTCATCTATAAATATCTGCAGTGATTCTTATCCTCTATCGATTCAGGTAGAACTTTTTATGCCATAACTTTATCTTAAATATAAAAGCAATTCATTAAACTTGTCATATGCCAAACGTTATACATAAATATTCACTCATTCAACTTAAACTCTTGTATGCATACAATAATATTGATCTGTGCACATATTTGATAACATATTTATAACTATAGCAAATTATACAAAGGTTGTGATCTTATGTTTACTCGGTTGAGCTTCCCAATACACCCATAAGGCAACATTAGAGTTAAGCTAAAATATTTACCTAAGAATAACAAGCAGATTCTTTGCTCATTTCTGTGAATTATTTACAATAACCTGTTGCGATCCTATTTGTTTTATATTTTCACCTTGTAAGGTTTCTCCTACATAAAATTTACTACTAAAAAATAATTAGAATCTGCAGTTGTGGTTCAAATAAAATATTATACAATATAAAATCTCTTATAGGAATTAAAGTCCTTCACACCCAGAGCCCTGCTCACCATCTCAGAGAATTAACGTAAAGCACCGCCCACGAAACCCCAAACGAAGCATCGAGGAAAGGACAACTGCTTGACCCTCAAGGGGCGGCCATCCGTACCCAACCTTGACGCTTCTACTGACAAGCCCCAAGGCTAGCGTAACATCGTAGATGCAATACACCCGGACATCGAAGACCACAGTCCGACCAAGGGTATTAAAATGGGATCGACAACAGTCAGAGATCCTGAAGAAACTATTTTTCAAGGAAAACTACCTTGAGCAGGCAAAAACGCTGGTGCCGAAGCTCCCATAGAAGGCAGGGAACCCCTACACACCACCTCTAAGAGTAATACAACTCGGAACAGAGGAAGACAAACATACCCGCGCATCCCGACCAGACGATCCATCCAAAAGAGGGAAAGGATGATACGCCGCCACAGCAAAAAAGTGTGCAATAGGCGAAAGAGTGAACGTCTGGAAGAACTTTGAGTGAAAACACAAATGTTAATCACACGGCGCACCAGACCATAAAAGTCACACACATCTCCTAACTTCCAAGGAATGGAAATAATGGTTCTGAGTCCCCGGGGACCTGAAGAACCCTGATGCCGTCTGCAAGATCCATAGATCCATAGTCCAGGCGAGTAGCCCGAACCAACCAACCTTAGATTGGCATGCACAACCTTCCGTCCGGAGGAGTTACATAGAAACCAAAGGCCTCATACTTTGGTAGGATCCGAGCCCGGAGTCCATAGAATAGAGCTCTATGGAACACACCTACAGTTTCTGATTGGTTACAAGCCGTTTAAAGATCTAGGGCAGCAAAGAGGAAGCTATCCATCATTTACCTTTGAAAAAGCCCGGCCACAGACCGGGGGAAACGCGTCAGGTACCAGCTGACAGGTCTGACGCTCAAGCTTAAGCATTATCTGTCCTCCATACCAAGGCAACTAAGAAACGTTTCAGGACAATCCGGAAAGTCCTGTATAAGACTTTGTTTCTTTTTCGCCAGAACATCAGGCAGACACTGCTTTCCTAGGCTGCAGTGTGAGGTAGCAGAAACACTGAGGATTGAGCGTATCATCCTGAATGCTGTCTTTAACTTTGATCTTGTAAGTGCAACATTGAAAGTGTGTGCAATCTGTTTAATAAAATTTACATTTGAGTCGTTTTTGTGCGCTCTCTCTTTTCTTTTTTACAAAATTAAAATCTAACAGACCTGAGCTTAAGGAAAACAAATTAAACACATCCATCTGGATCACAAATAAAATGAAGGCAGCACCCATCGGGTGAAAGACCAAGGTGAATGAGAATTGCAGCAGGATCAGCCGATTAGAAGCCCCATTCACCTAAGCTCAGAACTGGAACCGAAAAAAATAAAAATAAACATAAAATGAAGACGATAAAGAGATTGGCTTCATCCCCCAATGTCATATCCATTTTGCCATCCAGCTTCTAAGGCCTCGGATCCCTCGGCCCACTAGGACTGGGATCCTCTAACATTGCCAAAACATGTCTTAAAAGAACCCAAAGGCAAGCCAGCCTATAACGGAAGGCAAAATCATCCCTCGCCGGATCTAGTGAAGACCCTGGCTCTGAGATTGGGGCCCATGAAGCCTCAGGGGCCAACGTTTTCCTAGAAGGCCGAACTGAATCGGGCAATCCCACGCTCGATGGACCTATCTTAACGGAACACGGACAGTATCGTAGAAATACTTCACTTGGGAAATATAAATGAGACAGCGCCATAGAAATGGCCATGCAGAACCGTGTCGTAACATCCGGCAGAAACAAGCCACTCTCCGAAGGAGTGAAGGCTATAGGGACACCTGCATGCGTAGCCGTCTTGGGTCTTGGGAACGCGCCTCACGGGTCATGGAGACCTCGGAGGTGAATGGCTCAATGCACTCTAAGCTCCCAGATTCAGGAGAAGAGAGTACTGTAGAACGGCACCCGGAACATAACTAATGGGCATTGATTACCCGGGCCATTTCATATTCATCACAAGACACATCCTCTGTATCAGAGGCATCCATGTCGCGTATATCAGAATCCTCCATAATCTTGGGATTACAAAAAGACAAAACTAACTGGCACACTGTGACACCCACAGTGGCTGGGGCACTAACCACCTCCTGTGAACCAGACAACCCACGAGCTAGACTTTCTCGGTCGCACACAGCCACAAACAGAAGTTAAAAAACAATGTAACCACACCTGTAACGAGGTGCACCATGCCAGTAACAAAAGGGCGCACAATCTTGAGAGATTGCATCATTAAAAGAAGGCTGTGACATTCCGTGAAGGCAGTGAGCCTAAGTATAGCTACACATTGCATATAGAACCATATAACAAACATGATTAAAGTCCCCCCTGTTCAATAACCCCCATTAGGAGATATTAACCCATGATCCCTTATTTAAGATAAAAGGAGTCCCACTGGGACCCTACCTTGTTTCTACAACAATACATCTCATATTGAAATAAAATGATCTTGCCGGAATCTACACCGTGGAACAGGAACACAGCCATTCAAGTGTGACAGATAGTAGCCTCGCTTCTGACATGGACTTGAGTGAAGAAAGGTAGGCAGCGAAATTTGTCAACGCTGATTACCAAGGAGCTGTTAATATGAGTCGGGATGGGTTCACAGGAAAACTCTTCCTGCATCTCCGGACTCTAACTTTCATCCATGCTCTCACTGAGAGGCTGACAGGATTACTTAAAACTCCAGTCCCATTGCGAAGAGTACTACCCTCCATAAGGGACTATCTCGAACTTCAGACACTTCTCTGCCAACCTCCTGTGACAAAAAGCAAAGAATGACTAGGGATGAGGGAAATGGGGGAGGTATTTAAGCCTTTGGCTGGGGTGTCTTTGCCTCCTCCTGGTGGCCAGGTTCTGAATTCCCAAAAGTAATGAATGCAGCTGTGGACTCTTCCCTTTTAAGAAGAAAAAGGGGGCAGTCTACAAAGGCTTAGATACAAGGTAATCAAAGAGGTAAAAAGTATATTAATATAACCGTGTTAGTTATGCAAAACAGGGGAATGGTAAATAAAGGGATTATCTATCTTTTTAAACAATAACAATTCTGGAGTAGACTGTCCCTTTAATGTAAAATAGATATCTATAGGAATAGAAGACAAACATACCCGCGCATCCCGACCAGACGATCCATCCAAAAGAGGGAAAGGATGATACTCCGCCACAGCAAAAAAGTGTGCAATGGGCGAAAGAGTGAACGTCTGGAAGAACTTTGAGTGAAAACACAAACGTTAATCACACGGCGCACCAGACCATAAAAGTCACACACATCTCCTAACTTCCAAGGAATGGAAATAATGGTTCTGAGTCCCCGGGGACCTGAAGAACCCTGATGCCGTCTGCAAGATCCATAGATCCATAGTCCAGGCGAGTAGCCCGAACCAACCAACCTTAGATTGGCATGCACAACCTTCCGTCCGGAGGAGTTACATAGAAACCAAAGGCCTCATACTTTGGTAGGATCCGAGCCCGGAGTCCATAGAATAGAGCTCTATGGAACACACCTACAGTTTCTGATTGGTTACAAGCCGTTTAAAGATCTAGGGCAGCAAAGAGGAAGCTATCCATCATTTACCTTTGAAAAAGTCCGGCCACAGACCGGGGGAAACGCATCAGGTACCAGCTGACAGGTCTGACGCTCAAGCTTAAGCATTATCTGTCCTCCATACCAAGGCAACTAAGAAACGTTTCAGGACAATCCGGAAAGTCCTGTATAAGACTTTGTTTCTTTTTCGCCAGAACATCAGGCAGACACTGCTTTCCTAGGCTGCAGTGTGAGGTAGCAGAAACACTGAGGATTGAGCGTATCATCCTGAATGCTGTCTTTAACTTTGATCTTGTAAGTGCAACATTGAAAGTGTGTGCAATCTGTTTAATAAAATTTACATTTGAGTCGTTTTTGTGCGCTCTCTCTTTTCTTTTTTACAAAATTAAAATCTAACAGACCTGAGCTTAAGGAAAACAAATTAAACACATCCATCTGGATCACAAATAAAATGAAGGCAGCACCCATCGGGTGAAAGACCAAGGTGAATGAGAATTACAGCAGGATCAGCCGATTAGAAGCCCCATTCACCTAAGCTCAGAACTGGAACCGAAAAAAATAAAAATAAACATAAAATGAAGACGATAAAGAGATTGGCTTCATCCCCCAATGTCATATCCATTTTGCCATCCAGCTTCTAAGGCCTCGGATCCCTCGGCCCACTAGGACTGGGATCCTCTAACATTGCCAAAACATGTCTTAAAAGAACCCAAAGGCAAGCCAGCCTATAACGGAAGGCAAAATCATCCCTCGCCGGATCTAGTGAAGACCCTGGCTCTGAGATTGGGGCCCCTGAAGCCTCAGGGGCCAACGTTTTCCTAGAAGGCCGAACTGAATCGGGCAATCCCACGCTCGATGGACCTATCTTAACGGAACACGGACAGTATCGTAGAAATACTTCACTTGGGAAATATAAATGAGACAGCGCCATAGAAATGGCCATGCAGAACCGTGTCGTAACATCCGGCAGAAACAAGCCACTCTCCGGAGGAGTGAAGGCTATAGGGACACCTGCATGCGTAGCCGTCTTGGGTCTTGGGAACGCGCCTCACGGGTCATGGAGACCTCGGAGGTGAATGGCTCAATGCACTCTAAGCTCCCAGATTCAGGAGAAGAGAGTACTGTAGAACGGCACCCGGAACATAACTAATGGGCATTGATTACCCGGGCCATTTCATATTCATCACAAGACACATCCTCTGTATCAGAGGCATCCATGTCGCGTATATCAGAATCCTCCATAATCTTGGGATTACAAAAAGACAAAACTAACTGGCACACTGTGACACCCACAGTGGCTGGGGCACTAACCACCTCCTGTGAACCAGACAACCCACGAGCTAGACTTTCTCGGTCGCACACAGCCACAAACAGAAGTTAAAAAACAATGTAACCACACCTGTAACGAGGTGCACCATGCCAGTAACAAAAGGGCGCACAATCTTGAGAGATTGCATCATTAAAAGAAGGCTGTGACATTCCGTGAAGGCAGTGAGCCTAAGTATAGCTACACATTGCATATAGAACCATATAACAAACATGATTAAAGTCCCCCCTGTTCAATAACCCCCATTAGGAGATATTAACCCATGATCCCTTATTTAAGATAAAAGGAGTCCCACTGGGACCCTACCTTGTTTCTACAACAATACATCTCATATTGAAATAAAATGATCTTGCCGGAATCTACACCGTGGAACAGGAACACAGCCATTCAAGTGTGACAGATAGTAGCCTCGCTTCTGACATGGACTTGAGTGAAGAAAGGTAGGCAGCGAAATTTGTCAACGCTGATTACCAAGGAGCTGTTAATATGAGTCGGGATGGGTTCACAGGAAAACTCTTCCTGCATCTCCGGACTCTAACTTTCATCCATGCTCTCACTGAGAGGCTGACAGGATTACTTAAAACTCCAGTCCCATTGCGAAGAGTACTACCCTCCATAAGGGACTATCTCGAACTTCAGACACTTCTCTGCCAACCTCCTGTGACAAAAAGCAAAGAATGACTAGGGATGAGGGAAATGGGGGAGGTATTTAAGCCTTTGGCTGGGGTGTCTTTGCCTCCTCCTGGTGGCCAGGTTCTGAATTCCCAAAAGTAATGAATGCAGCTGTGGACTCTTCCCTTTTAAGAAGAAAAAGGGGGCAGTCTACAAAGGCTTAGATACAAGGTAATCAAAGAGGTAAAAAGTATATTAATATAACCGTGTTGGTTATGCAAAACAGGGGAATGGTAAATAAAGGGATTATCTATCTTTTTAAACAATAACAATTCTGGAGTAGACTGTCCCTTTAATGTAAAATAGATATCTATAGGAATAGAAATACAGGTATAGGTGTTTACGGATATATATAGGAATATATATTTACAATAAAAATATTTTTTTTCTGTATGTGAAGAACATTGGAATGTGAACTATTCATAACTCCTCTCAAGTTAGCGCATGAATGATAAGTGTTAGTATTTTTTTTCTCTGCTCTCTATGGAAGTCTATGGGGAGAATAAGTTAATATTTGAAGTCTTTTGGCGTCGGAATTTGCTTGTATGCAAACTTTTTACTTTCAACTTACTACGTGTGCTAACCAGCATGTGCAAAATGCTTACTTCTAACAGAGTTTATGCTCGAGTGCTAAATACCACTTCACTTGTAATCTAGCCCTTAACTAGCAGTTTTGTAGCACTAAAAGCTACAAATTGCTAGATTTCAGAACAATAAAAAAAAAATGTTTCAAAGCTTTGCATCTTTGAAAATTTGCACAGAAACTTTGTACAAACTTAAACTAAATATTTTATATTTAAATGCATACAGAAAGAGAAGCGCTCTACTAGGAACGAACAACAGCTCAGTAGCTTGTTCTACGGCCTGAAGAAATGGCTTTTAGCATCCCTCCCCTTCTCACGCAAAACCTCCTCCCTACCCTCTGACTCCTCACAGACTATGTTCTCTTCACTATATTAGCTCTCCTCACAATTACCCTAAAGCCTGCTCAAAATGTAAGCTTCTTTCTCTCCCAAACCATTACCTACTCACTCTCAGTGTAAGGCAACAGTACTTACCCGCTTTAACTCTCCCTTGTATCCCCTTTTCCTCAAAAATCATCCTCCTCTCTCACCATCCTCTACTTCATCCTCTTAGACCCTCTCCCTTCGACCGACCACTGCTCACCTTTTTAGTTTCCACAACTCTCACACTGTCAGGGTTTTTTCCCTGCTTTGTTTGTCATGTGCTGCTGGCAGCCATTTTACTCACCACTCTTACTGACTCTGGTGCATAGTGTATGATGCTGCTCATTTCATGCACACCCTTTTATGGCCAGACTAGTGTACATCATCCATGTGAGACAGGTTGCAGTTTCAGAATTGTGATGTCATCAATTATTATTTAAAGGGCCTCTGTTCAGTATACTTTGCCCTTGCTTTGTCTCAGACCTGTTTGTGAGTTCCAGTTCCTGTGTATTACCTGGCTGTCTGACGTCCCTCCTGGTTCTTGATCCCTGGCTTGTTCCTGACTCTGCTGTTCTCCTTGTTCCTTATTCCGGCTTGTCTGACTACTTGCTTTGGCTCCTGACTCGGCTCGTCTGACTATTCGCTTTGGCTCCTGATTTGGCTCATCTGACTACCAGCTCTGGTTTTGACTCCTGGCTTGTTATTTGACTTGTGGACTTTTTATTATTTTTTGCTATTAATAAAAGTGTGATTATTTTTGCACTTCTCTTCTCAGTCTGATTCCTGGCACCCTGACATTACACAAGGGACATGAATCCTGATGGTGCTAATAATCCACCTTTACCTACCATCATTTCCAGGATGGATGAACAGGATCACCGCTTGGATCAATTTGCACTAGCCCTGCAAACCCTGCTGACTCGCACTGCACATTTGGATCAAAGTGTCCTTCAAGTTATGGCTGCTCCTGTTTCCGCTGCTGCACCTAGTCCTACCAGGAGCATGTCCGGTTCTGCACCTCTACCTCAGCGATATAGAGGCAATGCTATTCAGTGCAGATGGTTTTTGAACCAGGTGGGCATTTACTTTGAGATGTTACCTCAGGCGCTTCCCTCTGACAGAGCTAAGGTGGGATTTCTCATCTCGTTACTCTCTGACACAGCTCTTGCCTGGGCTAATCCCTTGTGGGAGACTAACAAACCTGTGAATTCAAATTACCCTGAATTTGTGGCCACCTTTCGAAGGGTATTTGATGTTCCGGCTCACTCCTCCTCTGCTGCTAAACGAAAGGTACAAGATCTGTTGCCATTGAGTTCCGTACACCTGCCGCAGAGGTAGGTTGGAATAATGAAGCCCTTCTTGCCGCCTTCTTTCATGGGCTCTCTGATGCGATTAAAGGCGAAGTTGCTGCCAGAGATTTATCAGAGGATCTCGAGGCATTGGTGTCTTTTTTTAATCCTAATCGACATCAGACTCAGAGAGAGGACCTCTTTCAAGGAGCACTTGCGGAAGCCTCCTGATCCGTTGTCTCCTACGTGTTCGTTCCCAACCATGCCTCCCTTTCCTCCCATGCCTCCTGGTCCCAAGTCACCATGTACTGCTGAGGCGATGCAGTTGGGATTCACGCGTCTCTCCGCGGCGGAGAGGGCCTTTAGGAGGAGGGAGGGGCTCTGCCTCTATTGTGGGTTACAGGGCCACCTTTTGAAGTCTTGTCCTACACGGCCGGAAAAAAGCTCATGCCTAAGGTCCTGTCGGTTGGTTTATCGTCGTCCCCGGAATTGCTAAAGGAGAAACCTTTGGTCACGGTTGTCCTTTCCTGGGTGGACTCCTCCATAGTCATCAAGGCTTTTGTTAACTCCGGTGCTGCGGGCTATTTAATTGACAGTGCTTTTGTATCAAAGCACTTCATTCCTGTTTTGCCTGGGTCCAATCCGCTTGCTATTGAGGCCATTGATGGCAGGCTCCTTCAGCCCACACTTGTTATCTCCCTAAACCGCTCCGTTATCCATGGCTGTTGGGGCTCTCCATTTTGAAACCCTCCAGTTCCAGGTGATAAATTCTCTGCATTTTCCAGTTGTTCTGGGTTATCCCTGGCTCGAAAAGCACAATCCCAGTCTCGACTGGCGCAGGTCTGAAATTTTGTTGTGGTCTCTGCAATGTATTTCCACTTGTCTTCGGAAACCAGTTAAAGTCTTGTGCACTTCTTCGGTATCTCAATTGCCAAAGGAGTACCGAGAGTTCCTAGACGTTTTTGACAAGGTGCGTGCCGGTACGTTGCCTTCTCACCGGTCTTACGATTGTGCCATAGACCTGCAACCCGGAGCCATTCCTCCTCGGGGCCAGGTTTACCCTCTGTCTGTTGCGGAGAATTGTGCTACGGAGGAGTATGTTGCCAATGCTCTGTCGCGGGGGATCCTCCGCAAATCCTGCTCTCCTGCAGGGGCTGGGTTCTTCTTTGTGAAGAAAAAGGGTGGCGAGTTAAGACCATGCATCGATTATAGGGGTCCTAATCATCTTACCATTAAGAATGCTTACCCTATTCCGCTCATTACGGAACTCTTTGACTGCCTTAAGGGAGCTACGGTCTTTTCTAAACTTGATTTGAGAGGAGCTTACAATCTCGTTAGGATCAAGGAGGGCCACGAATGGAAAACAGCATTTAACACCAGGAGCGTGCATTATGAGTATCTTGTAATGCCCTTTGGCCTATGTAATGCTCCTGCTGTTTTCCAGGAATTTATTGATGATGTCCTACAAGATATGTTGCAACAGTGTGTTGTGGTGTATTTAGACAACATCCTCATACACTCACCCACACTTGAGGCTTATCGTTCTGATGTTACACGGGTTCTTCAGAGACTACGTGAAAACGGCCTGTTTTGTAAACTCGAGAAATGTGAGTTCCATCAGACTCAAGTAACCTTCCTAGGTTATGTTATCTCAGTTGCAGGGTTCTCCATGGATCCTGACAAGTTGTCTGCAGTTCTGCAGTGGCCTTGCCCAGTTAGTCTTCGGTCTATTCAATGTTTTTTGGGCTTCGCCAATTACTATAGAATGTTTATTAAAAACTTTTCTTCCTTGGTCAAACCTATCACAGACATGACCCGTAAAGAGAATGATCCACTCCATTGGTCACCTACTGCCATTGAGGCCTTTGATAGTCTTAAGACTGCCTTTGCTGCCGCTCCAGTTCTGGCTCATCCTAACCCTGTCCTGCCTTTCTTTCTTGATGTCGATGCATCTGAGACTGGAGTAGGTGCCCTCTTGTCTCAAAGTCCTACGCCTGACGGTTCCATGCATCTGAGCAGTTTCTTCTGTAAGAAATTGTCTCCAGCAGGGTGGAATTATGAAATTGGCGATAGGGAATTACTAGCCATAATTTTGGCACTCAAGGAATGGAGGCATTTTCTCGAGGGTACTAGCGTACCAGTGCTCATTCTTACTGACCACAAGAATTTAACTTATCTATCTGAAGCAAAACGTTTGTCGCCCCGACAGGCCAGGTGGGCGCTATTTTTGTCTCGGTTTAATTTCGTGGTCTCTTACCTGCCTGGTAGTAAGAATGTTAGGGCTGATGTCCTCTCTCTACAATTTTTGCCTCTGTCCAAGGAGGAGTCTGTACCTACTCCAGTTATACCTCCTGACCATATTTTGGCTACCATACGTACTAATTTGACTTCTCCCTTGGGGGAGGAGATCCTGGCTGCACAAACCAATGCACCTCCTGAGAAACCTAGTGGTATGTGTTTTGTTCCTGAGAATCTTCAAACTAAACTTTTGCACACTTACCACTATCCTAAAGGTCTTCGTTCTGATGTTGCTGCGTATGTTGCCTACTGCTCAGTTTGTGCACAGAATAAGACTCCTCTACGTCTTCCTGTGGGTCTTCAACCTATTGCTAATGGTGAGCGTCCTTGGACAAATCTTTTCATGGACTTCATTGTCGAGCTCCCTGTTTCCAATGGCAATACAGTTATCCTTATGGTGGTTGACCGTTTTTTTAAAATGTCACATTGCATTCCCTTGAAGAAGCTGCCTACCGCTTAGGAGCTTGCTTCAATTTTTGCCTGGGAGGTCTTCCGTTTACATGGGTTACCCAAGGAGATAGTGTCGGACCAGGGTAGCCAGTTTGTCTCCAGATTTTGGCGTTCCTTTTGTGCTCAAATGGGGATCCAGCTTTCCTTCTCCTCGACATATCACCCTCAATCCAATGGGGCTGTGGAGGGGTGTAATCAAGCTCTGGAACAGTTCCTCAGTTGCTATGTCTCAGATCACCACAATAATTGGTCTAAACTGTTACCTTGGGCAGAGTTTGCTCGTAATAGTGCTATTAATGCTTCCTCAAAGTTATACCCGTTCATGGTGAATTATGGGTTTCAACCATCCTTGTTGCCCGATTCATTCATGTCTCAGGATATTCCGGCTGCCTCAGGAGCATCTCCGGCAACTCCGTTCCACGTCGGTTTAGATTCAGGATTCTGCCTGCGCCTTCCTACCAGGTTGGTTAGAAGGTTTGGCTGTCCTCCCACAACTTGAACCTTTGTGTGCCTTCCAATAAACTGGCTCCCCGTTATGTTGGTCCTTTTCGAATACTCCGACGGGCCAATCCTGTGGCCTATGCTCTTGACTTTCCTCCTGCAATGCTCATCTCCAGTGTTTTTCATGTCTCCCTCTTGAAACCATTGGTTTGTAATCGGTTTACCACTGTGTTGCCTTGTCCCCGTCCTATCTTTGTTGACAACCATGAAGAATATGAGGTCAGCAGCACTGACTCTCGTATGTCCAGGAGCCGCATACAGTATTTGGTTCACTGGAGAGGTTATGGTCCGGGGAAGCGTTCATGGGTTCCCTCCTCTGATGTTCATGCTCCCGCCCTCCATGCCCGTTTCCCCAATAAGCCTTTTGTCCTCCCGTGGGGGAGGGGTCATTGAGAGGAGGGTACTGTCAGGGTTTTTCCCTCCTTTGTTTGTCATGTACTGCTGGCAGCCCTTTTACTTACCTATCTTGCTGACTCTGGCGCATAGTGTGTGATGCTGCTCATTTCCTGCACGCACTTTTATGGTCAGACTGGTGTACATTATCCATGTGAAACAGGTTGCAGTCTCAGAATTGTGATGTCATCACTTATTATTTAAAGGGCCACTGTTCAGTATGCTTTGGCCTTGCGTTGTTTCAGACCTGTTTGTGAGTTCCAGTTCCTGTGTATTACCTGGCTGTCTGATATCCCTCCTGGTTCCTGATCCCTGGCTTGTTCCTGACTCTGCTGTTCTCCTTGTTCCTTATTCTGGCTCGTCTGACTATTCGTTTTGGCTCCTGACTCGACTTATCTGACTATCAGCTCTGGTTTTGACTCCTGGCTTGTTATTTGACTTGTGGATTTTTTAATTATTTTTTGCTATTAATAAAAGTCTGTTTATTTTTGCACTTCTCGTCTCAGTCTGATTCCTGGCACCCTGACACACACACTAACATCTTGTTTATTCGTTAAATGTTTTTTGTTACCCATAGGCTCCTCTTAATCATATTTTCCTCTCTTACATATTGTATACTATCACTCCCTGCTTCACACACAGCCTCCTCCTTAACCTTTCTCACCCCTGTTCCACACACTGTCACGTCTCACGGCAGGAGAACGAGGCTCCCAATGGAGCCTATGGAAGCGAGCTCTATTGAGCGCATCAGAAAAAATGTACAGATAATGTAAGATCTTAAAACAAAAAATCTGTTACAAATTGACAAAGAACTGGTACTCTCCTTTACAGTGGACTGCTGCCTTCTTGCAGTCTCTCCCAAAGCACTGTAAAAATGTGCCTTGTGAAATATAGATAGCGCAGGTCCAAAAAAGTTCACTCTGGATATGTGGCTGTCTCTGATGACAAAGGAAAATGGCTTGATGTATATATATATATATATATATTATATGGGTTTCAAGACAGAGAAAAAAACCTGAACCAAGTATATCAGGATAAAAGACAGGGAATTCAGCACTCTTTTCAAAAAGTTTTTTATTTTAGCTCATCAAAATAAAATAAGGGGTATCCCAAAAAAAGGATAAACTTGTGTGGCCACAAGAGAGGACAATCTCTAGCATTTATTTAGCGAAACATATTGTTTCAAGAATACAGATACAATATGTCTATATACAATAGACCAAAAAAAGTACATACAACAGAAAAAATGAACACAAAATAATAATGCAAACCTGACCGGTCAGGGGTTAGCGTGAATACTTGAACTTAGTACATATACTGACATGGGATTTCAACAGGTATACCTATATTGCAGAAAATAGCTAAGTTTGCTGTCAATTATCATGTCAGACGGAGATATCTCATTGTGTGAGCAGTGAAGTAACTATATTTCACATGGAGCCTTTGTCATACTACTACACCCTGCTGCGAACGGCACCTTTAAGTATAGGGTTAATTGCCGGGCAGGTATAAGAATGGGATCTAAGTAGATGCTGACATTGCGCCCAAAGAAATATGGTGTAACTATGGGCAGTGCATATAAGGCATATTGTTATAGTGTGCATACAAATAAATAGAGAGATATATTAGTGAGACACACTTATCAAGCTACTACACCCTGCTGCGTGCGGCACCTTAGTATATAAGGCTTAATGCCGTGCAGGTGTATTGATGAAAAGTTCATGATAGAGATGGTAAGCATAGGTGCATAGTAATGATGTTATTTCGAGACTACAAGTCTCGAAATAACATCATTACTATGCAAAACTACCATGCAGTCTCCTACTCTGCACCTATGCTTACCATCTCTATCATGAACTTTTCATCCTCATGCATCTAAGACTGCTTGCACGGGACTGTTTAGCAACTAACAGAAATATATGCTACTATCTGCCTGTTACTTATTCCTGCTGAGCTACGTTCTATGCCTACGCCTATACTGTTTGCTTCCTACTTACTAACAGACGAATGTACATATTATGAGATACACTATTAACTACTTAGATCCCATCAATACACCTGCACGGCATTAAGCCTTATATACTAAGGTGCCGCACGCAGCAGGGTGTAGTAGCTTGATAAGTGTGTCTCACTAATATATCTCTCTATTTATTTGTATGCACACTATAACAATATGCCTTATATGCACTGCCCATAGTTACACCATATTTCTTTGGGCGCAATGTCAGCATCTACTTAGATCCCATTCTTATACCTGCCCGGCAATTAACCCTATACTTAAAGGTGCCGTTCGCAGCAGGGTGTAGTAGTATGACAAAGGCTCCATGTGAAATATAGTTACTTCACTGCTCACACAATGAGATATCTCCGTCTGACATGATAATTGACAGCAAACTTGGCTATTTTCTGCAATATAGGTATACCTGTTGAAATCCCATGTCAGTATATGTACTAAGTTCAAGTATTCACGCTAACCCCTGACCGGTCAGGTTTGCATTATTATTTTGTGTTCATTTTTTCTGTTGTATGTACTTTTTTTGGTCTATTGTATATAGACATATTGTATCTGTATTCTTGAAACAATATGTTTCGCTAAATAAATGCTAGAGATTGTCCTCTCTTGTGGCCACACAAGTTTATCCTTTTTTTGGGATACCCCTTATTTTATTTTGATGAGCTAAAATAAAAAACTTTTTAAAAAGAGTGCTGAATTCCCTGTCTTTTATCCTGATATACTTGGTTCAGGTTTTTTTCTCTGTCTTGAAACCCATATAATTTATCCTAAGGGTCTGCACCACATTTAAGTCATATTAAGGCCATACCGGTATTTGTCCATGAACTGGTGGGTCACTACTTATTAGCTCCTAGCAGTTGCGTCCCCTCCGTCATTTCCCCTATATATATATATATATATATATTTATATATGCCAAATAATAAGAGCGCAGTATGCTCACTCCATAAGGTCTGTAATGTCAGCCAGTCTGGAGAGGAGCCCTTTGATGTGTGTAGTACAGCCAAGCTGAGAGAAAGGAATACTCCATTGATGAAATAGTCAGACACTCTGTATGTAAACAAGTAGTAACTTATTCCAATAAAGTCCGGATTCCAGCGATGTCACAGCTAAAAACACAAGTATCGATTAAAAATGTACACATTTTTAATCGAGACTTATGTGTTTTTGGCGGGTTTTTTTGGCTGACATTACAGATCTTATGGAGTGAGTATACTGCACTCCTATTATTTGGCATATATATATATATATATATATATATATATATATATATCAAGCGATTTTCCTTTGTCATCAGAGATATCCACATATCCAGAGTGAACTTTATAGGACCTGCGCCTTCTATAGCGTGCATAGCTTCCTAGCAATGTGAAGGCGAAGTTGTGCACTGCTATGCTTCAGAATAGTAACATTCTGAAAAATATTTTTACAGAGTTAAAGGGGCAGTATACACTCATTTTCATATAACTGCATGTAATAGACACTGCTATAAAGAATAAGATGCACAGATACTGATATAAAAATCCAGTATAAAATGGTTTAAAAACTTACTTAGAAGCTTTCAGTTTAGCTCTGTTGAAAAGGCAGTTGGAAAGCCCACTGCAAGTGGTAAATAAGACACTCCCCCCTCCCCTTCTTTTGCATATGAAAATACCCTTTACACAAACAGGAGCAAGCTGGAGAAGGTAGCTGACGGTATTCAAATAAAACTTTGGGGCTTGGTTAGGAGTCTGAAAATCAGAGCAATGTTATTTAAAAATAAGCAAAATTATAATTTTATTAAAAAATTTTTTTATGGGCTTTATAAATAGATCATCTACAAAACATTTATGCAAAGAAAAATGAGTGTATAATGTTCCTGAATTGTTATTGTTTAAAAAGATAGATAATCCCTTTATTACCCATTCCCGAGTTTTGCATAAACAACACTGTTATATTAATATACTTTTTACCTCTGTGATGACTTTGTATATAAGCATCTGCAGATTGCCCCTTATCTCAGTTCTTTTGACAGACTTGCATTTTAGCCAATCATTGCAGACTCCTAGGTAACACCAAGGGCATGAGCACAATGTTATCTATATTGCACATGTGAACTAACGTTCTATAGCTGCGAAAAACTGTCAAAATGCATTCATATAAGAAGTGGCCTTAAAGGGCTTAGGAATTAGCATATGAACCTAGTTTTAGCTTTGAACTAAGAATAACAAGAGAACAAAGCAAATCTAATGATAAAAGTAAATTGGAAAATTGTTTAAAATTACATGCCCTATTTAAATAATGAAAGTTTAATTCTGACTTGACTGTCCCTTTAAAGGGAACTGATACCCAACCACTAGAGAAAATAGTCCAAAGCATAGAAAGGTGTTAGTTAGTTAGTTTGAAGAAGCTCATTAACACATTTTGCAATGTAGCAGCAATTGATAATTCACCCTGATACTCATACCAGGATAAGTAGGGGTGTATAATATACAATATATATATATATATATATATATATATATATATATATACACACACACACATACATACATACATACACACACACACACACACACACACAGGTAAACCATGTTTTAATACAGCTGACATGCACCACTCTACTTGATCATCCAAGTGGTATCCCTCACAACAATTTCTTTTATATAGGTGATAAGAGTCCATGATCTATTACTCCTGGGAATTACCTTTCCTCCCACTAGGAGGAGGCAAAGATTCCAAAACCTCAGAGCTCTATAGAAACCATTCCGCCACTATAGTAATCAGTCTTCTCTTTGCCTCCGCTGGCGGTAGTTGAAGAATGAATATGTGCAACATTGTTTGTTATTTTATTTCAGGCTTTCCTATTAGGACCCTGGATTTCCCCTCTTCAGTACGGACTAAATCATGAGGGACATATTTGGAGTATTAGGCATTATAGCTTATCTTTATCCTTTAACGGGATAAGGATATTCCTTTCTGACATTTAGCGCAGGAAACTTCCTTTGCACATATTTGTCTTTTATTCTTACTCCAGGACATGCTTAAACCTTCTACTGATAACATTATAAGAACTAGGTTTAAGTTTTTTTAGGTAAGTTTATGTTTTAGCCATTATGAATGCCCTTGGGCACCTAGGTCCAGTTTACCTCAGAGTACAGTGCTTGCCAGAGGGTTGTATTTGGGGTATGGTTTATAATTCTATAGTTTCACCTCATGGAAATATTTCATAAACCCTCTGTA
The DNA here is from genome assembly GCF_027579735.1 of Bombina bombina. Taxonomy (NCBI): domain Eukaryota; kingdom Metazoa; phylum Chordata; class Amphibia; order Anura; family Bombinatoridae; genus Bombina; species Bombina bombina. The sequence goes on along the minus strand of NC_069499.1, from coordinate 981,342,624 downwards.
ATCGGTTGCAGGGACATGTCTTCTGCCTCCCTTTATGGATCTATAATATATTCCTTTTTTCCATAATCTCTGCTGATATGGTTCAGTAATGGTTTGGCTGTTTTGCAGCTTGTTTGTGATTGTCTATTGAATAGTGCTGTTGTGGTGCTTTCTGCCATGATTTTTTTCTTCAAGACTGCAGTTTTTGAAGCATTTTCCTGTTTTCTCACTTTCAAGCAGTAAAGATATTACCTATGGAATTTCTGTCCTTGGATGTCACAGGGACTTCTGCAGCCTTCTACTGTGCAATTCTGGTATTTCCTACAAGATTTCCTCTGTGATACCTGTAACTGCACTAGATGAACTCTCCTCTGGATACTGCTGCATCTGCATAGCTGGTGGAGGGGTGTTTTTGCAAGTAAGTGCTTTACCTTTAGCACATACACTGCTCAGAAGCTTTTTGAAGGTACTCAGTCAGGTTTAACATAGCCAGGGGACTAACTCTTGACACCCTTCTTCTGCCTATTTTGCAGTTCCTGCATTCCTTACACTGTTTTCAAACATTACAGACTATACTGAAAGGCTTTATTATATTAACTCTCTGGTAGCTCTTTTTTAGCACCTTTCTGTAAAAGGTGTTTGGCCCTTTAAGATATCTGCTGGCGTTTTTGTGCAATCAATATTTTTGTTGTGCACTCTCTAGTTTGTTGGGGATGTGTTTTTTATGGGGTTTAAATGCTTATTTTGCTCAGTACAGAAAATGTTTAGTTATTTTGACATTTTCTTTTTTGCCCTCTCTCCCCCTCAACTTCCTGGTGTTATAGGTCTGTAATTCATCCAATTTGATGCATCTAATCATGAATTTGGTTGAAAGGGGTGCGTTCTCATACAAAGTGCTGCCAGTGGGGATAATTTAGCATTTTTAGTCTGCAGTGTTTTTTTTAGTGTATTTAACAATAAGCTTAAATGGAGTCAGTGCATTTATACAAGGCTCTTTGTTTGTTTTTTTATTATCTGTATACGGTTTTTACTCTGTATTATGGAACAAAAACTGTCCCCACTGTTGTTTATACTATACAGATAAAGCTGTGTTTCTCTATTTTTTGCAATCAGCCATAATCTTTTGCTTCCTATAAGAAATTTTGTTCTGTGTATGATAATCAGGGAGCTTAAAATGTTGTTTTTCCCTGTATATAATTCAGTGTGTATAAGGTCCTGAATAGCTCAGTAGGTAGCATACTGAACTATGGACCAGGAAAGACACGTTCTAATCCAGAAAAGAAACTGCTCAACAATCTCACATTTCTGATCAGGTTTTTATAAGTATCTGCAGTCTATCTAATTATATAATGCTTGTCTTAAGAGTCAGGCCAAATTTCATACTGAATTTGTACATATTGTATAGTATATGCTGGTGTTTTGTGTATACTGATTCTTGTTTTATAAAACTTGATATTTTTTTTTGCATAAATTTATATATTTCAGTATGAAGTAAAACCAGACTTCAAGATTCCTTCCTTTGTCTTTCAGGAGATTGGGAGTTTTTCTTTTCGTAAGTAGCAGATTCCTTTAATTGATCAGCTAACCTGAACCTATTTTAGAAGAGTCCCATGATGCAGGAATTATCAAAGTAAGCGTGGAAGCTGAAGGTTTTAAGTTTTATATCCAGCTATGGCTGCGTGTTTTAAAAGGAGACTCCTTTTAAGGTGGCTGCTTTTATCTTTTGTGTCTAGAGCTGAAAGACATTTATTTGGTTGTCCCAGTTTTGTCTAAGTTCTAAACTTGATCTTTATGCCAAGAAATAAGGGTATTTTCTTTATTATTTTAGGCTTAAGAACTGTATTATAAGTGTACTTGGTCTCAGTTTGGAAGCAATTTGTATTAGGATCTATACCTGCACATCCTTAGCCACTAGGATTTCCTATGCTTGCTCTGGTTGGCATTCTTAGATGTTCAATGTTTGTTGCTGTCTATCTTTTTCATTTGGATGCAGTTCCTTTTCTTGATAAGGTTCTAGGAGTATTGTTCAGTGTTTAAGGGATCTTAATGGTCCCTTATCAGGTAATCTCTGTGCAGGCTTTTTTATTTATAGACTTTTAACCGTGCTGACATTCAGCTTAGAGGGTCTTTTTTAGAAGACATTAAAGGGACAGTCTAGGCCAAAATAAACTTTCATGATTCAGATAGAGCATGTAATTTTAAACAATTTTCCAATTTACTTTTATCACCAATTTTGCTTTGTTCTCTTGGTATTCTTAGTTGAAAACTTAACCTAGGAGGTTCATATGCTAATTTCTTAGACCTTGAAGCCCACCTCTTTTCAGATTGCATTTTAACAGTTTTTCACCACTAGAGGGTGTTAGTTCACGTATTTCATATAGATAACACTGTGCTCGTGCATGTGAAGTTATCTGGGAGCAGGCTCTGATTGGCTAGACTGCAAGTCTGTCTAAAGAACTGAAAAAAGGGGCAGTTTGCAGAGGCTTAGATACAAGATAATCACAGAGGTTAAAAGTATATTATTATAACTGTGTTGGTTATGCAAAACTGGGGAATGGGTAATAAAGGGATTATCTATCTTTTAAAACAATAACAATTCTGGTGTAGACTGTCCCTTTAAGATTCTATCTAATGTGTTTATTGTTGGTGGAGTCATGCAGAATATATCAGAAGGTGTGTCTGTCATGGAGTCCTGTTTCTTTCTGCATTTGCAACCCTTTTATTCTTTTTAGGTGCAATCGGAGGTTAAGAATCATTTCTGCCCTCTCTGTTCTTTTTCAGTTTTGTTCAGGGGTTATCTAGAATAAAGCCTGTAATCAAACCGATCTCTTCCTTGGAATCTTAATTTGGTTATGAAAGTTTTGCAGTTTCCTTCTTTTTGTACCTATGCATAAGGTAGATATAAAGCTTATTTCCTAAAGAGCTTTATTTATTTTGGCTATTTCATCTGCTAGAAAAGTGTCTGAGTTGTCTGCACTTTCTTTTGATCCAACTTATCTACATTTTTTCATAAGACTAAAGCTGTTTGTTTGTTTTTTTGCCTAAAGTTGTTTCTTCTGACAATATCAGTAGGGAAATTGTAGTTCCTTCCCTTTGTCCTGAACCAAATAATTCTTCTGAGAGACTTCTTCATAACTTTGATGTTGTCTGGGGTCGGAAATATCTTGAGGTTACTAAATATTTCAGACAAACTTCTGATTTGTGTATTAATTTTTCAGGTAAGTGCCAGGGACAGTAAATGTCTTCTGTTGCTCTGGCTTCTTGAATTAAGCAACTAATTAATATGGTTTATGTAGAAGCAGGTCAAAGCTCATTCTACTCGCACTGTAGCCACTTCCTGGGCATTCAAGATTGAGGCTGCTGTGGAACAAATTTGCATAGCAGATACTTGGCCATCCGTGCATATTTTTACTAAGTTCTACTCTTTTTATGTTTTTGTTTTATCTGAAGCTGCTTTTGTTAAGAAAGTGCTTCATGTAGTTGTCTCTTTCTAGGACTTTAATTGCATTTATAAAAAGAAATAAAAAATATTTGTCTGGTTTTGGGTACTTTTTCTTATGGTTAATTGATGTTTAATCCCTCCCTTTTTTCATCCATTACTCTTGGCCTAGGCGTGGGTATTAGTTCACAGGAGTAATAGATTGTGGACTCTTACCTGATAAATTCCTTTCTTTCATGGTGATAAGAGTCCACCAGACCCCAACCTGATTTTTTTGTTCTTTGTTTGGCACATCCTTTTTCCCTTATTTATTTTGCTCTTTTTCATTCTCACCTTTGTCAGCTTGGTTATACGTCAAACTAATTACTATAGAGGAGGTAGGATTTATAAAGAGCTGTGAGGATTGGGACTCTGCCTCCTCCTAGGGACAGGAAAGCTAATTCCCAGGATTTATGGATCGCGGAATCTTATCGTCATAAAAGAAAGGAATTTATTAAGTAAGATACAAATTACGTTTTTCTATTGTTTGGGTACTTAAGCCTTTGTGTCTAGATATTATACCAGATAATACAGCCTTCATACCAGAAAGAGAATTAAAAGTGTTTAAGTTTGTTTGGCCACCAGAAATTAAAAGTGCTCAAACAAGTATTTAAAGTCTTATCAAGACAAATTATTTGACACCTTGGATACAGTAAAAAAAAAAAAAAATTACAGAAAGTTCTATCTGCAGACTATGGTGGACCCTTAATTCTTCTTTGAATGGATACAATAAACTAGAAATGTAAAAACATTGATTCAGATAGAGTGCAGAAGGGACCAAGATTGATCACAAAACAAATACATTTTGCTTGGTGAACCCTTTATTAAGGAGATCCATAATTATGTGAACACTATATCAACCTAAGGAACAGTCTACTCCAGAATTGTTATTTTTTAAAAAGATATATAATACTTTTGTTATCCATTCCCCAGTTTTGCATAACTAATACGGTTATATTAAAGGATTACTTTCTGTTATAATTTTTAAGCTAAACAACTAACATATTAAAGTTAATAAACATTAATTAAAACCTACTGACCTATATTTTCTCCAAAACAAAGTTTCATAACGTTCTAAAAGTTATATATTTTATTCGCCGATGATGTCACGTTATCCTGCCCACTATTTTCAGCACTGTGTGTTCAAAATACTTAAACCAATAACTTTGTGTTTAAAGCGCCATTTTGAAACCTAGGTATTGTAAACGGATTGGTACAGAGCAAAGGATACCCACGGAGTGGGTTTGGAAAACAATTAAATTTGCAGACAAGATTTCTGATATACGGTAGAGATATGTTAATGAAATGCTATTGATAAAAAGCGTATTTGGGGTAGTTAGTTAGTAACAGGCATAGAAAATATTTACTTACAGTGGCCCTTTAATATACTTTTTACCTCTGTGATTTCTTTGAATCTAAGCCTCTGCAAACTGCCCCCTTATTTCAGTTCTTTTGACAGACATGCATATTAGCCAATCAGTGATAACTCCTAAGTAACTCTATGGGAGTGAGCACAATGTTTATCTATATGGCACACATGAACTGGTGCTGTCTAGCTGTAAAAAATAACTGTCAAAATCCACTGGGATAGGAGGCGGCCTTCAAGTGCTTAGACATGAGCTTATCTAGGTTCAGCTTTCAACAAATAATACAAAAAATACCAAGAGAACAAAGCAAATTTGATAATAAAAGTAAATTGGAAAGTTATTTAAAATCAGATTAAAGGGAGATCCGGTGGGAGGAGCACAGGTGTAAGGTCAGGCAGACACCTGCTCCACATTTCCTAAACAAGCTATTGGCAGAGGGAATTTGTGCCGAACACCCTAGACCTTGGGCAGCTTGTCAAAGCAAGTTACCGGTCCTCCTAACAGTGTTAAAACAACACACTGAATCCACACCAAGTACAAGGGCCATTTGGTTGAAGATTAAGCCACAACCTTGACAAAGTGGAGAAAGAGATTTAAACATCAGGCTTTGTTTTTCATAACATCCCAGGGCACAGAGAAATACCCCCTGAGATTTAAAAGTCTAAAAGTAAGACTGCATGGGATAAACGAAACAGGACAAAACTGAATAAAAACGGCTACACTAATTAGCCCTATTCTTTTCCATTCTCATACCGGCATCAGCTAAAAACAAACACAGAGGAAGACGCCGCCGCCAGGACCCCGCCCTTAAGCTACACCTGGCTTGATCAACCTGAACCCTGTCTGGAAGCGGTCAGGTAACCAGGTCTAAGCGCTGAGAGTGGCTGGGAGCGGACCAGAGCTGACTGTTGCTAGCGGAGGCTGAGAGACTGGCTGGGAGTGTGCCGGAGCTGGCTGCTGTTAGCGGAGGCGGAGAGACAGGACAGCCGGTAGTCCCCAAGCCTGCAGACGCCAACCGTTTTTCCTCTCCCTGGTGGCCTGGATTCATCAGACGAGAGAGAGTGGCGGTGACGACCGCGTAAGAGTCGGAAACACAGGCGGCTGCAAACAAGTACCCTGGCGGATGTACACGTTTGGAAGGAGAAGAAAGTAGCAACTGCGGATTCTAAAGCATCTATATCTACAAACGCCTCTCAGACTCCTGACCGAACCCAAAGCTCTCTTCACACATCAGCAGGATTTACCTGGTGAAAGGGCGGATACACTTTAACTTTCCAACCCTGAGATCGAAAAACAGGGACTTTGCTTACTTTTGTCTCCGGTGTTCCCCCCCCCCCCACCGATGCTGCGAGAGGGGGACCCGGCTGTTTAACCTACCTGGAATCCTGCTTCCCCCTTCTTGAAGCAAAGAACTTCTCACCATAAAGTTCCCCACGGACAGGGGTCAGGTACTTTCTTTTTTACTAATATAGTGAAAGAAGGGAAGAAGGGTGAAAGGAAAGGAAAAATAGAGATAGCAAGACTGGAGACTTTAGTTAAATCTAAGTAATAGCTATCTCTCGGATACATGGACTTTGCTACATAAATTCGACTGCTGTTTTGCTTTGTTTTTGCCTGTTTCTTTTAATACATATAGAAGATATACTCAATATCATGAGATCAGACAAATGGTTATTTAACTAGTATCTTGTGTTTAACAAATATAACTTAACTAATTACAAGCAAGCATAGTCTGCCTATTATATAAATGATTGCTTATTAAGTTGTCAATGTCATAAGAGTTTTCACAAAAAGAAAATACTAACTAAATATCTTTTAGATTACGCCACAAATTCTCTCAGCTAAACATATAACTTTTTGATTTGGTACAGAGACGCTATATTATCAGCCTGTGAAAAATATTCCATTTAGAAAAGCGTTCTGGTAGTAAGATTTGTGGCTAGCTGAAAGAAACAGAAGGGATAAGATAATAAATTAATGTTCAGAACTGTAATCAATCTCAAGCAAAACCATCTGTATATATATATATATACTGAGTTTGCCATCTGACCATTCACAGAGATATAACATAATATGCACTAAGAGAATTAACATAATCTTTTACAATTGATATCCCCTATCTAACTGTCTTTTCTCAGCTAATTATAAGCAAAATCTACCTGGCATGGGTTAATCTACATAAAGAGGTTTCTATTTTTTCTAGACCTCACTCAGAGAAATAACATAATCTGCATTACGGGAATATATTTTTCACACCTGGTATAGAAATTTAATACTCAACAGATCCTAAATTGGGATAAGGAAGGCCTCAACAACTAGATCAGAGAGAAACTAATTAATTTAATACATACTTATAGAGAGGAAGGTAAGAAAGAAGAAAAGAAAAGGAAAGCAAGATAAGGAGCATTCAACATATTCACTTTTTCACATTATTTTTTATTATTTTTGGCACACCTTTTTCCCACACAACACGCACTCCCTTCTTTCCCCTTTTACAATTTATGCACAATTTTAACATATGGATAATTTTTTTTCCACAAACACTAAAACCCCCCCCACCAATATGGCTGGGAGGCAGAGAGATAACAGAAATAAAACCACAGCAGAGATCACAGTAGACACCCCCACTGCTAGCTCAAACGCTCCACAGATCAATGAATCATTAAATCTACAAGCATTAGTCACAAGTATATCGGAGGCCCTGACTCCAAAATTTGATCTCTTAAGAAATGAAATCAAACAGGACATAAACACACTCACAGTCACAGCAGAAATCCATCAGTTCTCTAACAGATTAACAGAAGCAGAACAAAGGATTTCAGATCTAGAAGATAACACAACAATCCATAATACCAAAATAGATATAATGAATGATAAACTTACAAAAATACAGACAAAGCTAGAAGATTTAGAGAATCGTGCTAGACGTAGCAATTTCAGAGTAATAGGAGTGCCCGAACTGAAGCAATACGAAGATCTAGATAAACTGTTAACTATAACACTGCCACAACTGCTACAAATCCCACAAACACATCCAAGGATAGTGCTCGAGAGAGCTCATAGAATAGGATGAACCAGACAGAGAGGATGCCAGACCCCGGCCAATAATAGCCAAAGTATTAAATTATCAAGACAATTTGCTAATATTACAACACTTTAAAAAGAACCAGCCTATAATGCTGGGGGAGACAAAAATTATGATTTTTCAGGACTTCTCAGCAGAGACCTCTGCTAAAAGAAGGGAATTGGCCCCTTTATGCACTAAACTGATAAATCAGGGGCATCGCGCCACTATTGTATACCCAGCAAGATTGAGAATAACAATGAATAATGAGACACACTTTTTTGACTCTGCGAGAGAAGCGGAGAAATATGTCACCCAGCAGTTAACAATAGAACAGGACAGGACTTAAACTTAACTGCCTATCTCAATATACAACATTGGAACAAGGTTCAGATTATGGCTAGAATCACAAAAATTAATTTAATGGCCCTAGCTGGGATAAAAACTTTGAAGCATATTAATAATCCCATAGAGAGGGGGAAATTAAAAGGGTTTTTTTTTTATTATTTTTTTCCTTTCTTCTTGCTCCCTTCCTCCCTTCCTGTTATAGAGGATGACTAACATGGCACACGGCATTAAGATGGCTTCTTGGAATATTGGGGGCTTAACATCACCTATTAAACATAAAACTATAATCACTCACTTAAAAAAGAAAAATATAGACATTGCTTTCATACAGGAAACTCATTTAAAAGTAGAAGAAGTCTCTAAATTAAAAAGCTCCTGGGTTAAAGAAGTTTTGGCTTCACCCAGCACTCAACGTAAGGGGGGAGTGGCAATATTACTAGGGAAAAAATTAAAATATCAAATCAACCACATAAAAGCAGACCTGGAGGGGAGGTTTCTAATGGCAAAAATTAAAATAGATACAACATTATATACGTTATGCAACATATATGCTCCTAATGTCTTTAGTTCCTCCTTCTGGGACACTCTTCAAGCCAATATAATGGCCTATACAGAGGGATTTTTAATTTTAGGAGGGGACTTTAACATGTCGCCTCAATATCCTTTAGACAGGTTAAGACATAAAAGCCCCTCCCTTAGAACCAAAAGGGATAACCTAGAAACCAAAATGTTCTTAAAACTCTTTCGAAATCTCAGGGTCAGGGATATTTGGAGATCACAAAACCCAGACGCCAGAAACTTTACGTGTTTGTCCAAAGCACATAAGTCACTCTCAAGGATTGACCTATTTCTTATAGATGAAAGACTTTGTAAATTTAGACCTACTGCAGAAATCCTTTCCATCTGTATCTCGGATCATGCTCCAATTTCTTTAGAATTCTATACTACTAATAATATTCCAAAGTACTCAAGATTTTTTTTCCCCAATTATTTAGCGGCAGACCTTAAATTTAAGAATTGGCTTAATAACAAATTCCAAGAATTTATTTCTTTCAATAAAGAATATATAAACCGACCCATCATCCTATGGGAAACTGCAAAAGCAGTGTTAAGAGGAGAAATCCTAGCCTATAGTATAAATAGAACAAAGAAATTTAAGACTCAGGAAAGGGAAATGTTGAAATCCATATCTAATACATATAACTCTTATCTCCTAGAAAAAACAGCAAGAAATTGGTCACGATATGTACAAGCACTAAAAGTAAGGGATTCCTCTTTGTTATATAAGACCACGCAGAGAGACTTAAAATTCCAATCCCGACTTTATAGATACGGGAGTAAAACGGGAAAACTTCTTGCCAACTTAGTAAAAAGGGAGAAACAATCCCCAAATATTGACTCATTAAAGAAAGACGATAGAACTATAACAGCACCAGATGAACTCTTACAATATTTTTCCGAATACTATCAAGATTTATATTCCTTAAAAAGTTCTAATTCCAAGGAACAGGAAAGTTTCTGGAGAAAAATTACAACTGAAGTCATACCCCCAGACTTAATTGACTCCCTTAACTCTCCCATACTGGAAATTGAAATATCTAAGGCAATACAAAATCTTTCCCTTAATAAATCTCCAGGACCGGATGGGCTCCCGAATGAATTTTATAAAATACTTTCACCAAATCTGCTACCATACCTATCCTTATTATACAATGACATTTACATAAAGAACAATACCCCACCATCGAGTTTTACGGCATCATATACCACTCTAATACTCAAACCCGGGAAGGAACCAGATAAGAAAGAATCCTACAGGCCAATCGCATTGTTAAACGTAGACTATAAAATAATGTCATCAATCCTAGCTTCTAGGTTACAAATACTGCTTCCTAAAATTATTCATAAAGATCAGGCAGGGTTTATGTCTAAACGAAATTCATCAGCGAAGATAGAACTCTTTCTAACCATAGATTATCACTGGGCCAAAGAAGAGGTGGAGAGGGATAGAGAGGGAGACACCCCTGACTCTGCAATTATATCAATCGATGCAGAGAAAGCTTTCGATTCAGTCCATTTTGACCACTTGTTATACTCTCTTCAGCAATTTGGTTTTCATGGAAACTTTCTTAACATTATCCATAATTTATATAAAAAAGCTTCCACTAAACTCTTAGTCAATGGACTAATTTCTTCAAATATCTTTCTCAAAAGAGGAACCCGTCAGGGGTGTCCTCTCTCCCCTCTGCTCTTTAATATTTCTATCGAACCATTAGCTATATTTATTAGGCAACATCTTAATGGCATTAAAGTGGGTAAGAAAGAAATGAGAATAGCATTATACGCTGATGACATTCTAATATACATTTCAAACACTTCTATGAATATTCCTAAACTAGTCTCTATTATTAAAAAATTCGGCTCCTTCTCGGGTTATAGAGTAAACACTTCTAAAACTGAATTACTATGGATCAAACAAACTAAAGATTCATTGGTGAATATCCCATTTAAAATAGTGACTAACTCATTCAAATATTTGGGTATCTCAGTTTCCTCAAATCCTAATAAATGGTACAATCTCAATATATTACCAGTTTTGAATAGAATTAAAGATAACTTAAATAATTGGCAGAATCTTCCGCTCTCCCTGTCGGGTCGAATAGCCTTGTTTAAAATGATCAGCCTCCCTAAAATATTATATATTTTACAAAATACTCCTTTGATTATTAAAGGAAAATATATTTTGACGTTTAACATAGCATTAAGAAAATTCATCTGGCAAGATAAAAAACCCAGGATTTCCCTAACTAAACTATCCCTTCCCAGAGAATACGCGGGACTAGCCCTTCCTGATATCAAAGTGTACAATTATGCATGCCAGATTCGTTTGATATTAGACTGGATTGCAGAGAGAAACTATGTTACTGACTATGAACTCTAAAAAAATGCAATATTTCCATACAACCCGGTGGCAATTATCCACTGTACCCCATGTACCGTACCTAAAGAGGTGAAAAAAATGAGCTCCTTGTTTAATCCACTTAAGATCTGGTGGAAAGTCTGTAAACTATTAAACATAGAATATACTGGGTCTAGAATTACCCCAATAACAGGGAATCCACAATTCCAAGCTGGAATTCAATCACCTCTTTTTCAGAGATGGGAGGCACTGGGTCTTAGTAAAATCTCTCAATTACTTGACTCTGATAGGAAATGTATAAAAACTTTTGGCTCTTTAAGAGAGGAGTTTAATATTCCACATAAGGAGTTCTTTGCATATTTGCAGGCAAGACACTTTGCCTTAAGCCTAGCACACAAAATAGGATGGAACTGGTCACTTGGACCGATAGAAAAATGGTTAATTTTAGCCAAAAACGGCATCTTGTCTATATCGACTAGTTATCTGGATTTAGTTTCCTTAAAGGGAGATATAAATCTGGAAAATATACTTATCAAATGGGCACCGACACTTCCACAAAACTACAGAGACATTGGAGTAATTTGATTTTCTATATCAGAGATCTCAAGAATTACTCTTTCATCTACATGGAGAGAGACCCATGTAAAATTGTTATTAGAAACCTTTTTTACCCCTAAGAAAGGTTTTAAATGTGGGAGCCCTGATTTTACTAGATGTCCGAGATGCTCCCTCCCTTTAGCAAATACTATACATATGATGTGGGAATGCCCTATCATTCAGCAATTTTGGCTAAAAATACAATACTGGCTTGCGGCAATAGGAGCCTCTCCTCCAACACTATCACCATTACACATAGTATTTCTTTGGAAAGACCCGCAGGAGAGGCTCATGAACACTAAGATTGTAAACTTAGCTATTTTGGCAGTAAGATATTTAATCCTTAAAAAATGGAAAAATAGGACACCCCCCAGTATCCAAGAGGTTAAAAATTGTCTCAAAAAGCAGTGCATACTTGAGCAGATAGATACGGATTTAAATAATGAAAATAGCGTAATAAGATTCTTTAGAAAATGGTCAATCTTTATTAAATCCTTCTCTCCGAGTGAAATTGAATACTTAATCTATCCGTTCAGGAACACAGAGTTAGTGTTACTAGGGATATGGTAACGTGACGGAAAGAGAGAGGAGGGGAGGAGGGAGGAGAAGAGGGAAGAGAGGGGACAAATTAATTCCCTTCTTTTTTTTTTTTTTTTTTTTCCCATCTATGGTTATTGTACTTTTTCACACTTGTTTATAAATTTGTTTTGTTTAAAAAAGGAAAGTGGAAATATTAGGGGAGAGAGAAGATAGGAGAGAGTGAGGGGGAGAGGAAGGGAGCGCAGAAGGAGGAGGAACGAAGACAGAGAGAGGGAAGAGGAGGAGAGAGAGGAAAATATTTTCCTTTAGGGCTCAATAGGAAAATAAAGAGAGAAAGTATTAGTTGAGGAAGAATCAATCCTTTTTTTTATGTTAACGGTTCATGTACTGATATCATACAAATTGTAAATGTTAATTTTTTTCTCTTTATTATTGTTTTTGTGTTATTTTTTCTTCTTTTTCTTTTTGCCTTTCTACTGTAAAAATAAATATGTTGGAAATCAATAAAAAGATATATTAAAAAAAAAAAAATCAGATTAAAGGGACAGTCAAGTAAAAAAAAAACTTTCATGATTCAAATAGGGCATGTAATTTTAAGAAAACTTTCCTATTTACTTTTATCACTAATTTTGCTTTGTTCTCTTGGTATTCTTAGCATATGAACCTCCTAGGTTTAGCTTTCAACTAATTTTTTAGACCTTGAAGGCCGCCTCTAATCTAAATTTCACCACTAGAGGGCATTAGTTCATGTGTTTCATATAGATAACATTGAGCTCATGCACGTAAATTTACCATGGAGTCAGCTCCGATTGGCTAAAATGCAAGTCTGTCAAAAGAACTGAAATAAGGGGGTAGTCTGCTGAGGCTTAGATACAAGGTAATTACAGAGGTAAAACGTGATAATTGTTGGTTATGCAAAACTGGGAACATGGTAATTAAGGGATTATCTATCTTTTAAAACAACACAAATTCTGGTGTTGACTGTCCCTTTAATGAAATTTTTTAGTAGACTGTCCCTTTAAATAAAGCCAAAATTTCAGATGCAATTTAAAAGTCTTTTTTGACAGCACCATGAAATGTAATGGCTGTTTCCAGTTTCAAAAACACTTGTCATCCACAAAATCATTCTTGTCATGAGTAGATCCCAGTCAAGACTGCCTACATCTGTTTTTAGACTTTTTTTTTTCTCAAAAACAAATTGGTTATGCACGTTTTTTTTTTTTTTTTTTATTAAAATTTCATGTTGAGAATATCAGCCCTATGAATCATTTTAGGCCTAAAAGAAGAAATTTTCTCTCCCTTCTCATTCATATTGTCAGATCACAGATATTTTTTACTGAAAAGATCAGACACAGATTTCACATAGACAATTAGAGAAGTAATTTCTAAATAAATAAAGAAAAAACTATTTCAGCATGTTATTAATTTAAAGGGACACAGAACACAATTTTTTTCTTTCATAATTCAGATAGAGCATGACATTTTTAAGCAACTTTCTAATTTACTCCTATTATCAATGTTTCTTTGTCTTGCTATCTTTATTTTAAAAGCAGCAATGTAAATCTTAGCAGCCAGCCCATTTTAGGCTTAGCACCATGGATAACGCTTGCTTATTGGAGGCTTACATTTACCCACCAATAAGCAAGCATAACCCAGGTTCTCAACCAAAAATGGGTAGGCTCCTATGCTTAAAATTGCATGCTCTATCTGAATCATGAAAGAAAAAAACATAATTTAAGCTTACCTGATAAATTTATTTCTCTTGTAGTGTATCCAGCCCACGGATCATCCATTACTTGTGGGATATTCTCCTTCCCAACAGGAAGTTGCAAGAGGATCACCCACAGCAAAGCTGCTATATAGCTCCTCCCCTCACTGACATATCCAGTCATTCGACCGAAACAAACAGAGAAAGGAGAAACCATAGGGTGCAGTGGTGACTGTAGTTTAATTAAAATTTAGACCTGCCTTAAAATGACAGGGCGGGCCGTGGACTGGATACACTACAAGAGAAATAAATTTATCAGGTAAGCATAAATTATGTTTTCTCTTGTTAAGTGTATCCAGTCCACGGATCATCCATTACTTGTGGGATACCAATACCAAAGCTAAAGTACACGGATGATGGGAGGGACAAGGCAGGGATTAAGCGGAAGGAACCACTGCCTGAAGAACCTTTCTCCCAAAAACAGCCTCCGAAGAAGCAAAAGTATCAAATTTGGAAAATTTGGAAAAGGTGTGAAGCGAAGACCAAGTCGCGGCCTTGCAAATCTGTTCAACAGAGGCCTCATTTTTAAAGGCCCAGGTGGAAGCCACAGCTCTAGTAGAATGAGCTGTAATCCTTTCAGGGGGCTGCTGTCCAGCAGTCTCATAGGCTAGGCGTATTATGCTCCGAAGCCAAAAGGAAAGAGAGGTTGCTGAAGCTTTTTGACCTCTCCTCTGTCCAGAATAAACGACAAACAGTGTAGATGTTTGACGAAAATCTTTAGTAGCTTGCAAGTAAAACTTCAAGGCACGGACTACGTCCAGATTATGTAAAAGACGTTCCTTCTTTGAAGAAGGATTAGGACACAATGATGGAACAACAATCTCTTGATTGATATTCTTGTTAGAAACCACCTTAGGTAAAAACCCAGGTTTGGTCCGCGGAACTACCTTATCTGCATGAAAAATCAGATAAGGCGAATCACATTGTAAGGCAGATAACTCAGAGACTCTCCGAGCCGAGGAAACAGCCATCAAAAACAAAACTTTCCAGGATAAAAGTTTAATATCAATGGAATGAAGGGGTTCAAACGGAACTCCCTGAAGAACTTTAAGAACCAAGTTTAAGCTCCACGGGGGAGCAACAGGTTTAAACACAGGCTTAATTCTAACCAAAGCCTGACAAAATGCCTGGACGTCTGGAACCTCTGCCAGACGCTTGTGCAAAAGAATAGACAGAGCAGAAATCTGTCCCTTTAAGGAACTAGCTGATAATCCTTTGTCCAAACCCTCTTGGAGAAAGGACAATATCCTAGGAATCCTAACCTTACTCCATGAGTAATTCTTGGATTCACACCAATGAAGATATTTGCGCCATATCTTATGGTAGATTTTCCTGGTTACAGGCTTTCGTGCCTGTATTAAGGTATCAATGACTGACTCGGAGAAGCCACGCTTTGATAGAATCAAGCGTTCAATCTCCATGCAGTCAGATTATGATAGATTCGGATGATTGAAAGGACCTTGTATTAGAAGGTCTTGTCTCAGAGGCAGAGTTCATGGTGGAAAGGATGACATGTCCACTAGGTCTGCATACCAGGTCCTGCGTGGCCACGCAGGCGCCATCAGAATCACTGATGCTCTCTCCTGTTTGATCTTGGCAATCAGTCGAGGGAGCAGAGGAAACGGTGGAAACACATAAGCCAGGTTGAAGAACCAAGGCGCTGCTAGAGCATCTATCAGCGTCGCTTCTGGGTCCCTGGACCTGGATCCGTAACAAGGAAGCTTGGCGTTCTGGCGGGACGCCATGAGATCCAACTCTGGTTTGCCCCAACGATGAATCAATTAAGCAAACACCTCCGGATGGAGTTCCCACTCCCCCGGATGAAAAGTCTGTCGACTTAGAAAATTCGCCTCCCAGTTCTCTACGCCTGGGATATGGATCGCTGACAGGTGGCAAGAGTGAGTCTCTGCCCAGCGAATTATCTTTGAGACTTCTAACATCGCTAGGGAACTCCTGGTTCCCCCTTGATGGTTGATGTAAGCCACAGTCGTGATGTTGTCCGACTGAAATCTGATGAACCTCAGTGTTGCTAACTGAGGCCAAGCCAGAAGAGCATTGAATATTGCTCTTAACTCCAGAATATTTATTGGGAGGAGTTTCTCCTCCCGAGCCCACAATCCCTGAGCCTTCAGGGAGTTCCAGACTGCACCCCAACCTAGAAGGCTGGCATCTGTTGTTACAATCGTCCAATCTGGCCTGCGAAAGGACATTCCCTTGGACAGATGGACCCGAGATAGCCACCAGAGAAGAGAATCTCTGGTCTCTTGATCCAGATTTAGTAGAGGGGACAAATCTGAGTAATCCCCATTCCACTGGCTTAGCATGCATAATTGCAGCGGTCTGAGATGCAGGCGCGCAAATGGCACTATGTCCATTGCCTTTACCATTAAGCCGATTACTTCCATGCACTGAGCCACTGACGGGCGTGGAATGGAATGAAGGACACGGCAAGCATTTAGAAGTTTTGATAACCTGGCCTCCGTCAGGTAAATTTTCATCTCTACAGAATCTATAAGAGTCCCTAGGAAGGAGACTCTTGTGAGTGGGGATAGAGAACTCTTTTCCTCGTTCACTTTCCACCCATGCGACCTCAGAAATGCCAGAACTATCTCTGTATGAGACTTGGCAATTTGAAAGCTTGACGCCTGTATTAGGATGTCGTCTAGATAAGGAGCCACCGCTATGCCTCGCGGTCTTAGAACCGCCAGAAGTGAGCCCAGAACCTTTGTAAAAATTCTCGGGGCTGTAGCCAACCCGAAGGGAAGAGCTACAAATTGGTAATGCCTGTCTAGAAAGGCAAACCTTAGGAACCAATGATTATCTTTGTGAATCGGTATGTGAAGGTAGGCATCCTTTAAGTCCACTGTGGTCATGTACTGACCCTCTTGGATCATGGGTAGGATGGTCCGAATAGTTTCCATTTTGAGGAATTTGTTTAAGATCTTTAGATCCAAAATTGGTTTGAAGGTTCCCTCTTTCTTGGGAACCACAAACAGATTTGAATAAAAACCCTGTCCTTGTTCCGTCCGCGGAACTGGATGGATCACTCCCATTACTAGGAGGTCTTGCACACAGCTTAGGAATGCCTCTTTCTTTATCTGGTTTGCTGATAACCTTGAAAGATGAAATCTCCCCTGTGGAGGAGAAGCTTTGAAGTCCAGAAGATATCCCTGAGATATGATCTCCAACGCCCAGGGATCCTGAACATCTCTTGCCCACGCCTGGGCGAAGAGAGAAAGTCTGCCCCCTACTAGATCCGTTTCCGGATAGGGGGCCGTTCCTTCATGCTGTCTTGGGGGCAGCAGCAGGCTTTCTGGCCTGCTTGCCCTTGTTCCAGGACTGGTTAGGTTTCCAGGCCTGTCTGGAATGAGCAACAGTTCCCTCTTGTTTTGAAGCGGAGGAAGTTGATGCTGCTCCTGCCTTGAAATTTCGAAAGGCACGAAAATTAGACTGTTTGGCCTTTGATTTGGCCCTGTCCTGAGGAAGGGTATGACCCTTACCTCCAGTAATGTCAGCAATAATTTCCTTCAAGCCAGGCCCGAATAAGGTCTGTCCCTTGAAAGGAATGTTGAGTAACTTAGACTTTGAAGTCACGTCAGCTGACCAGGATTTAAGCCATCGCGCCCTACGCGCCTGGATGGCGAATCCGGATTTCTTAGCCGTTAGTTTAGTCAAATGAACAATGGCATCAGAAACAAATGAGTTAGCTAGCTTAAGTGTTCTAAGCTTGTCAATAATTTCAGTCAATGGAGCTGTATGGATGGCCTCTTCCAGGGCCTCAAACCAGAATGCCGCCGCAGCAGTGACAGGCGCAATGCATGCAAGGGGCTGTAAAATAAAACCTTGTTGAATAAACATTTTCTTAAGGTAACCCTCCAATTTTTTATCCATTGGATCTGAAAAAGCACAACTGTCCTCAACCGGGATAGTGGTACGCTTTGCTAAAGTAGAAACTGCTCCCTCCATCTTAGGGACCGTCTGCCATAAGTCCCGTGTAGTGGCGTCTATTGGAAACATTTTTTCTAAATATAGGAGGTGGGGAAAAGGGCACACCGGGTCTATCCCACTCCTTGCTAATAATTTCTGTAAGCCTTTTAGGTATAGGAAAAACCATCAGTACACACCGGCACCGCATAGTATTTATCCAGCCTACACAATTTCTCTGGTACTGCAACTGTGTTACAGTCATTCAGAGCAGCTAATACCTCCCCAAGCAATACACGGAGATTCTCAAGCATACATTTAAGATTAGAAATCTCTGAATCAGGTTTCCCCGAATCAGAGATGTCACCCACAGACTGAAGCTCTCCGTCCTCATGTTCTGCATATTGTGACGCAGTATCAGACATGGCTCTTACAGCATTTGCGCGCTCTGTATCTCTTCTAACCGCAGAGCTATCGCGCTTGCCTCTTAATTCAGGCAATCTGG
Organism: Bombina bombina; assembly: GCF_027579735.1. Lineage (NCBI taxonomy): Eukaryota > Metazoa > Chordata > Amphibia > Anura > Bombinatoridae > Bombina > Bombina bombina. The sequence continues at coordinate 981,324,134 of NC_069499.1, read as the reverse complement.
ATAATACCTCTGACAGGGTATTATTCATGATTGCAGCCATGTCCTGCAAAGTAATCGCTATGGGCGTTGATGTAATTGGCGCCATACTAGCGTGCGTCCCCTGAGCGGGAGGCAAAAGGTCTGATACGTGGGGGGAGTTAGTCGGCATAACTTCCCCCTCGACAGAACCCTCTGGTGACAATTCTTTTATAGATAAAGACTGATCTTTACTGTTTAAGGTGAAATCAATACATTTAGTACACATTCTCCTATGGGGCTCCACCATGGCTTTCAAACATAATGAACAAGTAGTTTCCTCTGTGTCAGACATGTTTAAACAGACTAGCAATGAGACTAGCAAGCTTGGAAAACACTTTAAACAAGTTTACAAGCAATATAAAAAACGCTACTGCGCCTTTAAGAAACACAAATTTTGGCAAAATTTGAAATAACAGTGAAAAAAGGCAGTTACACTAACAAAATTTTTACAGTGTATGTATCAATCTAGCAGAGCATTGCACCCACTTGCAAATGGATGATTAACCCCTTAATACCAAAAACGGAATAATAAATGACAAAAAACGTTTTTTAAACAGTCACAACAACTGCCACAGATCTACTGTGGCTTTTTACCTCCCTCAAATACGACTTTGAAGCCTTTTTGAGCCCTCCAGAGATGTCCTGGATCATGCAGAGGGAAGCTGAATGTCTCTGTCAGTATTTTTAGATGCACAGAAAAGCACTAAAAAAGGCCCCTCCCACTCATATTACAACAGTGGAAAGCCTAAGGAAACTGTTACTAGGCAAAATTCAAGCCAGCCATGTGGAAAAAAACTAGGCCCCAATAAGTTTTATCACCAAACACATATAAAAACGATTAAACAAGCCAGCAAACGTTTTATATTACATTTTTCTAAGAGTATGTATCTCTATTAATAAGCCTGATACCAGTCGCTATCACTGCATTTAAGGCTTTACTTACATTAATCCGGTATCAGCAGTATTTTCTAGCAAATTCCATCCCTAGAAAAATATAACTGCACATACCTTATTGCAGGAAAACCTGCACGCTATTCTCCCTCTGAAGTCACCTCACTCCTCAGAATATGTGAGAACAGCCATGGATCTTAGTTACTTCTGCTAAGATCATAGAAAACGCAGGCAGATTTTTCTTCTAAATACTGCCTGAGATAAACAGTACACTCCGGTACCATTTAAAAATAACAAACTTTTGATTGTAGAAATAAACTAAGTATAAAACACCACACTCCTCTCACGACCTCCATCTTTGTTGAGAGTTGCAAGAGAATGACTGAATATGGCAGTGAGGGGAGGAGCTATATAGCAGCTCTGCTGTGGGTGATCCTCTTGCAACTTGCTGTTGTGAAGGAGAATATCCCACAAGTAATGGATGATCCGTGGACTGGATACACTTAACAAGAGAAATTTGGGTTTAGTGTCCCTTTAAGATCCATAAATTCTTACATTTCTTATAAGCATTTCAATATGGAGGACATCCATATTTTGAGAGATTACCTTATAAATCAATGCCGGCTTCTGAGTTTAGATCTCATAGATTCCTGGCTGTTCCAATCAGCAAGGATCACAGGAATTTTTTTTAATGAAAAGACACACTAGCATATTATCTCTCCCATGGGTTTTCACAAAAATATTAAAAAAGGTAGTAACCTGATCTAACTTTCAAAACACGGATCCAATTGCAAGAGAAATATGCTCTGAAAAATACAGACGGACATTTGGCCGACCACATTCTGGCCGATGGACAGAATACTGAAGCACGTTCCAAGTTCGGTCGAGGGCAGGTACGCTCCAGAGTGCTCTGTTCTAATCAGAGCCCCGGGCCCCCGCAACCGCCTCTGGAAACCTAAACATGGGTCCCAGTCCGCACGTCTTGTAATTCTCTGTCTGGGAAATTATCTATCGAATCTATCTCATGGCCAGACTGTTATCTGAAAGCCACTTGTCTCTAGGACTATTATTCGTCTTCCAAATGTCCGTCGGCTATCACTCCGGCCACAATATATATAACCTGTATATAAATATATATATATATTCCCCCCTCAGGGTTAGAAATATTTTAATTTTCACGTTGTCCAGCCAAAGGCAACATGTGGAAATTAGACTAATTTTCTATTGTGATCTTTAGAGAAGGTTAGAGTACTACTTGTGAATGTATTCCTTATCTGCAAATACTATAACCATGTACTTGTGCTGTAGAACAACAAGTTGGAAAACTAGACCTAAGATTTAATTTTTATTTAAAAGGGATAGCAAAGTCAAAATCCCATTTTTTGGATTTAGATACAACATTCTGATTTATTTCTATTATTTAATTCGCTTGATGAAAAGCATATCTAAATAGACTCAGGAACAGCAATGCCCTATTGGATGCTAGATGTTGACTGGTGGCTGCACATATATGTCTCTTGTCATTGGCTCATCAGCTTGTATCCCAGTAGTGATCTTTCAACAAAAGATACCAAGAGAATAAATAAACTTTGAAAATAGAAGTAAAGTGGACACGTGTTTAACCCTTTCCCGCCATTGTATTCCGTCAAAACGGCGCTGGGCTTTAAAGCCGTTATGACGGAATACAATGTCATAGCCAACTCCCCCCAAACCCGATCCCATAATTGAAATCTCGCGATCATTTGCACGATTGTGTGTGATTTCAAATTTGTCTACATCAGAACAGTTGTTCCAATGTAGACACTTTAACCCAGTCACAAAAGGATTAAAATTGCATACTCTATCTAGAAAAATAATCTGGGTTTCATTTCGTTTTTTAAAATGAGAAAATGTAAAGCTTTCCATGACATTTTTGCCAATTTATGATATTATTGGAAGTGGCTGTAATATTTATAGGAATATATGCAACATGTTATTTATATGATATGCAGTATTTAGCAATTATAAACAGTTATTTGAGTCAATACTCCCACAGTTCCTTTATACATTACAAATCCAAAACATTTTCATCAACAGTTATCAGCGCCGACAGATTTTTGCAGCACTATAAACAGTTAGCATTTATGTGAGAGCTCTGGCAAGAGTTGCACGGTTTGTAAAACACCTACATGGAGGTACAAACAGCTCATTATTACATATTCATTTGTACAGTTCAGTTTCGCTGTTGTGTTTTATCTCATGATCATGAAAGTATGCAAATATGCCAGTTTAAAGTATATTGCTCTTAGATCTACACATAAGACACGGTAATAAAACAAAGCGTCTTTATGCAGCAGATTCTTTATAAAAGTATTCGTCCTTACCACTTGTTAGATTGCCCTTTCACAAACCAGCGCCTCTTCTTTTCATATTCCAACAACGGAAAAAGATCATTTAATTTTTTTTTTTTTTTTTATCAATTACAGGTGTGCTCCCAGACACCTGTGCAGTGAAAATTGTTGCCCGAAGCAGGTGCAATAGCTTTCTTTAATGTGTAATCTGGAATTGTTACTACTTATACTAATCCTCTGTTTGTGGTCAATTGTGACAAACTACCATTTAATTCTATTATTTTCTTCAATTCTTGCTATCCTTTGTTAAAAGGCAAGGATGCAAGACCAGGAGCGTGCACCTGGCTGCAGCACTATAAAGGCAGCAATTTTGCAACAATGTTATACATTAGCAAGAGCAGTAGAGGGCACCACTACTTCTTCTCATGTAGTGTTTTAGGCATGTGCACACTACCTACTAAGGTATCCCTTCAACAAAAAAACAAGAGAACAAAGCAAATTTGATAATAGAATCAAATTGGAAACAGTTTTTAAAATTCTATTCTTGATCTGATTAATAAAAGAGAAAAAAAAATTGGGTTTCATGTCCCTTTAAAGGGACATTAAACACTAAATACATGCTAGATAGAATGATGCATTCAAAGACAATATTAGTCCATGACTAACATGTAGATGTATTTTTTTAAAGTTTCATTAGTTGTTTAAAAAGTGACAAAAACAGAATTTATGCTTACCTGATAAATTACTTTCTCCAACGGTGTGTCCGGTCCACGGCGTCATCCTTACTTGTGGGATATTCTCTTCGCCAACAGGAAATGGCAAAGAGCCCAGCAAAACTGGTCACATGATCCCTCCTAGGCTCCGCCTACCCCAGTCATTCGACCGACGTACAGGAGGAAATATGCATAGGAGAAACCATATGATACCGTGGTGACTGTAGTTAGAGAAAATAATTCATCAGACCTGATTAAAAAAACCAGGGCGGGCCGTGGACCGGACACACCGTTGGAGAAAGTAATTTATCAGGTAAGCATAAATTCTGTTTTCTCCAACATAGGTGTGTCCGGTCCACGGCGTCATCCTTACTTGTGGGAACCAATACCAAAGCTTTAGGACACGGATGAAGGGAGGGAGCAAATCAGGTCACCTAAATGGAAGGCACCACGGCTTACAAAACCTCTCCCCCAAAAATAGCCTCTGAAGAAGCAAAAATATCAAATTTGTAAAATTTGGCAAAAGTGTGCAGTGAAGACCAAGTCGCTGCCTTACATATCTGGTCAACAGAAGCCTCGTTCTTGAAGGCCCATGTGGAAGCCACAGCCCTAGTGGAGTGAGCTGTGATTCTTTCAGGAGGCTGCCGTCCGGCAGTCTCATAAGCCAAACGGATAATGCTTTTAAGCCAAAAGGAAAGAGAGGTAGAAGTTGCTTTTTGACCTCTCCTTTTACCAGAATAAACAACAAACAAAGAAGAAGTTTGTCTGAAATCTTTAGTGGCCTCTAAATAGAATTTTAGAGCACGGACTACGTCCAAATTGTGTAACAAACGTTCCTTCTTTGAAACTGGATTCGGGCACAAAGAAGGTACAACTATCTCCTGGTTAATATTCTTGTTGGAAACAACTTTCGGAAGAAAACCAGGCTTAGTACGCAAAACCACCTTATCTGCATGGAACACCAGATAGGGCGGAGAACACTGCAGAGCAGATAACTCAGAAACTCTTCTAGCAGAAGAAATTGCAACCAAAAACAAAACTTTCCAAGATAATAACTTAATATCTACGGAATGTAAGGGTTCAAACGGAACCCCTTGAAGAACTGAAAGAACTAGATTAAGACTCCAGGGAGGAGTCAAGGGTCTGTAAACAGGCTTGATTCTAACCAGAGCCTGAACAAACGCTTGAACGTCTGGCACAGCTGCCAGCCTTTTGTGAAGTAAAACAGATAACGCAGAAATCTGTCCCTTCAGAGAACTTGCAGATAATCCCTTCTCCAAACCCTCTTGTAGAAAGGATAAAATCCTAGGAATTTTTATCTTGTTCCATGGGAATCCTTTAGATTCACACCAATAGACATATTTTTTCCATATCTTATGGTAAATTTTTCTAGTTACAGGCTTTCTAGCCTGAATCAGAGTATCTATTACAGAATCTGAAAACCCACGCTTTGATAAAATCAAGCGTTCAATCTCCAAGCAGTCAGTTGGAGAGAAACCAGATTCGGATGTTCGAATGGACCTTGAACAAGAAGGTCCTGTCTCAAAGGTAGCTTCCATGGTGGAGCCGATGACATATTCACCAGGTCTGCATACCAAGTCCTGCGTGGCCACGCAGGAGCTATCAAGATCACCGAAGCCCTCTCCTGGTTGATCCTGGCTACCAGCCTGGGAATGAGAGGAAACGGTGGGAAAACATAAGCTAGGTTGAAGGTCCAAGGTGCTACTAGTGCATCTACTAGAGTCGCCTTGGGATCCCTGGATCTGGACCCGTAACAAGGAACCTTGAAGTTCTGACGAGACGCCATCAGATCCATGTCTGGAATGCCCCATAATTGAGTTATTTGGGCAAAGATTTCCGGGTGGAGTTCCCACTCCCCCGGATGGAATGTCTGACGACTCAAAAAATCCGCTTCCCAATTTTCCACTCCTGGGATGTGGATTGCAGACAAGTGGCAGGAGTGATCCTCCGCCCACTGAATTATCTTGGTCACTTCCTCCATCGCCAGGGAACTCCTTGTTCCCCCTGATGGTTGATATATGCAACTGTCGTCATGTTGTCTGATTGAAACCTTATGAATTTGGCCTTTGCTAGATGAGGCCAAGCTTTGAGAGCATTGAATATCGCTCTCAGTTCCAGAATGTTTATCGGGAGAAGAGATTCTTCCCGAGACCATAGACCCTGAGCTTTCAGGGGTTCCCAGACCGCGCCCCAGCCCACCAGACTGGCGTCGGTCGTGACAATGACCCACTCTGGTCTGCGGAAGCTCATTCCCTGTGACAGGTTGTCCAGGATTAGCCACCAACGGAGTGAATCTCTGGTCCTTTGATCTACTTGAATCGTCGGAGACAAGTCTGTATAATCCCCATTCCACTGTCTGAGCATGCACAGTTGTAATGGTCTTAGATGAATTCGTGCAAAAGGAACTATGTCCATTGCTGCAACCATCAATCCTATTACTTCCATGCACTGCGCTATGGAAGGACGAAGAACAGAATGAAGAACTTGACAAGAGCTTAGAAGTTTTGATTTTCTGACCTCTGTCAGAAAAATCCTCATTTCTAAGGAGTCTATTATTGTTCCCAAGAAGGGAACTGTTGTTGACGGGGAAAGAGAACTTTTTTCTATGTTCACTTTCCATCCGTGAGATCTGAGAAAGGCTAGGACGATGTCCGTATGAGCCTTTGCTTTTGACAGAGACGACGCTTGAATCAGGATGTCGTCCAAGTACGGTACTACTGCAATGCCCCTTGGTCTTAGAACCGCTAGAAGGGACCCTAGTACCTTTGTGAAAATTCTCGGAGCAGTGGCTAATCCGAATGGAAGTGCCACAAACTGGTAATGCTTGTCCAGAAAAGCGAACCTTAGGAACTGATGATGTTCCTTGTGGATAGGAATATGGAGGTACGCATCCTTTAAATCCACCGTGGTCATAAATTGACCTTCCTGGATGGTAGGAAGGATCGTTCGAATGGTTTCCATTTTGAACGATGGAACCCTGAGAAATTTGTTTAGGATCTTGAGATCTAGAATTGGTCTGAATGTTCCCTCTTTTTTTGGGAACTATGAACAGGTTGGAGTAAAACCCCATCCCTTGTTCTCTTATTGGAACTGGATGAATTACTCCCATCTTTAACAGGTCTTCTACACAATGTAAGAATGCCTGTCTTTTTATTTGGTTTGAAGATAATTGAGACCTGTGGAACCTTCCCCTTGGGGGTAGTTCCTTGAATTCCAGGAGATAACCTTGAGAAACTATTTCTAGTGCCCAAGGATCCTGAACATCTCTTGCCCAGGCCTGAGCAAAGAGAGAAAGTCTGCCCCCCACCAGATCCGGTCCCGGATCGGGGGCCATCCCTTCATGCTGTTTTGGTAGCAGTGGCAGGCTTCTTGGCCTGCTTACCCTTGTTCCAGCCTTGCATCGGTCTCCAGGCTGGTTTGGGTTGAGAAGTATTACCCTCTTGCTTAGAGGATGTAGAAGTAGAGGCTGGTCCGTTTCTGCGAAAGGGACGAAAATTAGGCTTATTTCTAGCCTTAAAAGACCTATCCTGAGGAAGGGCGTGGCCCTTTCCTCCGGTGATGTCTGAAATAATCTCTTTCAAATCAGGACCAAACAGTGTTTTGCCCTTGAAAGGGATGTTAAGCAATTTTGTCTTGGAAGACACATCCGCTGACCAAGACTTTAGCCAGAGCGCTCTGCGCGCCACGATAGCAAATCCTGAATTTTTCGCCGCTAATCTCGCTAATTGCAAAGCGGCATCTAGAATAAAAGAGTTAGCCAATTTAAGTGCATGAACTCTGCCCATAACCTCCTCATACGAAGATTCTTAATTGAGCGACTTTTCTAGTTCTTCGAACCAGAAACACGCTGCCGTAGTGACAGGAACAATGCATGAAATTGGTTGAAGAAGGTAACCTTGCTGAACAAACATCTTTTTAAGCAAACCCTCTAATTTTTTATCCATAGGATCTTTAAAAGCACAACTATCTTCTATGGGAATAGTAGTGCGTTTGTTTAGAGTAGAGACCGCCCCCTCGACCTTAGGGACTGTCTGCCATAAGTCCTTTCTGGGGTCGACTATAGGAAATAATTTCTTAAATATAGGGGGAGGAACAAAAGGTATGCCGGGCCTTTCCCATTCCTTGTTTACTATGTCCGCCACCCGCTTGGGTATAGGAAAAACATTGGGGGGCACCGGAACCTCTAGGAACTTGTCCATCTTACATAATTTCTCTGGAATGACCAAATTGTCACAATCATCCAGAGTAGATAATACCTCCTTAAGCAGTGCGCGGAGATGTTCTAATTTAAATTTAAATGTTACAACATCAGGTTCAGCTTGTTGAGAAATTTTTCCTGAATCTGAAATTTCTCCCTCAGACAAAACCTCCCTCCTGGCCCCTTCAGATTGGTGTGAGGGTATGTCAGAAACGTTATCATCAGCGTCCTCTTGCTCTTCAGTGTTTAAAACAGAGCAATCGCGCTTTCTTTGATAAGTAGGCATTTTAGATAAAATATTTGCAATAGAATTATCCATAACAGCCGTTAATTGTTGCATAGTAATAAGTATTGGCGCACTAGATGTACTAGGGGCCTCTTGTGTGGGCAAAACTGGTGTAGACACAGAAGGGGGTGATGCAGTACCATGCTTACTCCCCTCATCTGAAGAATCATCTTGGGCACTATTATTATCTGTGGCATCATTGTCCCTACTTTGTTTGGACACCATGTCACAATTATCACATATATTTAAATGGGGAGACACATTGGCTTTCATACATATAGAACATCGTTTATCTGATGGTTCAGACATGTTAAACAGGCTTAAACTTGGCAACAAAGCACAAAAAACGTTTTAAAATAAAACCGTTACTGTCACTTTAAATTTTAAACAGAACACACTTTATTACTGAATATGCGAAAAAGTATGAAGCAATTGTTCAAAATTCACCAAAATTTCACCACAGTGTCTTAAAGCCTTAAAAGTATTGCACACCAAATTTGAAAGCTTTAACCCTTAAAATAACGGAACCGGAGCCGTTTTTACATTTAACCCCTATACAGTCCCAGGAATCTGCTTTGCTGAGACCCAACCAAGCCCAGAGGGGAATACGATACCAAATGACGCCTTCTATAAGCGTTTTCAGTGGATCTTAGCTCCTCACACATGCATCTGCATGCCTTGCCTTCCAAAAACAACTGCGCATTAGTGGCGCGAAAATGAGGCTCTGCCTATGACTAGAGAAGGCCCCCATCTGAAAAAGGTGTCCATACAGTGCCTGCCGTTTTTTAACAACAATCCCCAAGATTATAATAACTATAAAGAGCTATAATCTGTCAAATATGCATAGCAAAGTAATCGTTTTAGCCCAGAAAAATGTCTACCAGTTTTTTAAGCCCTTATAAAGCCTTTATTCTTTTACTTAATCTAAGAAAATGGCTTACCGGTCCCCATAGGGAAAATGACAGCCTTCCAGCATTACCAAGTCGTGTTAGAAATGTGGCCAGTCATACCTCAGGCAGAAAAGTCTGCCAACTGCTTCCCCCAACTGAAGTTACTTCATCTCAACAGTCCTGTGTGGAAACAGCAATCGATTTTAGTAACGTTTGCTAAAATCATCTTCCTCTTACAAACAGAAATCTTCTTTTCTTTTCTGTTTCAGAGTAAATAGTACATACCAGCACTATTTTAAAATAACAAACACTTGATTGAAGAATAAAAACTACATTTAAACACCAAAAAACTCTTAGCCATCTCCGTGGAGATGTTGCCTGTGCAACGGCAAAGAGAATGACTGGGGTAGGCGGAGCCTAGGAGGGATCATGTGACCAGCTTTGCTGGGCTCTTTGCCATTTCCTGTTGGGGAAGAGAATATCCCACAAGTAAGGATGACGCCGTGGACCGGACACACCTATGTTGGAGAAATAAGTGTAAAGTTTTAGTGTCTATAAAACACTGGGAGCTGCCATGTTGTAACTTGTGTTACCTTCTCTGCTGTGGCCAATTAGGGACAGTTATAAATAGGTCACTAGAGTGTGCAGCCAATGGTTGTGCTGGATTTAACAGTGTTCTGCACTTCCATTTCTAACAGGAACTGAAAAGCTCACAATTTCAGAATAAAATTACAGGCAAAGAGGACAAAATAAATAATGAAAGTATATTGCAGAGTTTTTTATATATACACAATGTATCATTTTATATTACCATCTCAAAGTGTTTAATGTCCCTTTAAGGCTTTGTTTTATGATAGTGAGAGCTGTACTTGTGAAAACATACCAACCAGTTTGTGCACAGTAGCTTCCATATGCTACTCATCCACATATTTCTGTTCAGTCTGTAGTGTTAGCAATACATTTCAAGCTTCCTTATAATTTATTGTAGTAATATTATTTGTATATTTCATGTTTAATATTATTGCAAGTTTACCATTTATTTCCCTGATATTCTCACATTTTCAATTCTATTTAAAATTTGTTTTGTATTTTGAAGCACTTTAAATAGTTCTTTATTATTGTTACAAAATATATGATACCATAAAGATGATGTAATCTGAAGAATTGTGTTAAATTGCTTTTCTCTTTTTTCTTGTAACTGGATATTCAGTTTTTGGTAAGCATTCATTTTTAATACAACTCATTCAGAGCATACATAACATGCAAAGTCACACCCACATCTATATGGACAAACACATCATGAATACATCACACACACACACAAAGAAAAAAAAAACTACACAAAAATCACAAAAATGTTTTGTCCATTGCAAACATACAGGAAAAAAAGCATAAAAATTCTGTAAACATCTGAAAGGCAAAGATTGATTTTCATTAAAGAGCAAAACAAAAGCAATGTCTTAGAAAAAAATGCTATCAAACATTTCCAGAACTTAGTAAAGTTGGTTGATTTCCAATTAGCACCAAGCAGAGGGTATATTCCAGATGATCTGTTCTATTAACAAAGGGAAATTAATAAAGAAAAAGTTCAACGCCACCTGTTGAGAAATAAGGACGTTTCCCTATGTGTTTCATGGTCCTCTACAATAAGAGGGACTGAAGGCCACAGAAACAATGGCAGTTTGTGACATCTGGGTCATTGTCATAGCTCCTTATGCATCCCTAAGTATATGGTATCCCCCACAGCAACAGATCAGATCTCAGTCTCGGTAACAGTGCCACTATTGTTTTGGGAATCATTGGCTTTCAGTGAATTTTCATTTGCATTTTGAGAATCTATCATCTCTACATCACCACCTAGTTTTGCAATCTCTTCCTTAATTTGCTCTGGATGCAAGTTTTCAGATTCTGTTTTATCAGACCTATTACTATTAATTTCTCCTTCATCTTCGATGGGCACTTCTGGTTGTGCAACCTGTTCAATCGCAGTAAAGTCCTGTTGTTTATTATCCGTATTCTCAGACTTCTCTTCAATCGTTCGTATGTTGACATGATTATTCATTTTCTGACTGGCTTCTAAGTTACCAGAGTCACTGCTTATCTTATTGTGATGTAAACTGCTGTTTTTTTCAGTGGTGGTTAAACTGTTAGTGTACATTTCTTCAGGCTGGCTGCTTGCATTCCCGCCTTCCTGCATCTCTTGTCTGTCAGGATCATGGCTACCATTAGCGTTTTCTTCACTTGGCATGGCATTAGTTGTATATTGCTCAGATTCTGTCTTACTCTTGTCTGATACCTTTATCTCATCTTCTTTCCCTTTTTTGTAAGTTTTTAATTTGTTTATGGGCCCCCAAACAAATTTATCACTTGGTTGAAAGAGAGTCCATGCATGGTACACTAGCTCTCTGCGCTTCATTTTGTTCTTCACTGTGAAAATGAAATAGTCTAGAACACTATATTTAACACTATCTAGGGTTTTGAAATCTAGTGCTTCGTCCAAGAAAAACTGAACCAGGGGAGCCTGAAAGTGTTCAAATCCCATCTCCCCTAAGCACTTGAGTATCCGTGTGATCCTTAAATTATTGTGGCTGTGGCTGCAAAAAGGAAGAAACCAGAAAGAACAAAGAATTATTGGGCAACAAATGAGATTGTTGTACTTGATGTGTTTCACATTAAGCACTGTCCTAAATAATGATGACTTACCAATTGAGGTTTTCAAATCTCTCCTCCCAGTTATCTGCCCGTTTAACTTGACCAGTCTCTTCATTCTCAAGAGTGATGCCATAAAATCCCAACATTAGTTTGTATGCATTTATAAACCGATGCAGGACTTCATCATACTTTCTCATCTCCTGGAATAGAATGATGACAAAGTGAACCAAGTTGACACTTTGACAGAATCAGAATGTTGACATATATGTGACTAAAACATTTTAAGTAGGTTAGTGATGCACAGTACAAATAATCATTTTTAAAGAGCTATAAAATATACATTATTTACTTTTGCTGTAAATACATTTGAAAATTGTGCACCCCCCCCACTTTCTCCCAGTTGGGTTAATATGGTTATCTACTTTTCTGTGAACTGGTGTTTTTTTCCCCACTCCCTGACCTTGTTTCCCAAGTCATTTAATCTCTTAAGTGGATTATCAGTTTTGCATCAACATCATGATAGGAAAAGCATTCTTTGCAGTAGTTTTGAGCAGGTGAACCAATATTAGGCTAAAATTAGCTAATATAAAAATGTTTTTATTGCACAAAATTATCATTTAATACATTTATGTTAAATTATGCAATTAAATTGTGTGTTGGATAGCAGAAAATTATATTAGAAAATATTACACTGCCCGCACCCGTCTACTTCATAATGCCATCCGACTGGCAAAAATTTCTGTGGAGAACGCTGTAATAGGTAATTAGATGTCAGTATTATTGCATATTAGATATTAGATGGAGATTATAAAGGAATGCATGTCTGTTTAACTACCAGTTTAATAAATTATTATTATTTAACTTGGTTAAACTAGTGCCAAACCACCTTAAAAAGGAACAGTCAACACTACATATTTACTTATTTGGATTTAGTGGTTAATGTCCTTTTAATCTTCCTGTAGCGGAACCAAAGAACCGGTTCCTAAAAGGCCCCCTTGCCGATTTCAAGACACTGGGCATGCGCAAACTGCCATGCACGAGAATGAAACAACTTACTAAACACAGAGAGAATTCCTTTCCCCAAAGCCTTGGGTGATGATTACAGCACGAAGAGAAGGGGTCTGGCAGCCATTTCAAATCGTCCGGAGGCTGCAAACTAAGTGATTTTGAAAGAAAACTATGGCCTCTATTTATCAAGCCGTCAACCGCAAATACGCTGGAATTCCACAGCATATTTGTGGTGAGGCCGATTCGCCATAGTTATCAAGCCCTACAGACCGGCAAAAGTAGAATATAGTGACGTAACCTACGATCCGCTGGACTCAGTCCGACACAGATCGATGGTTACGTCACTCCAGATGTTCCGAATGCAAGTTTGGCACTATCTGACTACTTTTGGAAGTTATCAAAGAACAACCAGGTACGCTCACCACTATTCCGGCCCAGCGTACCTGGTGTTCAATCCGCCGCCCTGGAGGCGGCAGATCCCATAGGAATCAATGGGAGTCTGTCTAACAGCAGCGAGAGCTCATGTTCGCGGCTGCCCGATATCCCATTGATTCCTATGGGAAGTGTCTGCACCTAACACCCTAACATGTACCCCGAGCCTAAACACCCCTAATCTACCCCCCCCTACAGCGCCGCCACCTACTTTGTACTTATTAACCCCTAAACCGCCGCTCCCGGACCCCGCCGCTACTATAATAAATTTAAAAACCCCTAAACCGCCGCTCCCGGACCCCACCGCCACCTACATTATACCTATTAACCCCTAATATGCCGCCCCCTATACCGCCGCCACCTACATAAAGTTATTAACCCCTATCCTGCCGATCCCGGAGCCAGCCGCAAATAAATTAATTGTTTAACCCCTAAACCGCCACTCCCGGAGCCCACCGCCACCTACATTACATTTATTAACCCCTAATCTGCCCCCCCTACACCGCCGCCACCTACATTATATCTATTAACCCCTAAACCTAAGTCTAACCCTAACCCTAACAACCCCCTAACTTAAATATTATTTAAAATTAATCTAAATAAATATTCCTATAATTAAATAAATTAATCCTATTTAAAACTAAATACTTAGCTATAAAATAAACCCTAAGCTAGCTACAATATAACTAATAGTTACATTGGAGCTATTTTAGGGTTTATTTTACAGGCAACTTTGTATTTATTTTAACTAGGTACAATAGTTATTAAATAGTAATTAACTATTTAATAGCTACCTAGTTAAAATAACTACAAATTTACCTGTAAAATAAATCCTAACCTAAGTTACAATTACACTTAACACTATACTGCAATTAAATAAATTAAATTAATTAAATACAATTACCTACAATTAAATAAAAATAACTAAAATTAACTAAAGTACAAAAAACCCCCTCAAAATTACAGAAAATAAAAAAAAATTACAAGAAGTTTAAACTAATTACACCTAATCTAAGCCCCCTAATAAAATAAAAAAAAGCCCCCCAAAATAATAAAATTCCCTACCCTAAACTAAATCACAAATAGTCCTTAAAAGGGCCTTTTGCTGGGAATTGCCCCAAAGTAATCGGCTCTTTTACCTGTAAAAAAAGAAATACAACCCCCCCAACATTAAAACCCACCACCCACACACCCAACCCTACTCTAAAACCCCCCTTAAAAAAAACCTAACACTACCCCCTTGAAGATCACCCTACCTTGAGACGTCTTCACCCAGCCGGGCACAAGTCTTCATCCGATCCGGCCAGAAGTTTTCATCGAATCCGGGCAGAAGAGGTCCTCCAAGCGAAGATAGAAGATGCCGCTTGGATGAAGACTTCTGCCGCTTGGAGGACCTCTTCTGCCCGGATTCGATGAAGACTTTTGGGTGAAGACGTCTCAAGGTAGGGTGATCTTCAAGGGGGTTGTATTTCTTTTTTTTTTACAGGTAAAAGAGCTGATTACTTTGGGGCAATGCCCCGCAAAAGGCCCTTTTAAGGGCTATTTGTAATTTAGTTTAGGGTAGGGAATTGTATTATTTTGGGGGGCTTTTTTTATTTTATTAGGGGGCTTAGATTAGGTGTAATTAGTTTAAACTTTTTGTAATTTTATTTTCTGTAATTTAGAGGGTTTTTTTGTACTTTAGTTAATTTTATTTAATGTTAGGTAATTGTAGTTAATTTATTTAATGATAGTGTAATGTTAGGTGTAATTGTAACAAATAACTTAGGTTAGGATTTATTTTACATGTAATTTTGTATTTATTTTAGCTAGGTAGCTATTAAATAGTTAATAACTATTTAATAGCTATTGTACCTAGTTAAAATAAATACAAAGTTGCCTGTAAAATAAAAATAAACCGTAAGATAGATACAATGTAACTATTAGTTATATTGTAGCTAGCTTATGGTTTATTTTATAGGTAAGTATTTAGTTTTAAATAGGAATAATTTAGTTAATAATAGTAATTTTATTTAGATGTATTTGAATTATAGTTAAGTTAGGGGGTGTTAGGGTTAGACATAATATAGTGGCAGCGGTGTAGGGGGGGTAGATTAGGGGTTAATCAATGTAATGTAGGTGGCGGCGGTGTAGGGGGGGCAGGATAGGGGTTAATAAATGTAATGTTGGTGGCAGAGGGCTCCGGGTGCGGCGGTTTAGGGGTTAAACAATTTATTTGCGGTGGGGCCCGGGATTGGCAGGATAGGGGTTAATAACTTTATGTAGGTGGCGGCGGTATAGGGGGCGGCAGATTAGGGGTTAATAGGTATAATGTAGGTGGCGGCGGGGTCAGGGAGTGGCGGTTTAGGGGTTAATAAGTTTATTTAGTTGCGGGGGGCTCCGGGAGCGGCGGTTTAGGGGGTATAACAGTACAGTATAGTGTGGGTGCTTAGTGACAGGGTAGCAAGAAAGCTGCGAAGAAGCCGATGAGCAGCGAGATCGATGACTGTTAGTTAACATCACACCGTACTTGGTGCGCGGCTTTTTGACAGCTTTCTTGATAAATTTGGTGAACTTATTCAGGTCTGCGGCGGCGATGTTAGGCGAGCGTATTGGGGCTGACGAATGCAGGAAAGTAGACAGCTTGTTAAAAAGAGGCCGATGTATGCACTATCCGTGGGCTACAGGAAGATTAAAAGGATATTAACCACTAAATCCAAATAAGAAATTATTTAGTGTTAGACTGTCCCTTTACGGGAAGTAACTAGGAGAGGGCTGCCCCTATCTGTTTCTTTAACTACACATGTGTAAACAACATTTCATGCTACTATTTATGTGATTGACAATGGTACTTTTGTTCTGGGGGGTCAGGAAAAGTTCTCATCCATTGCAAAATTCTTCTCAGATATGGATCCGTCCCCAATTGGCCTTAACTGATAACAACTTCAAATAAATGCATATTATGCTAACTTTATGACTGTGACTAGCCTTGTTGTCTGCTGACTAAAGCACAGATTGGCTTCTCCAAATAAAGCAAATGGTGGGTGGAGTTTGGCTATTTAAAAATAACGGCGGTAAAAAGTATGTCAATTTGTTTTAAAAAACAGAATTTATGTTTACCTGATAAATTACTTTCTCCAACAGTGTGTCCGGTCCACGGCGTCATCCTTACTTGTGGGATATTCTCTTCCCCAACAGGAAATGGCAAAGAGCCCAGCAAAGCTGGTCACATGATCCCTCCTAGGCTCCGCCTTCCCCAGTCATTCGACCGACGTAAAGGAGGAATATTTGCATAGGAGAAATCATATGATACCGTGGTGACTGTAGTTAAAGAAAATAAATTATCAGACCTGATTAAAAAACCAGGGCGGGCCGTGGACCAGACACACCGTTGGAGAAAGTAATTTATCAGGTAAATATAAATTCTGTTTTCTCCAACATAGGTGTGTCCGGTCCACGGCGTCATCCTTACTTGTGGGAACCAATACCAAAGCTTTAGGACACGGATGAAGGGAGGGAGCAAATCAGGTCACCTAAATGGAAGGCACCACGGCTTGAAAAACCTTTCTCCCAAAAATAGCCTCAGAAGAAGCAAAAGTATCAAACTTGTAAAATTTGGTAAAAGTGTGCAGTGAAGACCAAGTCGCTGCCTTACATATCTGATCAACAGAAGCCTCGTTCTTGAAGGCCCATGTGGAAGCCACAGCCCTAGTGGAATGAGCTGTGATTCTTTCAGGAGGCTGCCGTCCGGCAGTCTCATAAGCTAATCTGATGATGCTTTTAATCCAAAAAGAGAGAGAGGTAGAAGTTGCTTTTTGACCTCTCCTTTTACCAGAATAAACAACAAACAAGGAAGATGTTTGTCTAAAATCCTTTGTAGCATCTAAATAGAATTTTAGAGCGCGAACAACATCCAAATTGTGCAACAAACGTTCCTTCTTTGAAACTGGATTCGGACACAAAGAAGGCACGACTATCTCCTGGTTAATGTTTTTGTTAGAAACAACTTTCGGAAGAAAACCAGGTTTAGTACGTAAAACCACCTTATCTGCATGGAACACCAGATAAGGAGGAGAACACTGCAGAGCAGATAATTCTGAAACTCTTCTAGCAGAAGAAATTGCAATCAAAAACAAAACTTTCCAAGATAATAACTTAATATCAACGGAATGTAAGGGTTCAAACGGAACCCCCTGAAGAACTGAAAGAACTAAGTTGAGACTCCAAGGAGGAGTCAAAGGTTTGTAAACAGGCTTGATTCTAACCAGAGCCTGAACAAAGGCTTGAACATCTGGCACAGCTGCCAGCTTTTTGTGAAGTAACACAGACAAGGCAGAAATCTGTCCCTTCAAGGAACTTGCAGATAATCCTTTCTCCAATCCTTCTTGAAGAAAGGATAGAATCTTAGGAATTTTTACCTTGTCCCAAGGGAATCCTTTAGATTCACACCAACAGATATATTTTTTCCATATTTTGTGGTAAATTTTTCTAGTTACAGGCTTTCTGGCCTGAACAAGAGTATCAATAACAGAATCTGAGAACCCTCGTTTTGATAAGATCAAGCGTTCAATCTCCAAGCAGTCAGCTGGAGTGAGACCAGATTCGGATGTTCGAACGGACCTTGAACAAGAAGGTCTCGTCTCAAAGGTAGCTTCCATGGTGGAGCCGATGACATATTCACCAGATCTGCATACCAAGTCCTGCGTGGCCACGCAGGAGCTATCAAGATCACCGACGCCCTCTCCTGATTGATCCTGGCTACCAGCCTGGGGATGAGAGGAAACGGCGGGAATACATAAGCTAGTTTGAAGGTCCAAGGTGCTACTAGTGCATCTACTAGAGTCGCCTTGGGATCCCTGGATCTGGACCCGTAGCAAGGAACCTTGAAGTTCTGACGAGAGGCCATCAGATCCATGTCTGGAATGCCCCACAGTTGAGTAATTTGGGCAAAGATTTCCGGATGGAGTTCCCACTCCCCCGGATGTAAGGTCTGACGACTCAGAAAATCCGCTTCCCAATTTTCCACTCCTGGGATGTGGATTGCAGACAGGTGGCAGGAGTGAGTCTCCGCCCATTGAATGATTTTGGTCACTTCTTCCATCGCCAGGGAACTCCTTGTTCCCCCCTGATGGTTGATGTACGCAACAGTCGTCATGTTGTCTGATTGAAACCGTATGAACTTGGCCTTTGCTAGCTGAGGCCAAGCCTTGAGAGCATTGAATATCGCTCTCAGTTCCAGAATATTTATCGGTAGAAGAGATTCTTCCCGAGACCAAAGACCCTGAGCTTTCAGGGGTCCCCAGACCGCGCCCCAGCCCATCAGACTGGCGTCGGTCGTGACAATGACCCACTCTGGTCTGCGGAAGGTCATCCCTTGTGACAGGTTGTCCAGGGACAGCCACCAACGGAGTGAGTCTCTGGTCCTCTGATTTACTTGTATCGTCGGAGACAAGTCTGTATAGTCCCCATTCCACTGACTGAGCATGCACAGTTGTAATGGTCTTAGATGAATGCGCGCAAAAGGAACTATGTCCATTGCCGCTACCATCAAACCTATTACTTCCATGCACTGCGCTATGGAAGGAAGAGGAACGGAATGAAGTGTTTGACAAGAGTTTAGAAGTTTTGTTTTTCTGGCCTCTGTCAGAAAAATCCTCATTTCTAAGGAGTCTATTATTGTTCCCAAGAAGGGAACCCTTGTCCTTGTTCTTTTCTACGTTCACTTTCCATCCGTGAGATCTGAGAAAAGCCAGGACTATGTCCGTGTGAGCCTTTGCTTGAGGAAGGGACGACGCTTGAATCAGAATGTCGTCCAAGTAAGGTACTACTGCAATGCCCCTTGGTCTTAGTACCGCTAGAAGGGACCCTAGTACCTTTGTGAAAATCCTTGGAGCAGTGGCTAATCCGAAAGGAAGTGCCACGAACTGGTAATGCTTGTCCAGGAATGCGAACCTTAGGAACCGATGATGTTCCTTGTGGATAGGAATATGTAGATACGCATCCTTTAAATCCACCGTGGTCATGAATTGACCTTCCTGGATGGAAGGAAGAATTGTTCGAATGGTTTCCATTTTGAACGATGGAACCTTGAGAAACTTGTTTAGGATCTTGAGATCTAAGATCGGTCTGAACGTTCCCTCTCTTTTGGGAACTACGAACAGATTGGAGTAGAACCCCATCCCTTGTTCTCCTAATGGAACAGGATGAATCACTCCCATTTTTAACAGGTCTTCTACACAATGTAAGAATGCCTGTCTCTTTATGTGGTCCGAAGACAATTGAGACCTGTGGAACCTCCCCCTTGGGGGAAGCCCCTTGAATTCCAGAAGATAACCTTGGGAGACTATTTCTAGTGCCCAAGGATCCAGAACATCTCTTGCCCAAGCCTGAGCGAAGAGAGAGAGTCTGCCCCCCACCAGATCCGGTCCCGGATCGGGGGCCAACATTTCATGCTGTCTTGGTAGCAGTGGCAGGTTTCTTGGCCTGCTTTCCCTTGTTCCAGCCTTGCATTGGTCTCCAGGCTGGCTTGGCTTGAGAAGTATTACCCTCTTGCTTAGAGGACGTAGCACTTGGGGCTGGTCCGTTTCTACGAAAGGGACGAAAATTAGGTTTATTTTTGGCCTTGAAAGACCTATCCTGAGGAAGGGTGTGGCCCTTACCCCCAGTGATATCAGAAATAATCTCTTTCAAGTCAGGGCCAAACAGCGTTTTCCCCTTGAAAGGAATGTTAAGCAATTTGTTCTTGGAAGACGCATCCGCTGACCAAGATTTTAACCAAAGCGCTCTGCGCGCCACAATAGCAAACCCAGAATGTTTCGCCGCTAACCTAGCCAATTGCAAGGTGGCGTCTAGGGTGAAAGAATTAGCCAATTTGAGAGCACGGATTCTGTCCATAATCTCCTCATAAGGAGGAGAATCACTATCGATCGCCTTTTCTAGCTCATCGAACCAGAAACACGCAGCTGTAGTGACAGGGACAATGCATGAAATTGGTTGTAGAAGGTAACCTTGCTGAACAAACATCTTTTTAAGCAAACCTTCTAATTTTTTATCCATAGGATCTTTGAAAGCACAACTATCTTCTATGGGTATAGTGGTGCGTTTGTTTAAAGTAGAAACCGCCCCCTCGACCTTAGGGACTGTCTGCCATAAGTCCTTTCTGGGGTCGACCATAGGAAACAATTTTTTAAATATGGGGGGAGGGACGAAAGGTATACCGGGCCTTTCCCATTCTTTATTTACAATGTCCGCCACCCGCTTGGGTATAGGAAAAGCTTCTGGGGGCCCCGGGACCTCTAGGAACTTGTCCATTTTACATAGTTTCTCTGGGATGATCAAATTCTCACAATCATCCAGAGTGGATAACACCTCCTTAAGCAGAGCGCGGAGATGTTCCAACTTAAATTTAAATGTAATCACATCGGGTTCAGCTTGTTGAGAAATTTTCCCTGAATCTGAAATTTCTCCCTCAGACAAAACCTCCCTGGACCCCTCAGACTGGCGTAGGGGCATTTCAGAACCATTATCATCAGCGTCCTCATGCTCTTCAGTATCTAAAACAGAGCAGTCGCGCTTACGCTGATAAGTGGGCATTTTGGCTAAAATGTTTTTGATAGAATTATCCATTACAGCCGTTAATTGTTGCATAGTAAGGAGTATTGGCGCGCTAGATGTACTAGGGGCCTCCTGAGTGGGCAAGACTGGTGTAGACGAAGGAGGGGATGATGCAGTACCATGCTTACTCCCCTCACTTGAGGAATCATCTTGGGCATCATTTTCACAAAAATCACATCTATTTAAATGAGAAGGAACCTTGGCTTCCCCACATTCAGAACACAGTCTATCTGGTAGTTCAGACATGTTAAACAGGCATAAACTTGATAACAAAGTACAAAAAACGTTTTAAAATAAAACCGTTACTGTCACTTTAAATTTTAAACTGAACACACTTTATTACTGCAATTGCGAAAAAGTATGAAGGAATTGTTCAAAATTCACCAAAATTTCACCACAGTGTCTTAAAGCCTTAAAAGTATTGCACACCAAATTTGGAAGCTTTAACCCTTAAAATAACGGAACCGGAGCCGTTTTTATCTTTAACCCCTTTACAGTCCCTGGTATCTGCTTTGCTGAGACCCAACCAAGCCCAAAGGGGAATACGATACCAAATGACGCCTTCAGAAAGTCTTTTCTATGTATCAGAGCTCCTCACACATGCGACTGCATGTCATGCTTCTCAAAAACAAGTGCGCAATACCGGCGCGAAAATGAGGCTCTGCCTATGATTAGGGAAAGCCCCTAGAGAATAAGGTGTCCAAAACAGTGCCTGCCGATATTATTTTACAAAATACCCAGATTAAAATGATTCCTCAAGGCTAAATATGTTTATATATGAATCGATTTAGCCCAGAAAATGTCTACAGTCTTAACAAGCCCTTGTGAAGCCCTTATTTACTTGTAATAAAAATGGCTTACCGGATCCCATAGGGAAAATGACAGCTTCAAGCATTACATCGTCTTGTTAGAATGTGTCATACCTCAAGCAGCAAAAGTCTGCTCACTGTTCCCCCAACTGAAGTTAATTCCTCTCAACAGTCCTGTGTGGAACAGCCATCGATTTTAGTAACGGTTGCTAAAATCATTTTCCTCTTACAAACAGAAATCTTCATCTCTTTTCTGTTTCAGAGTAAATAGTACATACCAGCACTATTTTAAAATAACAAACTCTTGATTGAATAATAAAAACTACAGTTAAACACTAAAAAACTCTAAGCCATCTCCGTGGAGATGTTGCCTGTACAACGGCAAAGAGAATGACTGGGGAAGGCGGAGCCTAGGAGGGATCATGTGACCAGCTTTGCTGGGCTCTTTGCCATTTCCTGTTGGGGAAGAGAATATCCCACAAGTAAGGATGACGCCGTGGACCGGACACACCTATGTTGGAGAAATGTTAATTCTATAGCAAAACAAGGTGTTTACTGTCCCTTTAATGTTGGATAACTTTGGAGGTGTGGCCATTAAAGCTAATCGCAATAAACTGTTTTTAATGAGGAAACCTGTGTATCCTACATTTATTATTAACTTACTAATCCAGTGTTTGCCTGTAATACACTTACTGTGAATATTTCTTACTCACAATGCACTCTCATCTAGATTACAAGTTTTGCGCTATAGAGGGTGCGAAACGAACGCAACAAAAGTTGCATTATTTCACCCTCCATAGCGCTGCCATTACAAGTTTCTGAAAATCCGCTTTGTGCATGCGATATGGTGGTGATAAGCTCCATACCGCACAAAATCCAAGGGCTGAGAATACGTGCGCGTGTACGCTTTCCCCATAGACATCAATGGGGAGAGCGTGTTAGAAAAAAACCCAACACCTGAAGCCCGGAATGAAAAGCTCTGTAACGCAACCCAATTGACGTCTATGGGGAAAAAAAAGTTAAATTTTAACCTAAACACCCTGATATAAACCTCAAGTCTAAACACCCCTAATCTGCTGCCCCCGACACCAAAATAAAGCTATTAACCCCTAATCTGCCGCTCCTGACATCACCATCACTAAAGTTATTAACCCCTAAACCTCTGGCCTCCCACATCACCGCCACTAAATAAACCTAACAACCCCCTAAACCGCCAGTCCCCCACATCGCAAAAAACGAAAATTAAACTATTAACCCCTAAACCTAACAAACCCCTAACTTTAAATTAAAATTACAATATCCCTATCTTAAAATAAATAAAAACTTACCTGTGAAATAAAAAAAAACAACCTTATTTTAAACTAACAATTAACCTAACATAACTATTATACTAAAATTAAAATAACTACCAATTTAATAAACTAAAATTACACGTTAAAAAAACCTTATTACTACTAAAAAAAATTAAGTCTAAAATAACAAAAAATACTAAAATTAACCCCCCCCCCCGAAATTATCCAAAATAAAAACAATTACACCTAATCTAATAGCCCTATAAAAATAAAAAATCCCCTCCCAAAATAAAAAAACCCTAGACTACAATAAACTACCAATAGCCCTTAAAAGGGCATATTGTAAGGCATTGCCCTAAATAAATCAGTAAAAAAAAATACAGAGACCCCCCAACTGTAAAACCCACCACCCTACCAACCCCTCAAAATTAAAAAACCTAACAAAAACCTAAGCTACCCATTGCCCTGAAAAGGGCATTTATATGGGCATTGCCCTTAAAAGGGCATTTAGCTTTTTTAAAAAAAAGCACAAACCCTAATCTAAACAAAAAAAAAAAAATAACCACCCAAAAAACAAACAAACAAACAAACAAAAAAAAAAAACTAAACACTAACACCCGATGATCCACTTACAGTGTCTGAAGATCCGGACATCCAAGCGGCGCGGGTCCATCCTTGAAGACATCCGACACGGAGCATCCTCTTCATACGGTCACCGCCGTACACTGAATCTTCAATGCAAGGGAGCCTTTTCAAAATGCGTCCCTTGCATTCCCATTGGCCGATTTGATTTTTTAAATTCAAATCAGCCAATAGGATGAGAGCTACCGAAATCCTATTGGCTGTTCAAATCAGCCAATATGATGAGAGCTAATGAAATTCTATTGGCTATTCAAATTAAAAACTTTGTTTTTTTTAATTTCACATGTAAGTTTATTTATTTTAAGATAGGGATATTGTAATTTTAATTTAAAGTTATAGTGGTGGCGATGTCGGGGAGCGGCAAAATAGGGGTTAAAGAGATAGGAAAGTCAAAATTAAAACTTGCATGATTCAGATAGAGCATGTCATTTTAAGACATTTTTAAATTCACTTCTATTTTCAAATGTGCTTCGTTCTCTTAGTATCCGTTGTTAAAAAATGAATACGCCCATATCATACACTAGTGGGAGCTGCTGCTAATTGATGCCTGCACACTTGTCTCTTGTGATTGGCTAAATAGATATTTTTAGCTTCTTGTCAGTAGTGCAATGATGTCCCTTCAGCAATGGATAAAAAGAGAATGAAGAAAATTTGATAATAGAATTAAATTGGAATGTTGTTTAAAAATGTATGTTCTATCTGAATCATAAAAGAAAATGTGGGGGTTTACTATCCCTTTAATAAGTTTTAAATATTGTTTGCGATGCGGGAGGGCGGAGGAATAGGGGTTAATAGGTAGTTTATGGGTGTTAGTGTACTTTGTAACACTTTAGTTAGGAGTTTTGTGGAACATTTCTGTGGTGCAAAACTCATAACTACTGCTCTCAGATAGCGGAATGGATCATGTCAGTATAGGCTGGAACGCAAGCATTGTAGCCTCACTGCACAACTGGTAATACCGGCGCTATGGAAATCCCAATCAAAAACATTTTTTTTGTGTGCGGGATTGACGTTGCGTTACAGGCTAAAATGCTTGCGGTACAGCTATACCGACAACTCATAACAGCTGCATTTTGCACAAGACTTGCACATTAGGCCACAACATAGTCTGCAGCCCTATTTTGATAAGGTTATTATTAATATAGTGCATTTGTTAAAGGGACATGAAACCCAAGATTTTTCTTTCATTATTCAGATACAGAATACCAATTTTAAAAAAAAAGTTTTCTAATTTACTTCTATTATAATTTTTTTTCATTCTCTTGTTATTCTCTGTTGAAGAGATACCTAGGTAGCGTGCACATACCTGAAGAATTACATGACAGGATATAGTGCTGCCATCTAGTGCTCGTGCTAATGTATAACTGTTGCAAAACTGATGCGATATAGTGCTGCAAACAAGTGCACACTCCTGAGCTTCCATCCCTGCTTTTCAACAAAGGATAACAAGAAAATTAAATAGAGCACACAACTTTCCAATTTACGTCTATCAGGAAATAAAAATGGTGGGTTTTATGTCCCTTTAAGGCTGCTCTGTGCTGTTCAGCTCACTCCTGACCTTGGTAACGAGAATATATAACAATAATAGGAGAGCGGAGGTGCTGGACTGGTACAGATCATTACCTTTAACAATGTGTGTAGTATTGAAGCAGAAAAAGTAGGACATTAGTGTCCATTTAATAGTAGCGATTACTGATCAGTTGCTGATTATGGGCTCAATGTACCAAGCAGTGTATGCTGCTTCTGAGCCCTTGTAGGGCAAGCTTGCAGCATTAGGCATTGTAAGAAACAGCAGTCAGACAATTTGTTAGATTATTTGTCCTGCAGGTTAGTCATGCAGTATCGTTTTTTTGGCATTTGGAAAATAAATAATGTTAATAAAAAACAATTTACTCTGCTTTAAAAAGGGACAGTGAACAGCAGAATTTGTGTTGTTTAAAAATATAGATAATCCCTTTATTACCCATTCCCCAGTTTTGCATAACCAACACAGTTATAATAAAAACACCTTTTACCTCTAATTATCTTGTATCTAAACCTCTGCAGATTGCCCCATTAACTCAGTTCTTTTGACAGACATGCATTTTAGCCAATCAGTGCTGACTCCTAGGTAACTTCATGTGTGTGAGCTTAATGTTATCTATATATGACACAAATGAACTAATGCCCTCTAGTGGTAAAAAAACTGTCAAAATGCATTCAGATTAGAGGCTGCCTTCAAGGTCTACGAAATTAGCATATGAGCCTACTTAGGTTTTGCTTTCAACTAAGAATATCAAAAGAACAAAATAAAATTGGTGATAAAAGTAAATTGGAAAGTTATTTAAAATGACATGCCCCTATCTAAATCATGAAACTTTATTTTGGACTAGACTGTCTAAGAAATTTGAATAATTGTTCAATAAATCTTTAGAATTTTACTTCCTTTTTACTCACATAATTTTGTCATCGTCTTAGACCATTGTTTCTCTATGTAAAAAAATAAATCATTCTCTAAGCCAGTGTTTTTCAACCGCGGTCCTCGAGTACCCCCAACAGGCCAAGTTTTCATTATAGCTGAACCAGTGCACAGGTGAAATAATCAGCTGATGGGTGAGAGCAGGTTAGTAACCATGGTGTTACTCATCAGCTAATTACTTCACCTGTGCACTGGTTCAGCTATAATGAAAACTTGGCCTGTTGGGGGTACTCGAGGACCGCGGTTGAAAAACACTGGCTTAGAGAATGCTTTATTTTTTTTACCTAGAATGCTTTTTGGGAGCACAAAGTTTCCAGAAGCCAGCAAAAGGACCAATTTCTCTGACTCCAAGCTATATTAAATAATGTGCTGACAATGAACTTCTAAATTACACTTGCTCAGTCACCATCTTAAAAAGGGACATTGTACACTAGATCTTTCTTTGCATAAGTGTTTTGCAAATCCATTTATATATCCCATCTGGGAGTGTTTTTGTAAAAATGTATAGTTTTGTTATTTATTTTTTAATAACATTATGCTGATTTTCAGACTCCTAACCAAGCCCCAGATGTATACTGATGTCTACAGACATGCATGTCTACATGCAGTTACTGTATATGAAAAACATAATTTATGCTTACATGATACATTTATTTATTTCCGGATATGGTGAGTCCACGGAATCATCAATTACTAGAGGGAATATCACTCCTGGCCAGCAGGAGGAGGCAAAGAGCACCACAGCTGCTATATATGTCACTTCCCTTACCCATAATTCCCAGTCATTCGGCCGAAGGAAAATGGAAAAATAAGATAACGGTGTAGAGGTGCCTGAGGAATAGTAAAAATAACTGTCTTAAATAAAAGGTGAGCCATGGACTCACCTTATCCGGAAATACATTTATTACGTAAGCATAAATTATGGTTTTCTTTCCTAAGATATGGTGAGTCCACGGAATCATCAATTACTAGTAAGAATCAATAGCCGAGCTAGAGGACACAGATTATTAGGGAGGGACAAGACAGGTAACCTAAACAGAAGGCACCACCGCTTGAAGAACTTTCTCCCAAAAGAAGCCTCAGCTGAGGCAAAAGTATCAAATCTATAAAACTTTGAAAAAGTATGCAAAGAAGACCAAGTTGCAGCCTTTCAAATCTGTTCCACAGAAGCTTTTTTAAATGCCCAGGAAGAAGAAACAGACCTCGTGGAATGAGCAGTAATTCTCTCAGGAGGTTGCTGTCCAGCAGTCTCATAGGCCAAACGAATAATACTCTTAAGCCAAAGAGAAAAAGAAGTAGCCGTAGCTTTCCAACCCTTGCGCTTCCCAGAAAAACAAACAAACAAACAAAGCAGAAGACTGATGAAAGTCCTTAGTCGCCTGAAGATAGAACTTTAATGCACGCACGACATCTAGGTTGTGCAACAAAACGCTCCTTAGGAGAAGGAGGATTAGGACACAAAGAAGGAACCACGATCTCCTGATTAATATTCCTGTTCGAAACAACCTTAGGTAGGAAACCTAACTTAGTACTTAGAACCACCTTATCGGAATGAAAAATAAGCTAAGTAGAAACAAACTGCAGAGCCGAGAGTTCCGAAACTCTCAGAGCAGAAGAAATGGCAACAAAAAACAAAACCTTCCCACATCACATCTTAATATCCAAGGAATGCATAGGCTTAAACGGAGCCCGCCGTAAAACGCTAAGAACAAGGTTAAGATTCCAGGGAGGCGAAACAGGTTTAAACACAGGCCTGATCCTGACAAAAAGATTGCACGTCTGGCGCATCTGCCAAACGCTTGTGCAACAAAATAGACCACGCAGAAATCTGACCCTTCAGAGTACTAGCTGAGAAACCCTTCTCCAGACCCTCCTGGAGAAAAAAACAAAATCCAAGGAATCCTAACTCTACTCCAAGAGTAGCCTCTGGATTCACAACAATACAGAAATTTACGCCATATCTTATGGTAAATCTTTCTAGTCACAGGCTTACGAGCCTGGATAAAAGTCTCAATGACCGAAGTAGAAGATCCTTCTTCAGAGATAGTCTCTAAGGGGGACGAGATGACATTTTCACTAGGTCTGCATACCAGATCCTGCAAGGCCACGCTGGTGCTATGAGAATCACTGACGTCCTCTCCTGCTTGATCCGGGCAATGACTCTTGGCAGGAGAGCGAACGGAGGAAACGGGTATACTAGACTGAAATTCCAAGGGACCGCCAAGGCATCAAGAAAACCTGAAGATCCCTTGACCTCGAGCTGAACTTCAGGAGCTTGGCATTCTGCCGAGAAGCCATGAGATCTGTTCTGGCTGCCCCCATTTGAGGATTAAAACAGGAAAACACCTCAGGATGGAGTTCCCACTCCCCCGGATGAAAAGTCTGTCGGCTCAGAAAATCTGCTTCCCAATTGTCTACTCCTGGAATGTGGATCACGGATAGACAGCAATTGTGGGTCTCCGCACACAGAATAATTTGGGCCACCTCTGTCATGACCAAGAAACTCCAGGTTCCCCCCTGGTGGTTGATGTACGCCACCGATATGTTGTACGACTGGAACCTGATAAACCGGGCTAAAGCTAACTGAGGCCAGGCTAGTAGAGCATTGAAAATCGCTCTTAGTTCTAGGATGTTTATGGGGAGATCTGACACCCCAAGTGTATAGACCCTGAGTCTTCAATGATCCCCAGACTGCTCCTTAACCTAGAAGGCTGGTATCAGTAGTCACAATCACCAAGGAAGGTCTGCGGAAGCAAGTTCCCTGGGAGAGGTGTTCCTGAGAAAACCACCACGGAAGAGAGTCCCTTGTTGCCTGATCCAGAGCTATTCGTGGAGACAGATCCGCATAGTCCCTGTTCCATTGTCTTAACATGCACAACTGCAGAGGTCTGAGATGGAACCGAGCAAATGGAATGATGTCCATGGAAGCTACCATCAGACCAAATTACCTCCATACATTGAGCCACCGACGGCCGAGGAGAGGACTGAGGGGCAAGACAAGAATGGAAGATCTTTGACTTTCTGACTTCTTTCAGAAAAATCTTCATTATTAGGGAGTCTATTATGGTCCCCAAGAAAACTACCCTTGTAGCTGGAACCAGAGAACTCATTCCCAGATTCACCTTCCATCCGTGGGAGCAAAGAAAAGACAACAAGATCTCCGTATGAGAGTTTGCTTGTTGAAAAGATGGCGTCTGAACCAGAATGTCGTCCAGATAAGGCGCCACTGCAATGCCCAAAGACCGAGTCACTGCCAAAAGAGCCCCCAGAACCTTTGAAAGAAATTCTGGGAGCCGTGGCAAGACTAAATGGAAGAGCAACAAACTGGAAGTGATTGTCTAAGAAAGCAAACCTCAAACTTGTGATGATTCTTGTGAATAGGAACATGAAGGTGAGCATCCTTTAAGTCTATGGTTGTCATGAATTTACCCTCCTGAACCAAGGGAAGGATGGAACGAATACTTTCCATCTTGAAGGATGGAACCACAAATAGATTTGCGTAAAAACCCAGACCCTGTTCCTGCTGAGGAACAGGAACTATTACCCCCAGGGCAGAAAGATCCTTGACACAATTTAAGAACGTCTCTCTTTTTATCTGGTCTACAGATAATCTTGAGAGAAGAAACCTGCCTCTGGGTGGGGAGGTCTTGAATTCTATCTTTTACCCCTGAGATACGATGTCCACTGATCAGGGGACTGGAACACCTCTTATCCAGGCTTGAACAAAAAGAGAAAGTCTCCCCCCTACTGGATCCGAGACCGGATTGGGGGCTGACTTGGAACAAGGGGAAACAGTGTAAGAAATCTGCGTCTGACTCCAAGACTGACTAGACTTCCAAGAAGAATTGGATTGTTCTTGCTTAGAGCAAGAAGAGGAAGTTGCAAAAGGAACGAAAATTACTCTGACGTCCTTTTTGTTTATTCCTTTTATCCTGAGGAAGAAAAGAACCTTTTCCACCTGTGATATCAGAAATTATTTCAGCCAAACCAGGACCAAACAAGGTCTTACCCTTGTAAGGAATTGCTAAGAGCTTGGATTTAGATGAAACATCCGCAGACCAAGACTTAAGCCATACGGCTCTGCGAGCTAAAACCGCAAAACCAGACATTTTAGCTCCCAGCTTAATAACTTGTAAAGAAGCATCCATGATAAAAGGAGTTGGCCAACTTAAGAGCCTTAATCATATCCTGGATATCCTCAAGAGGAGAATCTGTCTGAATTGAATCCGATAAAGCATCAAACCAGTAAGCTGCTGCACTGGTAACAGTGGCAATACACACCACAGGCTGCCATTGGAGAGCCTGGTGTACATACATCTTCTTTAATAAAGCCTCAAACTGCTTATCCATTGGATCCTTAAAATAACAAACTATCCTCAATAGGAATAGTAGTTCTCTTAGCCAAAGTGGAAATTACTCCTTCCACCTTAGGAACCGTTTGCCACGACTCCTTAATAGAGTCAGCAATAGGAAACATTTTCTTGAAAATTGGAGATGAAGAAAAAGGAATTCCAAGTCTCTCCCATTCCCATGCAATAATCTCAGAAGCACGGTCAGGTACAGGAAATACCTCCACAGAGGAAACATCAAAATATTTATTCAGCTTACTAGCCTTCTTAGGGTTAGCTACGATAGTCGTATCAGTCGTCCAAAGTAGCCAATACCTCCTTAAGTAACAGACGGAGGTGTTCCAGGTTAAACCTGAAGGAAACAACTTCAGCACAGCACAGCAAGCACAAGCACAGCAACTCTAGAGACACACGCTGCAGCGCTGACAGGAAGTTGAAAACAGTACAAAAACACACAGCTTCAGAAAACGGAACCGCCTAGATCAGGGGCAGTCCCAGCAGACGCAACTGAAAAATAGAAGTCAGTAACAAACATACGGCCATAAGTGCAGTAAAAAACATGTACCCCCATAAACAAATTATTTTAAAACTGAGCCACCAATAAAATTAAATCTCTCCCAATAAACAGAGCCTGCTAGCTGCCACAAAATAACTTCCTAGAAAGTTTACAGAAAATAGACGTCCCAGCAGCCTTTAAGCTGAATAAGTGCCAGATTCTTCCCTTCATAAGAAAAATAAAATTGGCACTTAGCTTAGAATTCAACTGGTTTGAGAGTAGCTATCCCTCACATGAACCTGTGGATGAAAAAAAAAACTGAGTAAGCTTCAGGATATCTGAATAGGGCAGCAAAAATGTTTGGGAAAACGCAGAAGGGATTGTACCCTACAAGTTCCCAATTGCTTAAAAGCCACCACTGCCCTACTGAAGAGACTAACATGGACTAAGGCTAAACCCCAGCAAAGATCAGAGCAAACCTACTCTGATCTACAATCAAGATTTTATTATTTTAAAGCAGACACCTAAAACTTCACCTCCTCCTTATACTGCAGGCAAAGAGAATGACTAGGGATTATGGGTAATGGAAGTGACATATATAGCAGCTTTGCTGTGGTGCTCTTTGCCTCTTCCTGCTGGCCAGGAGTGATATTCCCACTAGTAATTGATGATTCCGTGGACTGACTCACTATATACACCATGTTCCAAACTGGAGGCGCTTTAGAATAGTACACCAAGGATACTGATGTTTATGTGCACTGGGCCACCAAAATAGTCCAGTAGGTGTCATATGCACTATTGGGTGCTTTGATAAGTTTGAGTACCCTTTTATACCTGGGTTAATATTGGGTTGAAAAAGCATCATTGATCTGCACCAGGAGTCGCCCTTCTTTCCTCTTATCTAGATCATTGAGTGTTCTGTCAGTTCCAGAAGTAGCAGCCCATATTGGTGCACAGTTTGCGGAGACACAGAGTTCTCAGGCCGCTCTGCTAGGCATTACCTTTGCCTTTTTATATTGTGAGTACCCACCATCTACTTATATGATTTTGTTCATACTTATGTACTGGCTCCACTAGGAGGCGCCCTCATTTTGTTTCTATTGTCTTTATCATGCATTTGTTGATTGTGCAATTCTGCTATATTTAATGGTGCTTCAAAATTAACAAATCACTAGAAAGAACAAAAGAGAGAGACACAAGTGTCCTCAACATGTTACTCCAGTCAACTTAAGGAGCATAAAAGTGAAAAATATTTGATGGACAACAAACAGATGCACCGATCAACAGATTAAAAAGTAGGTAAGGCAGTGTTTTTATTACACCATTTATAATGCAGAGGGTTTTTGTTTTGTTTTTTTAAACGTGTGCTGGGTCCTATTTATGCAGCATTATAACTTAAACAGCACAGTAGTCAACTTATAACAAGGCTAAATTCTCTAAAACCAAGATCCTCATTTTCTATCATACATATGAAAGAGCAGATATTAAATCAAATAATAGTATGTTTTGTGTGTAATTCAAAGATGACAACATTTTAATTCATGCTAAATGGAAATGCAGACCTGGGCACTAATATCTAGGCCAGTGTAGAATTTTGGATCATTTCAATTAGATAGATTTAAAAGTAGAAAGAAAAAAAAATACAAATACAGGAACCCTATTAAATGAGTTTTTTTTTCTTTTTCATAAGTGCATCAAAAGTAGAAAATCAAAACTATTTCAAATTATAGTCACTTTCATTTCACTTTGGCTGTTGAAAGTAGCATAAATTTAAATACCGTAATCTCGTTTTTTGTCAATGGTTTAGCCCGCCAGTTCATTCCACTCTCTCTCAGTGGAAATAGCCTAATAAAAAAAAAGAAAAAAAGAAAAGAAAGTTAAGACAACAGACCATCCCTCAGCAATGAAAGAGTCCCTACAGTAAAATGATATTGCCCCCTCCCCATACAGTCACAGATAACACTACAGTGGTAGAAGCGTTACATCCATATGCTGAGGGAAAACGCTCTCCATGTGTGCAGTAAACAAGAGACAACCCCTGCATAGAGTGATAAAGCAAATGGCATTAGTGTGAAGCTAATTACGATAGTAACATCACATAAATGTGAAATAAATTGTCCCACTCTCCATAACAACAACAACAACAACTACTCCCAATGCTGCATCAGGACTATGCAGTGAAAAATAATTTCCCAGTACAATTACAGATTGCCCCATCTATCTACGGGTAGTATCAGACTCTCAGGTATTAGCACTATTTATTGGTAGTCCGGCAGTGCTCCATCAATGTCCCCTCTTACCACTGGATATAGCTATGGTTGTCCTCCAGCATTTCATAATCATCCTTCCATTCTTCAAGAAGATCTTCTATCAATATACCTATATGCAACAGATCAGATGATTAGACTCTGCACATCTTACAGGGAGACACATTACAAAGAAGTCTTTTTTGGCAGAATTGATAAGTTAACTGACGTTAGGCTTGTGAAGCCTGCCATGAGCACCTTCGGTTTTCAGAACCGGAAAATGCACAATTTACAGTTAAAAGTTGGAAAATAAACAGAGAGATAGAGATAAGGATAGAGATATCTCTCTCTCATAAAAGAGTAACTAAACAGCCTGAACTAGCTGAAATCTTAGCAACAAAGTTAAAGGAACATGACAATAATGGGTGGGTCAACATGCTGCGTTAACATTTAGAAGCTAGTCGGCCCCATTTGGTTTAACTGGTAACATGAGATTCAGCTGTGCTAGCACAAAGGTGTACTCTGTAAGACTAAATGTCCAGAAAAATTGTTCTGGTAAAAGACTGCGGCTTTCACCGCACTCCAGGGGCGCGATCCGATATACGGCGTAGTTTTCGACGCAAGCGAGGGAACCCGCGCAGCCCGTAGTTTCACCTCGCACATCGGGGTATTACATATACCCTGCCGGCAGTTGCTAAAGTGCCGTAAGTCGGATAAACTAGCGATGTCCAGAAATGAGCGTAACTACAAATTTCTGGTGTCGTCAGTGACTTACGGCACTTTAGAAACTGCCTGCGCCTAAAAAAAAAAAACTAACTAAAATATTAAATCTCCCGTTACTGTCTAACACGCCTCCCAAAAATCAGCCCAATACGTATACCCCTATATCCGCAATCCCCCCTCTCACTCCTAATAATAAATGTATTAGCCCCTAGACCGACAACCCCCCACAACGTAATAAGCCTAATTATTAACCCCTAAACCGCCATAGCCCACACCGCAATAAACCTATCCTAGTATTAACCCCTAAACCGCTGCTCCCGGACCCCACCTAAATAAAGTGTTTAACCCCTAAACTGCCGCTCCCGGACCCCGTCGCCACCTACATTAAATTTATTAACCTCTAATCTGACCCCCCCTACACCGCCGCCACCTACATTAAATATATTAACCTCTAATCTGACCCCCCTACACCGCCACCACCTACATTAAATGTATTACCCCCTAAACCTAAGTCTAACCCTAACACCCCCCCTAACTTAATTATTATTTAAATAAATATAAATAATAATACTATTATTAACTAAATTATTCCTATTTAAAACTAAATACTTACCTATAAAATAAACCCTAAGATAGCTACAATATAATTAATAATTACATTGTAGCTATTTTAGGATTTATATTTATTTCACAGGCAACTTTGTATTTATTTTAACTAGGTACAATAGCTATTAATTAGTTATTAACTATTTAATAGCTACCTATTTAAAATAATTACAAAATTAGCTGTAAAATAAATCCTAACCTAAGTTACAAATACACCTAACACTACACTATCAATAAATTAATTAACTACAATTATCTAAAATAAAATACAAAAAAAAAAACAAAAAAAAACTAAACTATAGTACAAAAACAAACACTAAATTACAAAAAAAAAAAAATATTACAAGAAGTTTAAAATAATTACACCTAATCTAAGCCCCCTAATAAAATAAAAAAGCCCCCCAAAATAATAAAATTCCCTATCCTAAACTAAATTACAAATAGCCCTTAAAAGGGCCTTTTGCGGGGCATTGCCCCAAAGTAATCATCTCTTTTTACTTGTAAAAAAAAAAAAAAAAAAAAAAAAAAAAGAACAACCCCCCCCAACATTACAACCCACCACCCACACACCCCTACTCTAAAACCCACCCGATCCCCCCCTTAAAAAAACCAAACACTACCCCATTGAAGATCACCCTACCTTGAGTCGTCTTCACCCAGCCGGGCCGAAGTCTTCATCCGATCCGGGCACAAGTGGTCCT
The DNA here is from genome assembly GCF_027579735.1 of Bombina bombina. Classification (NCBI taxonomy): domain Eukaryota; kingdom Metazoa; phylum Chordata; class Amphibia; order Anura; family Bombinatoridae; genus Bombina; species Bombina bombina. Next base: position 981,288,780 of record NC_069499.1, on the reverse strand, counting down.
CCAGCCGGCAGAAGTATTCATCCAAGCGGCATCTTCTATTTTTATCCTTCCGGCGATGAGCGGCTCCATCTTGAAGACCTCAGGCGCGGAGCATCCTTCCCGCACGACGACTACCCAACGTATGGCTGGTCCTTTAAATGACGTCATCCAAGATGGCGTCCCTCGAATTCCGATTAGCTGATAGAATCCTATCAGCCAATCGGAATTAAGGTAGGAAAAATGGATTAAAAAAGGATTAAAGTTCAACCGATTGGCTGATTGGATCAGCCAATAGAATTAACCTCGCATTCTATTGGCTGATTAAATCAACCACTCTGATTTTTCCTACCTTAATTCCAATTGGCTGATAGAATCCTATCAGCCAATCAGAAGTTGAGGTACGCCATCTTGGATGACGTCATTTAAAGGAATATTCATTCTTCGTTAGTCGTCGGACTAGAAGGATGTTCCGCGCCGGAGGTCTTCAAGATGGAGCCGTTCCTCGTTGGATAGATGAAGATAGAAGATGCCGGATAGGATGAAGACTTCTGCCGGTCTGGATGTCCTCTTCTGCCCCATCGGATGAAGACTTCGGCCCGGCTGGGTGAAAATGGCTCAAGTTAGGGTGATCTTCAATGGGGTAGTGTTAGGTTTTTTTACGGGGGGGGGGGGGGGGGAAAATCGGGTGGGTTTTAGAGTAGGGGTGTGTGGGTGGTGGGTTGTAATGTTGGGGGGGGGGTGTTCTTTTTTTTTACAGGTAAAAGAGCTGATTACTTTGGGGCAACGCCCCATAAAAGGCCCTTTTAAGGGCTATTTGTAATTTAGTTTAGGGTAGGGCATTTTATTATTTTGGGGGGCTTTTTTATTTTATTAGGGGGCTTAATTATCTTAAACTTCTTGTAATATTTTTTTATTTTTTGTAATTTACAGTTTGTTTTTTTTGTACTATAGTTTAGTTTATTTAATTGTATTTTATTTTAGATAATTGTAGTTAATTTATTTAATTAATTTATTGATAGTGTAGTTTTAGGTAAGTTTGTAACTTAGGTTAGGATTTATTTTACAGGTAATTTTGTAATTATTTTAACTAGGTAGCTATTAAATAGTTATTAACTATTTAATAGCTATTGTACCTAGTTAAAATAAATACAAACTTACCTGTAAAATAAAAATAAATCCTAAAATAGCTACAATGTAATTATTAATTATATTGTAGTTATCTTAGGGTTTATTTTATAGGTAAGTATTTAGTTTTAAATAGGAATAATTTAGTTAATAATATTAATATTATTTAGATTTATTTAAAAAATAATTAAGTTAGGGGGGTGTTAGGGTTAGACTTAGGTTTAGGGGGTAATACATTTAATGTAGGTGGCTGCGGTGTAGGGGGGTCAGATTAGAGGATAATATATTTAATGTAGGTGGCGGCGGTGTAGGGAGGTCAGATTAGAGGTTAATATATTTAATGTAGGTGGCGGCGGTGTAGGGGGGTCAGAATAGGGGGTAATAAATTTAATGTAGGTGGCGGCGGGGTCCGGCAGTGGCGGTTTAGGGGTTATTACACTTTATTAGGTATTGCGGTGGGGGATTGCGGTTGACGGGTAGATAGACATTGCGCATGCGTTAGGTGTTAGTTGTTTTTTTTTTGCAGGCATTTTAGGGAGTTACGGTGCTCCCATACTCAGCGCAAGGCCTGCTACGGCTGCATTTTATGGCGAGGTGAAAATGGAGTAAGTTTTCTCCATTTTCGCCACGTAAGGCCTTGCGCTGGATATTGGATACCAAATTGCGCGGCTTTTCTATGTTAGTCTATGGGTAAAAAAACTACGTCCGACGGGTGAAATATACGTGCCACATTTATATGCGGCGCTGTATATAAAATACCAAACCTGCGCAAAAACATAATTTATGTAAGAACTTACCTGATAAATTCATTTCTTTCATATTAACAAGAGTCCATGAGCTAGTGACGTATGGGATATACATTCCTACCAGGAGGGGCAAAGTTTCCCAAACCTTAAAATGCCTATAAATACACCCCTCACCACACCCACAAATCAGTTTAACGAATAGCCAAGAAGTGGGGTGATAAGAAAAAAAGTGCGAAGCATATAAAATAAGGAATTGGAATAATTGTGCTTTATACAAAAAAATCATAACCACCACAAAAAAGGGTGGGCCTCATGGACTCTTGTTAATATGAAAGAAATGAATTTATCAGGTAAGTTCTTACATAAATTATGTTTTCTTTCATGTAATTAACAAGAGTCCATGAGCTAGTGACGTATGGGATAATGACTACCCAAGATGTGGATCTTTCCACACAAGAGTCACTAGAGAGGGAGGGATAAAATAAAGACAGCCAATTCCTGCTGAAAATAATCCACACCCAAAATAAAGTTTAACGAAAAACATAAGCAGAAGATTCAAACTGAAATCGCTGCCTGAAGAACTTTTCTACCAAAAACTGCTTCAGAAGAAGAAAATACATCAAAATGGTAGAATTTAGTAAAAGTATGCAAAGAGGACCAAGTTGCTGCTTTGCAGATCTGGTCAACCGAAGCTTCATTCCTAAACGCCCAGGAAGTAGATACTGACCTAGTAGAATGAGCTGTAATTCTCTGAGGCGGAATTTTACCCGACTCAACATAGGCAAGATGAATTAAAGATTTCAACCAAGATGCCAAAGAAATGGCAGAAGCTTTCTGGCCTTTCCTAGAACCGGAAAAGATAACAAATAGACTAGAAGTCTTACGGAAAGATTTCGTAGCTTCAACATAATATTTCAAAGCTCTAACAACATCCAAAGAATGCAACGATTTCTCCTTAGAATTCTTAGGATTAGGACATAATGAAGGAACCACAATTTCTCTACTAATGTTGTTGGAATTCACAACCTTAGGTAAAAATTCAAAAGAAGTTCGCAACACCGCCTTATCCTGATGAAAAATCAGAAAAGGAGACTCACAAGAAAGAGCAGATAATTCAGAAACTCTTCTAGCAGAAGAGATGGCCAAAAGGAACAAAACTTTCCAAGAAAGTAATTTAATGTCCAATGAATGCATAGGTTCAAACGGAGGAGCTTGAAGAGCTCCCAGAACCAAATTCAAACTCCAAGGAGGAGAAATTGACTTAATGACAGGTTTTATACGAACCAAAGCTTGTACAAAACAATGAATATCAGGAAGAATAGCAATCTTTCTGTGAAAAAGAACAGAAAGAGCGGAGATTTGTCCTTTCAAAGAACTTGCGGACAAACCCTTATCTAAACCATCCTGAAGAAACTGTAAAATTCTCGGTATTCTAAAAGAATGCCAAGAAAAATGATGAGAAAGACACCAAGAAATATAAGTCTTCCAGACTCTATAATATATCTCTCGAGATACAGATTTACGAGCCTGTAACATAGTATTAATCACGGAGTCAGAGAAACCTCTTTGACCAAGAATCAAGCGTTCAATCTCCATACCTTTAAATTTAAGGATTTCAGATCCGGATGGAAAAAAGGACCTTGCGACAGAAGGTCTGGTCTTAACGGAAGAGTCCATGGTTGGCAAGATGCCATCCGGACAAGATCCGCATACCAAAACCTGTGAGGCCATGCCGGAGCTATTAGCAGAACAAACGAGCATTCCCTCAGAATCTTGGAGATTACTCTTGGAAGAAGAACTAGAGGCGGAAAGATATAGGCAGGATGATACTTCCAAGGAAGTGATAATGCATCCACTGCCTCCGCCTGAGGATCCCGGGATCTGGACAGATACCTGGGAAGTTTCTTGTTTAGATGAGAGGCCATCAGATCTATCTCTGGGAGCCCCCACATTTGAACAATCTGAAGAAATACCTCTGGGTGAAGAGACCATTCGCCCGGATGCAACGTTTGGCGACTGAGATAATCCGCTTCCCAATTGTCTACACCTGGGATATGAACCGCAGAGATTAGACAGGAGCTGGATTCCGCCCAAACCAAAATTCGAGATACTTCTTTCATAGCCAGAGGACTGTGAGTCCCTCCTTGATGATTGATGTATGCCACAGTTGTGACATTGTCTGTCTGAAAACAAATGAACGATTCTCTCTTCAGAAGAGGCCAAAACTGAAGAGCTCTGAAAATTGCACGGAGTTCCAAAATATTGATCGGTAATCTCACCTCCTGAGATTCCCAAACTCCTTGTGCCGTCAGAGATCCCCACACAGCTCCCCAACCTGTGAGACTTGCATCTGTTGAAATTACAGTCCAGGTCGGAAGAACAAAAGAAGCCCCCTGAATTAAACGATGGTGATCTGTCCACCACGTTAGAGAGTGTCGAACAATCGGTTTTAAAGATAATAATTGATATATCTTCGTGTAATCCCTGCACCATTGGTTCAGCATACAGAGCTGAAGAGGTCGCATGTGAAAACGAGCAAAGGGGATCGCGTCCGATGCAGCAGTCATAAGACCTAGAATTTCCATGCATAAGGCTACCGAAGGGAATGATTGAGACTGAAGGTTTCGACAAGCTGTAATCAATTTTAGACGTCTCTTGTCTGTTAAAGACAGAGTCATGGACACTGAATCTATCTGGAAACCCAGAAAGGTTACCCTTGTTTGAGGAATCAAAGAACTTTTTGGTAAATTGATCCTCCAACCATGATCTTGAAGAAACAACACAAGTCGATTCGTATGAGACTCTGCTAAATGTAAAGACTGAGCAAGTACCAAGATATCGTCCAAATAAGGAAATACCACAATACCCTGTTCTCTGATTACAGACAGAAGGGCACCGAGAATCTTTGTGAAAATTCTTGGAGCTGTAGCAAGGCCAAACGGTAGAGCCACAAATTGGTAATGCTTGTCTAGAAAAGAGAATCTCAGGAACTGATAATGATCTGGATGAATCGGAATATGCAGATATGCATCCTGTAAATCTATTGTGGACATATAATTCCCTTGCTGAACAAAAGGCAATATAGTCCTTACAGTTACCATCTTGAACGTTGGTATCCTTACATAACGATTCAATAATTTTAGATCCAGAACTGGTCTGAAGGAATTCTCCTTCTTTGGTACAATGAAGAGATTTGAATAAAACCCCATCCCCTGTTCCGGAACTGGAACTGGCATAATTACTCCAGCCAACTCTAGATCTGAAACACAATTCAGAAATGCTTGAGCTTTCACTGGATTTACTGGGACACGGGAAAGAAAAAATCTCTTTGCAGGAGGTCTCATCTTGAAACCAATTCTGTACCCTTCTGAAACAATGTTCTGAATCCAAAGATTGTGAACAGAATTGATCCAAATTTCTTTGAAAAAACGTAACCTGCCCCCTACCAGCTGAACTGGAATGAGGGCCGTACCTTCATGTGAACTTAGAAGCAGGCTTTGCCTTTCTAGCAGGCTTGGATTTATTCCAGACTGGAGATGGTTTCCAAACTGAAACTGCTCCTGAGGACGAAGGATCAGGCTTTTGTTCTTTGTTGAAACGAAAGGAACGAAAACGATTGTTAGCCCTGTATTTACCTTTAGATTTTTTATCCTGTGGTAAAAAAGTTCCTTTCCCACCAGTAACAGTTGAAATAATAGAATCCAACTGAGAACCAAATAATTTGTTTCCCTGGAAAGAAATGGAAAGTAGAGTTGATTTAGAAGCCATATCAGCATTCCAAGTCTTAAGCCATAAAGCTCTTCTGGCTAAGATAGCCAGAGACATAAACCTAACATCAACTCTAATAATATCAAAAATGGCATCACAGATAAAATTATTAGCATGCTGGAGAAGAATAATAATATCATGAGAATCACGATTTGTTACTTGTTGCGCTAGAGTTTCCAACCAAAAAGTTGAAGCTGCAGCAACATCAGCCAATGATATAGCAGGTCTAAGAAGATTACCTGAACACAGATAAGCTTTTCTTAGAAAAGATTCAATTTTTCTATCTAAAGGATCCTTAAACGAGGTACCATCTGACGTAGGAATGGTAGTACGTTTAGCAAGGGTAGAAATAGCCCCATCAACTTTAGGGATTTTGTCCCAAAATTCTAACCTGTCAGGCGGAACAGGATATAATTGCTTAAAACGTTTAGAAGGAGTAAATGAATTACCCAATTTATCCCATTCTTTGGAAATTACTGCAGAAATAGCATTAGGAACAGGAAAAACTTCTGGAATAACCGCAGGAGCTTTAAAAACCTTATCCAAACGTATAGAATTAGTATCAAGAGGACTAGAATCCTCTATTTCTAAAGCAATTAGTACTTCTTTAAGTAAAGAGCGAATAAATTCCATCTTAAATAAATATGAAGATTTATCAGCATCAATCTCTGAGATAGAATCCTCTGAACCAGAAGAGTCCAAAGAATCAGAATGATGGTGTTCATTTAAAAATTCATCTGTAGAGAGAGAAGATTTAAAAGACTTTTTATGTTTACTAGAAGGAGAAATAACAGACAAAGCCTTCTTTATGGATTCAGAAACAAAATCTCTTATGTTATCAGGAACATTCTGCACCTTAGATGTTGAGGGAACTGCAACAGGCAATGGTACATTACTAAAGGAAATATTATCTGCTTTAACAAGTTTGTCATGACAATTATTACAAACAACAGCTGGAGGAATAGCTACCAAAAGTTTACAGCAGATACACTTAGCTTTGGTAGATCCAGCAGGCAGTGATTTTCCTGTAGTATCTTCTGGCTCAGATGCAACGTGAGACATCTTGCAATATGTAAGAGAAAAAACAACATATAAAGCAAAATAGATCAAATTCCTTATAAGACAGTTTCAGGAATGGGAAAGAATGCCAAATATCAAGCTTCTAGCAACCAGAAGCAAATGAAAAATGAGACTGAAATAATGTGGAGACAAAAGCGACGCCCATATTTTTTAGCGCCAAATAAGACGCCCACATTATTTGGCGCCTAAATGCTTTTGGCGCCAAAAATGACGCCACATCCGGAACGCCGACATTTTTGGCGCAAAATAACGTCAAAAAATGACGCAACTTCCGGCGACACGTATGACGCCGGAAACGGAAAAGAATTTTTGCGCCAAAAAAGTCCGCGCCAAGAATGACGCAATAAAATGAAGCATTTTCAGCCCCCGCGAGCCTAACAGCCCACAGGGAAAAAAGTCAAATTTTTGAGGTAAGAAAAATATGATAATTCAATGCATAATCCCAAATATGAAACTGACTGTCTGAAAATAAGGAAAGTTGAACATTCTGAGTCAAGGCAAATAAATGTTTGAATACATATATTTAGAACTTTATAAATAAAGTGCCCAACCATAGCTTAGAGTGTCACAGAAAATAAGACTTACTTACCCCAGGACACTCATCTACATGTTTGTAGAAAGCCAAACCAGTACTGAAACGAGAATCAGTAGAGGTAATGGTAAATATAAGAGTATATCGTCGATCTGAAAAGGGAGGTAAGAGATGAATCTCTACGACCGATAACAGAGAACCTTATGAAATAGACCCCGTAGAAGGAGATCACTGCATTCAATAGGCAATACTCTCTTCACATCCCTCTGACATTCACTGCACGCTGAGAGGAAAACCGGGCTCCAACTTGCTGCGGAGCGCATATCAACGTAGAATCTAGCACAAACTTACTTCACCACCTCCCTTGGAGGCAAAGTTTGTAAAACTGATTTGTGGGTGTGGTGAGGGGTGTATTTATAGGCATTTTAAGGTTTGGGAAACTTTGCCCCTCCTGGTAGGAATGTATATCCCATACGTCACTAGCTCATGGACTCTTGTTAATTACATGAAAGAAAACAGGTTTCGCCGGCTTTTGCGGGCGACGCTGCATATCGGATGGGGCATGGTGTAAGCGTGTTTGCGCCTATAAATGCTCGCCCTAAAAAGAACCAGCAAGTTAGTCTAAAAGTGGATTTATATCGGATGGGGCCCCAGGTCTGACCGGACTGGATGTTAGTCCTTATTGAAAAAAGGTCAGCGGTGGCTGCAAAAAGGAGTTTATTTAAAACACACACAGAGAATAGCAGAGCAACGTTTCGGGAATGATCCCTTTGTCAAGCTTAGAATGGGAAGTGTGTTTACTGTCCCTACATAGAAAGGAGCCACAGGTTGTCAGGAAACTGTGCAAAAAAATTTGATATAAAATTTTTCTTTCATTGTGACTCATTAGGAGTAATATACCTATTACACTGTGGATTCCCCCGTTTCTATGTGGCAAAAACTAAGCGTGTTCTTAAGGACAGGATCCAAGAACATAGAGATGGTATCTACTATAAAAGAGATACTAATGTTGCAAGACACTTTTCTAAATATCATGCAGGTGATCTTGGTTCCTTGAAGTTTATAGCCATAGATAAGGGGGAACCTAACAATAGAGGGGGCGATATAGATAAATATCTCCTGCAAAAAGAAGCCAAGTGGATTTTTGTGTTAAAGACAAAATTTCCACTAGGCTTAAATGAAAAATCGGATTATGCTTGTTTTCTCTGAATGTTTATGTTATGTGAAAAATTATTGAAGTAGATCTGGGATTTAAAGCTAATAAAGCCATTTGAATATAAATGTTTCTGAAGTAGTGTATGCCTTTCCAATAAAGGAAGTCTGTGTAAATAGATGCACACAATAATGATTTAAATAATGTGTATATTTTGTTAAGTAACCAAATAATGATGGTAATGTCCCTTTAAGAACCACAGGTATTTTCAAAAAGTAAGTTGGGCTACATTAGGTTAAAAAGGCTGTTTGGAGTCAAAGTAATCATAGCCCTGACAAAGTCCCAGCAAGAGGTTGCCTGGAGGGTGAAACACATATGTTGTCGGCTAAGGCATTTGCTGGTTTATTGTTTTTACTGTAGACTTGAAATCCGGACAAGTTATCCATGTGAAAGCGGATATACAACAGGTTGTGGCTCAAAAGGTGGAAAGTTTGTTGCTCTATAAGATGGATATAATGCCTAAATGATCATTTCTACAGTCGGATGCTACAACCCGAATGTGCTACGAGAAAAGCCGTCTATGATCTTTGAAACCTCTCGCTGGAGAGGGACATGCAGTGACGTAGGAGGAGGGCTTACTGAACGCTGTGAAGCTACTCGTTGTACACAAGTTCTCGATAAAGGGAGTCCCAAGAGGGAATTGTAAGCTGCTCCATGTAAGCATTTTACATACAGTGGATATAAAAAGTCTACACACCCCTGTTAAAAGGACAGGTTTCTGTGATGTAAAAAAAATGAGACAAAGATATATCATTTCAGAACTTTTTCCACCTTTAATGTGACCAATAAACTGTACAACTGAATTGAAAAACAAACTGAAATCTTTTAGGTAGAGGGAAGAAAAAATATAAAAATAAAATAATATGGTTGCATAAGTGTGCACACCCTAAACTAATACTTTGTTGAAGCACCTTTTGATTTTATTACAGTGCTCAGTCTTTTTGGGTATGAGTCTATCAGCATGGCACATTTTGACTTGGCAAGATTTGCCCACTCTTCTTTGCAAAAACACTTTAAATCTGTCAGATTGTGAGGGCATCTCCTGGGCACAGCCCTCTTCAGATCACCGCACAGATTTTCAGATTCAGGTCTGGGCTCTGGCTGGGCCATTCCAAAACTTTAATCTTCTTCTGGTGAAGGCATTCCTTTGTTGATTTGGATGTATGCTTTGGGTCGTTGTCATGCTGAAAGATGAAGTTCCTCTTCATGTTCAGCTTTCTAGCAGAAGCCTGAAGGTTTTGTGTCAATGTTGACTGGTATTTGGAACATAATTCCCTCTAGCTTAACTAAGGACCCAGTTCCAGCTGAATAAAAACAGCCCCAAAGCATGATGCTGCCACCACCATGCTTCACTGTGGGTATGGTGTTCTTTTGGTGATATGCAGTGTTTTTGCGCCAAACATATCTTTAGAAATTATGGCCAAAAAGTTCAACCTTGGTTTCATCAAAGGCTTTCGTCTTGCCACTCTACCCCATAGCCCAGACATATGAAGAATACGTAAGATTGTTGTCACATGTACCACACAGCCAGTACTTGCCAGATATTCCTGCAGCTCCTTTAATGTTGCTGTAGGCCTCTTGGTAGCCTCCCAGACCAGTTTTCTTCTCGTCTTTTCATCAATTTTGGAGGGACGTCCAGTTCTTGGTAATGTCACTGTTGTGCCATATTTTCTCCACTTGATGATGACTGTCTTCACTGTGTTCCATGGTATATCTAATGCCTTGGAAATTCTTTTGTACCTATCTCCTGACTGATACCTTTTAACAATGAGATCCCTCTGATGCTTTGGAAGCTCTTGGTGGACCATGGCATTTGCTGTGGGATGCGACCAGGGCCGCCACTAGAAATTTTGGGGCCCCTGACTTAACCATTGATCAGGCCCGCCCCCCCCTCCTTTGACATGTGCAATTTTTGACCAAGTGACTAAAACGTATATACACTTTATTCTTAAGTGTCTATTTAAACTTGGAAATGTTGTAAAAGGTAGTAACATACAAAACACGAAGACACACTCTAGACAATCTAGCAGACACACAAAGAAACACACTCAGACACCCAAACAGACACTCAGCACTTGTTTACATTGACCTGACAAGTAATGAGGTAAACTACAGTTTTGTAAAAGGAGGAGATTTAGAAAACAAAAACATAATTTATGTAAGAACTTACCTGATAAATTCATTTCTTTCATATTAACAAGAGTCCATGAGCTAGTGACGTATGGGATATACATTCCTACCAGGAGGGGCAAAGTTTCCCAAACCTTAAAATGCCTATAAATACACCCCTCACCACACCCACAAATCAGTTTAACGAATAGCCAAGAAGTGGGGTGATAAGAAAAAAAGTGCGAAGCATATAAAATAAGGAATTGGAATAATTGTGCTTTATACAAAAAAATCATAACCACCACAAAAAAAGGGTGGGCCTCATGGACTCTTGTTAATATGAAAGAAATGAATTTATCAGGTAAGTTCTTACATAAATTATGTTTTCTTTCATGTAATTAACAAGAGTCCATGAGCTAGTGACGTATGGGATAATGACTACCCAAGATGTGGATCTTTCCACACAAGAGTCACTAGAGAGGGAGGGATAAAATAAAGACAGCCAATTCCTGCTGAAAATAATCCACACCCAAAATAAAGTTTAACAAAAAACATAAGCAGAAGATTCAAACTGAAACCGCTGCCTGAAGAACTTTTCTACCAAAAACTGCTTCAGAAGAAGAAAACACATCAAAATGGTAGAATTTAGTAAAAGTATGCAAAGAGGACCAAGTTGCTGCTTTGCAGATCTGGTCAACCGAAGCTTCATTCCTAAACGCCCAGGAAGTAGATACTGACCTAGTAGAATGAGCTGTAATTCTCTGAGGCGGAATTTTACCCGACTCAACATAGGCAAGATGAATTAAAGATTTCAACCAAGATGCCAAAGAAATGGCAGAAGCTTTCTGGCCTTTCCTAGAACCGGAAAAGATAACAAATAGACTAGAAGTCTTACGGAAAGATTTCGTAGCTTCAACATAATATTTCAAAGCTCTAACAACATCCAAAGAATGCAATGATTTCTCCTTAGAATTCTTAGGATTAGGACATAATGAAGGAACCACAATTTCTCTACTAATGTTGTTGGAATTCACAACTTTAGGTAAAAATTCAAAAGAAGTTCGCAACACCGCCTTATCCTGATGAAAAATCAGAAAAGGAGACTCACACGAAAGAGCAGATAATTCAGAAACTCTTCTAGCAGAAGAGATGGCCAAAAGGAACAAAACTTTCCAAGAAAGTAATTTAATGTCTAATGAATGCATAGGTTCAAACGGAGGAGCTTGAAGAGCTCCCAGAACCAAATTCAAACTCCAAGGAGGAGAAATTGACTTAATGACAGGTTTTATACGAACCAAAGCTTGTACAAAACAATGAATATCAGGAAGAATAGCAATCTTTCTGTGAAAAAGAACAGAAAGAGCGGAGATTTGTCCTTTCAAAGAACTTGCGGACAAACCCTTATCTAAACCATCCTGAAGAAACTGTAAAATTCTCGGTATTCTAAAAGAATGCCAAGAAAAATGATGAGAAAGACACCAAGAAATATAAGTCTTCCAGACTCTATAATATATCTCTCGAGATACAGATTTACGAGCCTGTAACATAGTATTAATCACGGAGTCAGAGAAACCTCTATGACCAAGAATCAAGCGTTCAATCTCCATACCTTTAAATTTAAGGATTTCAGATCCGGATGGAAAAAAGGACCTTGTGACAGAAGGTCTGGTCTTAACGGAAGAGTCCATGGTTGGCAAGATGCCATCCGGACAAGATCCGCATACCAAAACCTGTGAGGCCATGCCGGAGCTATTAGCAGAACAAACGAGCATTCCCTCAGAATCTTGGAGATTACTCTTGGAAGAAGAACTAGAGGCGGAAAGATATAGGCAGGATGATACTTCCAAGGAAGTGATAATGCATCCACTGCCTCCGCCTGAGGATCCCGGGATCTGGACAGATACCTGGGAAGTTTCTTGTTTAGATGAGAGGCCATCAGATCTATCTCTGGGAGCCCCCACATTTGAACAATCTGAAGAAATACCTCTGGGTGAAGAGACCATTCGCCCGGATGCAACGTTTGGCGACTGAGATAATCCGCTTCCCAATTGTCTACACCTGGGATATGAACCGCAGAGATTAGACAGGAGCTGGATTCTGCCCAAACCAAAATTCGAGATACTTCTTTCATAGCCAGAGGACTGTGAGTCCCTCCTTGATGATTGATGTATGCCACAGTTGTGACATTGTCTGTCTGAAAACAAATGAACGATTCTCTCTTCAGAAGAGGCCAAAACTGAAGAGCTCTGAAAACTGCACGGAGTTCCAAGATATTGATCGGTAATCTCACCTCCTGAGATTCCCAAACTCCTTGTGCCGTCAGAGATCCCCACACAGCTCCCCAACCTGTGAGACTTGCATCTGTTGAAATTACAGTCCAGGTCGGAAGAACAAAAGAAGCCCCCTGAATTAAACGAAGGTGATCTGTCCACCACGTTAGAGAGTGCCGAACAATCGGTTTTAAAGATATTAATTGATATATCTTCGTGTAATCCCTGCACCATTGGTTCAGCATACAGAGCTGAAGAGGTCGCATGTGAAAACGAGCAAAGGGGATCGCGTCCGATGCAGCAGTCATAAGACCTAGAATTTCCATGCATAAGGCTACCGAAGGGAATGATTGAGACTGAAGGTTTCGACAGGCTGTAATCAATTTTAGACGTCTCTTGTCTGTTAAAGACAGAGTCATGGACACTGAATCTATCTGGAAACCCAGAAAGGTTACCCTTGTTTGAGGAATCAAAGAACTTTTTGGTAAATTGATCCTCCAACCATGATCTTGAAGAAACAACACAAGTCGATTCGTATGAGACTCTGCTAAATGTAAAGACTGAGCAAGTACCAAGATATCGTCCAAATAAGGAAATACCACAATACCCTGTTCTCTGATTACAGACAGAAGGGCACCGAGAATCTTTGTGAAAATTCTTGGAGCTGTAGCAAGGCCAAACGGTAGAGCCACAAATTGGTAATGCTTGTCTAGAAAAGAGAATCTCAGGAACTGATAATGATCTGGATGAATCGGAATATGCAGATATGCATCCTGTAAATCTATTGTGGACATATAATTCCCTTGCTGAACAAAAGGCAATATAGTCCTTACAGTTACCATCTTGAACGTTGGTATCCTTACATAACGATTCAATAATTTTAGATCCAGAACTGGTCTGAAGGAATTCTCCTTCTTTGGTACAATGAAGAGATTTGAATAAAACCCCATCCCCTGTTCCGGAACTGGAACTGGCATAATTACTCCAGCCAACTCTAGATCTGAAACACAATTCAGAAATGCTTGAGCTTTCACTGGATTTACTGGGACATGGGAAAGAAAAAATCTCTTTGCAGGAGGTCTCATCTTGAAACCAATTCTGTACCCTTCTGAAACAATGTTCTGAATCCAAAGATTGTGAACAGAATTGATCCAAATTTCTTTGAAAAAACGTAACCTGCCCCCTACCAGCTGAACTGGAATGAGGGCCGTACCTTCATGTGAACTTAGAAGCAGGCTTTGCCTTTCTAGCAGGCTTGGATTTATTCCAGACTGGAGATGGTTTCCAAACTGAAACTGCTCCTGAGGACGAAGGATCAGGCTTTTGTTCTTTGTTGAAACGAAAGGAACGAAAACGATTGTTAGCCCTGTTTTTACCTTTAGACTTTTTATCCTGTGGTAAAAAAGTTCCTTTCCCACCAGTAACAGTTGAAATAATAGAAACCAACTGAGAACCAAATAATTTGTTTCCCTGGAAAGAAATGGAAAGTAGAGTTGATTTAGAAGCCATATCAGCATTCCAGGTCTTAAGCCATAAAGCTCTTCTGGCTAAGATAGCCAGAGACATAAACCTAACATCAACTCTAATAATATCAAAAATGGCATCACAGATGAAATTATTAGCATGCTGGAGAAGAATAATAATATCATGAGAATCACGATTTGTTACTTGTTGCGCTAGAGTTTCCAACCAAAAAGTTGAAGCTGCAGCAACATCAGCCAATGATATAGCAGGTCTAAGAAGAAGATTACCTGAACATAGATAAGCTTTTCTTAGAAAAGATTCAATTTTTCTATCTAAAGGATCCTTAAACGAGGTACCATCTGACGTAGGAATGGTAGTACGTTTAGCAAGGGTAGAAATAGCCCCATCAACTTTAGGGATTTTTGTCCCAAAATTCTAACCTGTCAGGCGGAACAGGATATAATTGCTTAAAACGTTTAGAAGGAGTAAATGAATTACCCAATTTATCCCATTCCTTAGAAATTACTGCAGAAATAGCATTAGGAACAGGAAAGACTTCTGGAATAACCGCAGGAGCTTTAAAAACCTTATCCAAACGTATAGAATTAGTATCAAGAGGACTAGAATCCTCTATTTCTAAAGCAATTAGTACTTCTTTAAGTAAAGAGCGAATAAATTCCATCTTAAATAAATATGAAGATTTATCAGCATCAATCTCTGAGATAGAATCCTCTGAACCAGAAGAGTCCAAAGAATCAGAATGATGGTGTTCATTTAAAAATTCATCTGTAGAGAGAGAAGATTTAAAAGACTTTTTACGTTTACTAGAAGGAGAAATAACAGACAAAGCCTTCTTTATGGATTCAGAAACAAAATCTCTTATGTTATCAGGAACATCCTGCACCTTAGATGTTGAGGGAACTGCAACAGGCAATGGTACATCACTAAAGGAAATATTATCTGCTTTAACAAGTTTGTCATGACAATTATTACAAACAACAGCTGGAGGAATAGCTACCAAAAGTTTACAGCAGATACACTTAGCTTTGGTAGATCCAGCAGGCAGTGGTTTTCCTGTAGTATCTTCTGGCTCAGATGCAACGTGAGACATCTTGCAATATGTAAGAGAAAAAACAACATATAAAGCAAAATAGATCAAATTCCTTATAAGACAGTTTCAGGAATGGGAAAAAAATGCCAAACATCAAGCTTCTAGCAACCAGAAGCAAATGAAAAATGAGACTGAAATAATGTGGAGACAAAAGCGACGCCCATATTTTTTGGCGCCAAATAAGACGCCCACATTATTTGGCGCCTAAATGCTTTTGGCGCCAAAAATGACGCCACATCCGGAACGCCGACATTTTTGGCGCAAAATAACGTCAAAAATGACGCAACTTCCGGCGACACGTATGACGCCGGAAACGGAAAAGAATTTTTGCGCCAAAAAAGTCCGCGCCAAGAATGACGCAATAAAATGAAGCATTTTCAGCCCCCGCGAGCCTAACAGCCCACAGGGAAAAAAGTCAAATTTTTGAGGTAAGAAAAAATATGATAATTTAAAGCATAATCCCAAATATGAAACTGACTGTCTGGAAATAAGGAAAGTTGAACATTCTGAGTCAAGGCAAATAAATGTTTGAATACATATATTTAGAACTTTATAAATAAAGTGCCCAACCATAGCTTAGAGTGTCACAGAAAATAAGACTTACTTACCCCAGGACACTCATCTACATGTTTGTAGAAAGCCAAACCAGTACTGAAACGAGAATCAGTAGAGGAAATGGTAAATATAAGAGTATATCGTCGATCTGAAAAGGGAGGTAAGAGATGAATCTCTACGACCGATAACAGAGAACCTTATGAAATAGATCCCGTAGAAGGAGATCACTGCATTCAATAGGCAATACTCTCTTCACATCCCTCTGACATTCACTGCACGCTGAGAGGAAAACCGGGCTCCAACTTGCTGCGGAGCGCATATCAACGTAGAATCTAGCACAAACTTACTTCACCACCTCCCTTGGAGGCAAAGTTTGTAAAACTGATTTGTGGGTGTGGTGAGGGGTGTATTTATAGGCATTTTAAGGTTTGGGAAACTTTGCCCCTCCTGGTAGGAATGTATATCCCATACGTCACTAGCTCATGGACTCTTGTTAATTACATGAAAGAAATATAGAGTTCTGATTATCTTTTTGCAAAGGAAGATGCCAACTAAATGATGACAACAGCATGCAGTGGCTGAAAGGAAGGGCCCTGAACTGCCTAAACAATAATTTAAAGGTTAAATGGTAGATTGGCGACTTCCGGAAAGGTCTCATTAGTCTCAAAGTCTGTAGAAAGATGTGAATAATCAGTAGTAAATGTCCTAAAAAGGAACAGACAATGGACACACACACAAACTCAAACTTGCACATACACCCAAGGAAACACCGACAGAGACAGCCTCAGAAAACACACAAAGACACCCACACACACACACACAGAGACACCCACAGAAAACACACAAAGACATACACACACACACACAGAGACTACCACATAAAACACAGAAAGACATACATACACACACCCTCACTCAGACATCCACAGAAAACACACAGACCTACAAACACCCTCACAGAGACACCCACAGAAAACACACACCCTCACAGAGACATACATACACACACACCCCCTCACAGAGACATCCACATAAAACACAGACATACACACCCACCCTCACAGAGGCATCCAGAGAAAATACACAAAGACAAACATACACACACCCTCACAGAGACACCCATAGAAAAAGTTCAAAGACATATGCACACACCCTCACAGACACCCACAGATAATGCACAAAGACAAACACACCCACCCTCACAGAGAGACCCACAGAAAAAAAAATACATACATACTCATAGAGACACAAACCAAAGCATAAAGAAATAAACACAGACACCCACAGAAACACTCACAGGAGGAAACATATATGGACCTTGCATCCCCTAAATCAACAGTGTGTGACATGCATGATAAAAAAAATTGCAGAAATTACGAGATCACTTTTTAAAGAATCATATTTGTAAATGTGCAAACAAAAATAATTCTGTGAATTCAAAATTGTACATTAATGATCTGGGTAGATGGCTAGATGAAGAAAAGTACTTTTAAAAGGTTGACATATGTTTGTTTGATTTTTTTCCCCATTTTACCCAACCAAGAGCACCACTTCAAATATAGTATACAAATGTTCCCATCTGTCAGTTGTACTTATGGATTTTGAAAATTCTGTACTCTATATGGTCTTGGTGGAACCATAAGCTGTGGTACTCATACCATTATATCTGGTTAAATGCAGGATTTAGGCTTGTTGGTATGTATTTCAAAATTAAGTCAGCTGTATTGTAAACTGAACAGTTTTAAGTTAACCTGTCTCATTTCAAACACTGAGCAATCTTAGTCTGAGAGTATAACATGTTATGCAGATGTAAACATCTTAGATAAAATGCCTCCTTGCATCTGGAAAGTCCTTGCATAAAGGGGCAGTAAACTGGAATGTTGTGTATATATATATATATATATATATATATATATATATATATATATATATATATATATATATATATATATATATATATATATATATATATATATATATATATATACACATACATACATACATACACACACACACACACATTTAAAAAATGCATATCTGCCAAAAGGGAAGGGCACCTACCATTTGTGTATTGAGGAGGAAACATTTCTGCATGGTTTTATATATAGAATTTCTACAGCATTGTCAAATAATCATAAATACACTGCTGCTAAAATCTTTTTGTTTTTATGGACCACTGGCCCCACCATATAACTACTACCACACTGAAGTTACAATCCGAAATTGCACAAAGAAATAAAAAGCATTTGCTAAGTAAGTCCTACCTCTGCAAATGAAAGTGATCTGCCGTCTGACTCAGGCACACACTGTACAAACAAAGTGCCAAGTCTGTCTCACACTGTGCATAGTGGTTTAGTGCACACTCAGAAATCCTCTCAAATGCTAATACTTTACTCCTTGTAATAACATTTCCCATGCTCAATTAGCACTCTGCTGTAGTAGCCACTGGTGGCTGCCAAAATTAAAAAAAAATATATTTTTTTTTTTAAAGTTCTTGCCTCATGGGGTCCCCCTGGCTCATTGGGCCCCTGACAGGAGTCACCCCTGTCACCCCCTGATGGCGGCCCTGGATGCGACTAAGAAAATTTCAGGAAAGACCAACTAGAGCAGCTGAACTTTATTTGGGGTTAATCAGAGGCACTTTAAATGATGGCAGGTGTATGCTGACTCCTATTTAACATGATTTTGAATGTGATTGCTTAATTCTGAACACGGCTACATCCCCAGTTATATGCCACCACATTATTTTAGTTTTTTTTGTTTTCTTCCCTCCACCTAAAAGATTTCAGTTTGTTTTTCAATTGAGTTGTACAGTTTATAGGTCACATTAAAGGTGGAAAAAGTTCTGAAGTGATTTATCTTTGTCTCATTTTTTTACATCACAGAAACCTGACATTTTAACAGGGGTGATTAGACTTTTTATATCCACTGTATCTGCCATTCAATAAAGACTAACATCCAGCCCGGTCAGACTTTGAGTGCGGTGGTGAAAGCCGCAGTCTTTTACCGGAACGATCATTCTGGACATTAGTCTTACAGAATACACCTTTGTGCATAGCCGAATCTCATGTTACCAGTTAAACCAAATGGGGCCGACTAGCTTCTAAATGTTAAAGCAGCATGTTACCTGCTGACCCATCCATTATTGTCATGTTCCTTTAAAGGGACAGTCAACCCAAAAAATTTCCTTACTGCTACAGATAATGTTTACTAAGATAAATATTTCAAAATGTAGCGCAATTTTGCTAAATATATTGTTTTCGAGAAAAATTACTTACATGTCCCTCTGGAGTTTTGAAATGGCCGCCAGCCCCCTCCTCTATTTCGTCATAACCCTTTTTCCTTCATTCCTCTTCTGCAAGAAACTTCTCGTGCCTCCGCGTTCCCGTTGTTTGCGCATGCGCAATGCGCCGATTTTAGTGACCTTTTGAAGCAGGAACTTAAAATAACCGCTCAGTATCCTAGCGGTTTCTATATGCGGCGGACCAGTTGGCTTCTCTTCATCTACCGCCGCATATAGAAACCGCTAGGATACTGAGCGGTACTGATGATCCTGAATTCTGCTAATATGTATCAGAATATTTGTATCAGAACAAAGGGCTCAGTGATGAGAAATGTCTATACAAAACCCATACATACATTTCTGTGAGGTTTCCAAGATATGAATTACACAACTTCTCTGTGATACGGCTCTCGCTGTAGTTGCCAAGGGCTGTTTAACTTATTACTTGTCAGTGCCTTGTTAAATAATTTCCCAGTCTTGCTGATCTTGCCAATAATTTGCCAGTCTTACTACTCTGGCCAGATCTGTTATTCATCGCATCCCATTGGATTTCCAATACATGTTAATAGGACATAACAGTTAATGTGCCGGGGCTACACTATAACGCAGCAACTAAGAACACTACACATTAACCAAAAATGTTTTTACCCAACAACTGCCATCAGCACTACGTGCCCATGCCACTGCTGATCTCTGAGTTTACATGGAGGCTTATTGTTATGTGTGCCCCATGCACATTTTTTTTAGTATTTTTTTCACTAAGCAAAATGTGTTGCATTTGCATAAGTAAAACAATTCAATATAGATATTCCGAAACCAGGCTTTTATGCATGTTTATGTCTACCACACAAAGTTCAAAGCGTTGTAATGACAAAGTTGTGCTTATCACCCTATCCTACAGATGTTTGATGAGAACGCAATCTGTGATTACAGATATTTTTTTATTTTTTTTTATTTTCCCCATGCACATTAATTGATGCTACATAGTGTGTACCTACCAATAGGAGCCCAGGCTAATTTATAGATTGGCACTAGGTACGTGCACATGGTGCTGATTGAGAGCTATAGCAGCCTTTATAAACATACTACATTACAATAGCTCTACACCCCCAATATACTGATTACTTTCATATCCTTTTATATTGACAAAGAAAATTTAAACATATTTATAACCAGAATTAATTCAAGTTTTGTATAAAACCCCGGTATTCATCTTCTAATGGGCAACTCTATATACACAAGCAGAACAATGTGATTTTTAATTATTATTATTATTATAACATTCAAAAGTATTTTCGGATATTCTCAGAAACCTGCATGTAAAATACAAGACACACAATTTACTGAAATAAATGTTTTAGAATGTTTTGCAACTTCCAGGAATATTTTGGTGCTGTATATCACTGAAGCAGAAAGGAATGTTTGCTGAGATCTGTCTAAAACATTCGTTTCAGTAAATTGTGTCTTTTATTTTACATGCAGGTTTCTGAGAATATCCGAAAATACTTTTGAATGTTATAATAATAATAATTAAAAATCACATTTCAGAGAAGAGGAAATTAATATAACAATGCCGGTTACACAAGAAACCTTATCACTGCATTCCAAATTTTGCTGCAATATCCCTTTTAACCTGAGTCCAATGACCAGTCTTGCTGAGATTGTAACCTAATACTATTAAAAAAAAAACAATTTATGTTAAAAGCATTTAACCCTTTATTTTATTCTCAAATCAGGACATAAAAATAAACTATTTAATAGAGACACAATGTACAAATAAGGAGAAATAAAAAAGTCTCTTTATTTCTATCCCCAAAGAGCCGAGCTCAAATACATTTCTGTAGAAAACACTCCTAAAAAATGCTCCCACAAGGGAAAAATAACCAGTAAATTACTGCATTAAAAGATCTTTTATTGTAAAATATATTAAAATATTCATAAATGTAAAGATCCCTACGCGCTAGGCATATCTATGTATACTGTTGTTCTGCTTGTGTATATAGAGTTGCCCATTAGAAGATGAATACCGGGGTTTTATACAAAACTTGAATTGATTCTGGTTATAAATATGTTCAATATTTTCTTTGTCAATATAAAAGGATATGAAAGTAATCAGTATATTGGGGGTGTAGAGCTATTGTAATGTAGTATGTTTATAAAGGCTGCTATAGCTCTCAATCAGCACCATGTGCACGTACCTAGTGCCAATCTATAAATTAGCCTGGGCTCCTATTGGTAGGTACACACTATGTAGTATCAATTAATGTGCATGGGGAAAATAAAAAAAAATAAAAAAATATCTGTAATCACAGATTGCGTTCTCATCAAACATCTGTAGGATAGGTTGATGAGCACAACTTTGTCATTACAACGCTTTGAACTTTGTGTGGTAGACATAAACATGATTAGAGAGCTTACATGTGTATCCAAAACCATGAAACTACTTTAAGAAATATAAAAGCCTGGTTTCGGAATATCTATATTGAATTGTTTTACTTATGCAAATGCAACATATTTTGCTTAGTGAAAAAAATAATAAAAAAAATGTGCATGGGGCATACATAACAATAAGCCTCCATGAAAACTCAGAGATCAGCAGTGGCATGGGCACGTAGTGCTGATGGCAGTTGTTGGGTAAAAACATTTTTGGTTAATGTGTAGTGTTCTTAGTTGCTGCGTTATAGTGTAGCCCCGGCACATTAACTGTTATGTCCTATTAACATGTATTGGAAATCCAATGGGATGCGATGAATAACAGATCTGGCCAGAGTAGTAAGACTGGCAAATTATTGGCAAGAGCAGCAAGACTGGGAAATTATTTAACAAGGCACTGACAAGTAATAAGTTAAACAGCCCTTGGCAACTACAGCGAGAGCCGTATCACAGAGAAGTTGTGTAATTCATATCTTGGAAACCTCACAGAAATGTATGTATGGGTTTTGTATAGACATTACTCATCACTGAGCCCTTTGTTCTGATACAAATATTCTGATACATATTAGCAGAATTCAGGATCATCAGTACCGCTCAGTATCCTAGCGGTTTCTATTTGCGGCGGTAGATGAAGAGAAGACAACTGGTCCGCCATATATAGAAACCGCTAGGAAAAGGTCACTAAAATCGGCGCATTGCGCATGCGCAAACAACGGGAACGCGGAGGCACGAGAAGTTTCTTGCAGAAGAGGAATGAAGGAAAAAGGGTTATGACGAAATAGAGGAGGGGGCTGGCGGCCATTTCAAAACTCCAGAGGGACATGTAGTAAGTAATTTTAGCAAAATTGCGCTACATTTTGAAATATTTATCCTAGTAAACATTATCTGTAGCAGTAAGGAAA
Organism: Bombina bombina; assembly: GCF_027579735.1. Taxonomy (NCBI): domain Eukaryota; kingdom Metazoa; phylum Chordata; class Amphibia; order Anura; family Bombinatoridae; genus Bombina; species Bombina bombina. The sequence continues at coordinate 981,266,210 of NC_069499.1, read as the reverse complement.
TTTTTTGGGTTGACTGTCCCTTTAACTTTGTTGCTAAGATTTCAGCTAGTTCAGGCTGTTTAGTTACAATGTATTAAGGAAAATCATGTACAGGGATATTTTTTTTTTTGTTTCTTTTATTGGTATGTCACAAGGAAATTCTTATTTAGAAGATTAATAAAAAATAATTTTGTGTTGAAATTTAAAAGAGTGCTGAATAGCCTCTCTCTATTTTATGCTAATGGTATTCCAATTTAAAGGGTCTGCACCACTACCTTTTATAAGGCTTACAACGCATATCAGGGTTTTATAACCTAATTTGGGATAAGATTTTTCTTTTCTTGTTTATACACATATACATGATGAAATCATCAAAACTAAAGTTGTACAAATGCATTCCTTTCTTATTTACATTTGAGTCTTTTGTGGATTTTTATTTTTTTAAACATTATGTTATAATGTTGGTGTCTCTCCTTCATATCCAGAACCACGGATAGTTAGATAAATAGCTCTAAAGCCGACATATGATTTTCTAAACACTCATTGAGTTCTAAACAGACTTCCTAGATCGTCTCATCTAAGTGGAGAGCTTTAGGTCATTGAGCCATTAGATTGAGATTTTTAATTTCAAAATTATTTGTTCGATATTTTTACTCCTTTTATTTTGAGATTCCATTAGATACTATAATAGATGACAATTATTTCTTGACCTTTCTATTAAAAGGGACACAAGTTCAAATTTAAAGTTTAATTATAATAATATTGCATGCAATATTTAAAAAAAAAAAAAAAAAACTTTCAAAATGTACACGCTCTTTTTATATGCACGCTTTGAAGCAAAAGTGCACAGTATATATGGATTTTGTGATTGGCTGAGGGCTGTCACATGATAAAAAACTGATTTACTTTGAAATTTGGAAGAAATATTCTACTGCTCATTTCAAATTCAAAATAAGTGCCATTGCATTGTCTTTTAGTTGTGTATTTGCCTGTTATTCAATTCTACTGTATTTAGTGGTCCTTTAATAATCTGATTTTTAAGTTTTATTGGAGTATAATTATCAACAAATGATTGTTTTAAAGATCCAGTCTACACCAGAATAATTATTGTTTAAAAAGATAATCCATTTATTACCCATTCCTCAGTTTTGCATAACCAACAGTTATATTAATATACTTTTTACCGCTGTGACTACCTTGTATCTAAGCCTCTGCAAACTGCCCACTTATATCAGTTCTTTTGACTTGCATTTTAGCCAATTAGTGCTTACTCCTAGGTAACTTCCCGTGCGTGAACTCAATGTTATCTATATGAAACACATGAATGCATGCCCTCTAGTGGTGAAAAACTGTCAAAATGCTTTCAGATTAGAGGCGGCCTTCATGGTCTAAGAAATTAGCATATGAACCTCCTAGGTTTAGCTTTCAACTAAGAATACCAATAGAACAAAGAAAAATTGGTGATAAAAGTAAATTGGAAAGTTGTTTAAAAATACATTCCCTATTTAAATCATGAAAGTTTATTTTGAACTTGACTGTCCCTTTAACTAATTTCTAGTAGCTTTACTTTCTAAATTATGCTGAATATTTTTTTTTACACAAATCTATGCTAATTATTTTTTTTTTTATTTTTTTTTTTACAAGAAAGGCGACAACCCTATTCACACAGGGAAATTTCTGCACATTCATTTTGTAAATTCATACTGTGTCATATTGTCTCATAGCACTAGCTGACAGCTCTCACATTGCTACAGGAAGGCACAACAGAACTTAAAGGGACAGCATACTATAAAATTGTTTTTCCCTTAATATGTTTCCAATTACTTTTTTACTAGCTGCAGAGTATAAAATGTATAAGAATTTGCTTTTTAAGGTTTATTTGTGTATATTAAATTAGCTGATTTTGTGTTTTGAAGCCAAAACCTAATAAAATTGGTTAAGCTTGTAGGTATAATCAGATCTCATTACTTTATCACATTGTGTACATATAAATGCTTATTTACCTTATATCTGTCCATAAACCAATCACCAATACTTAGAGAGAACAATGGATAAAAAAATTATGCTTACCAGGTAATTTCATTTCCTTCTTTATAAGGAGAGTCCACAGTATCATTCCTTACTGTTGGGAAAGTACTGAACCTGGCCACCAGGAGGAGGCAGAGACACCCCAGCAAAGGCTTAAATACCTCTCCCACTTCCCCCAGTCATACTGCCGAGGGAACAAGGAACAGTAAGAGAAATATCAGGGCATAAATGGTTACAGAAGAAAAATATAATTTAGAGGGCCGCCCATCGGAGAACACGGCATCATTCCTTACTGTTGGGAAATGTATACCCAAGCTCTAAAAGACACAATGATAACGGGAGGGACAAAAAGATGCGGGCACCACAGCCTGCAAAACCCTTCTCCCGAAAGCTGCTTCAGCCGAAGCAAAAACATCAAACTTGTAAAATTTAGAAAAAGTATGAGGACCACCAGGTAGCCGCCTTACAAATCTGATCCATAGAGGCCTCGTTCTTAAAGGCCCAAGAGGAAGCCACTGTTCTAGTAGAATGAGCCTTAATCCGCTGAGGAGGTTTATGTCCCGCTGTCTCATTAGCAAAGCGGATAACACTCCTTAACCAAAAAGATTAAGAAGTCGAAAAGACCTTCTGTCCCTTACGCTTCCCGGAATATACAACAAACAAGGACAAAGTTTGTCTAAAATCATTAGTAGCCTGTAGGTAGAACTTCAAGGCTTGAACCATGTTCAGATTATGAAGCAAACGTTCCTTCACAGGAGGAGGATTTGGACACAAGGAAGGAACCACAATCTCATGATTGATGTTGCGTTCTGAGACGAACTTAGGAAGAAAACCTAACTTAGTACGTAGGATAGCCTTATCCAAATGGAACACCAGATAAGGAAACTCACATTGCAAAGTGGCAATCTCACATACTCTGCGCGCAGAAGCAATAGCTAGTAGAAAAAGAACCTTTCAGGACAACAACTTAATGTCAATCTCATGTATAGGCTCAAGTGGAGCCCGTTGCAAAACCTTAAGAACAAGATTTAGACTCCAAGGAGGAGCCATAGATCTAAACACAGGTCTGATCCTAATCAGAGCCTTAAAGGACTGCACATTGGGAAGCTCGGAGAGCCTCTTGTGCAGTAAAACAGATAGGGACGAAATCTGTCCCCTCAGGGAACTGGCAGAAAGGCCCTTCTCCAGTCCATCCTGGAGAAACGATAGGATCCTGGCAACCTTAACTTTATGCCAGGAAAATCCACACTCTTCACACCAGAATAAGTAGGTTCTCCACACCTTAGTATAGATCCGAGGAGTAACCGGCTTACAAGCTTAAATGAGAGTCTCAATCACTCTCTCAGAAAAACATCTCTTGGCTAGGACTAAGTGTTCAATCTCCACGCACTCAGCGTCAGAATCTAGATTTTGATGAACAAAGATCCAGCAGATCCCTGCGACAAGGTAACTTCCACAGAGGAAATGACAACATCCTCACCAGATCCGCGAACCACATCCTTCGGGGCCACGATGGAGCAATCAGTATCACTGATGCCTGTTCCTGCTTGATGCGAGCCACTACACGAGGAAGGAGTGGTAATGGCGGGAAAAGGTAAATTAGACTGAACCTCCAAGGCACTGCTAATCCATCTATTAGCTCCGTCTGAGGATCCCTGGACCTCGACCCATATCTGGGTAGCTTGGTATTGAGACGGGACGCCATGAGTTCTATCTCCAGCTTCCCCCACCTGTTGCATATCTCCAAAAACACTTCAGGATGGAGAGAGCATTCCCCCGGATGAAAGGAATGTCTGCTGAGAAAATCCGCTTCCCAGTTGTCTACACCCGGAATGTGGATCGCTGACAGCGAACAGCTGTGGGCCTTCGCCCACACTAGAATCCAAGATACTTCCCTCATTGCTAGGGAGCTTCTCGTTCCACCCTGATGGTTGATGTAAGCCACCGAGGTTATATTGTCTGATTGAATGGGACGAACCCAGAAGGGGCCAAGCGTTCAGGAGAATTGAAGATTGCCTGAAGTTCCAGAATGTTGATCGGGAGGGAGCGTTCCTCCTGAGTCCACCGGCCCTGTGCCTTCTTGGCACCCCAAACAGCTTCCCATCCTGATAGACTTGCGTCCGTAGTCACAATCTCCCAGGATGGTCTTAAGAAGGCTGTCCCTCGGGACATATCTGGACAGAGCCACCAAGAGAGCGGTTCTCTCGGCCGGTTGTCCAGAGAAATCTGTTGAGACAGATCCGAATGATCGCTGTTCCACTGCCTCAGCATGCACAGTTGCAACGGTCTGAGATGGAACCTGGCAAAGGGAATGATGTCCATGCTGGACACAATGAGACCAGTCACCTCCATACACTGAGCCACAGAGGGCCTTAAGGAGGTTCGGAGGGCAAGACATGCCGAAGCTAGCTTGCAAAATCTCTGGTCCGTTAGAAATATCCTCATGGATATGGAGTCTATTATCCTACCCAGGAATTCCACCCTGGTGCTTGGTATAAGAACTAATTTCTATGTTTATCTTCCATTCTTGTGATCGAAGAAGAGAGATTCCGAATGGTATTTTGCCAGACAAAAAGACTGTGCTTGTACCAGAATTTTGTCCAAGTAGGGATCTACTGATATATCCCGGGTTCTGGCAATGGCTAGAAGAGCCCCTAGAACCTTCGTAAAAATTCTTGGAGCAGTAGCTAGACTAAATGTAAGTGCAATGAATTGGAAGAGCTGGTCCAGGAATGCAAACCTTAGGAACTGGAAGTGGTTCTTGTGGATTGGAACGTGAAGGTAAGCATCCTTCAGATCTATAGTGGTCATGAACTGTCCTTCCTGAACTAAGGGAAGGATGGACCTTATCATCTCCATCTTGAACGAGGGGACATTAAGAAATTTGTTTAAGCACTTTAGGTCCAGAATCGGGCGGAAAGTTCCCTCCTTTGGGACCACAAAAAGGTTGCCAAACCTCTTTCTGCGATAGGCACCGGGACAATGACTCCTAAGGAGGACAGATCCCGTACGCACCCAAGAAAGGCTTCCCTTTATTCTGGTCTGGAAGACAGGCTTGAGAGGAGAAATCTGCCCTTGGGTGGATGAGATTTGAAACCTATCTTGTATCCCTGAGCTATGACCTCCAGGACCCATGGATCCTGCACGTCCCTGAACCAAGCGTCTAAAAAAGCGTCAGTCTGCCACCTACACGATCCTGAGCCGGATTGGGGGCCGCCCCTTCATGACGATTTTGTCTCAGTGGGCTCCTTGCTCTGCTTGGACTTAATTCCAGGACTGAGCCGGCTTCCAAGTACTCTTGTTTTGCTCGGGCTTAGTGGAGGACTGCTATCGTTGGGATTTATCAGAACAAAAGGAACAAAAATGTTAAACCTGTCCTTTAGACAGGTTCTTTTTATCTTGCGGTAGGAAGGCCCCTTTGCCCCCTGTAACCGTAGAGATAATGGAGTCCAGGTCTGGAGCAAAAAAAAATCTTTCCCTTAAATGGGAAGGAAAGAAGTTTGGACTTAGAAGTCATATCCGCAGACCAGGACTTCAACCAGAGCGCCCAACGGGTCTGAACCGAAAAGCCATAAACCTTAGCATTTAGGCGAATAATCTGCATGTTAGCATCACAGATAAAAGAATTAGCAAATCTCAAGGCTTTAATCCTTTCCTAGATAACATTGAGGGGACCCTCCACCTCGATCAATTCCGACAAGGACTCGCAACAGTAGGTAGCTGCTCCAGCAACCGCGGCAACAGCCGCCGCTGCCGGTTGAAATAAATATCCCGTATGTTGAAACATCTTTCTTAGAAGAGTTTCCATCTTCTTATCCATCGGTTCTCTTGACGACGACCTATCCTCAAGCAGAATAGTAGTACGTTTGGCAAGCATGGAGATAGCGCCATCCACCTTAGGGACGGAACCCCACAGCTCAAATTGAGAGTCCGGGACCGGGAATAATTTTTTAAAGGAAGACAAAGGGGAGAAGGAAGATCCAATTCTGTCCCATTCGTTCTTAATAATGTTTGTCATCTTTACAGGCACAGGAAAAAAGTTAAAGGCACTAACCTGTCCTCGTAAACTCTGTCTAACTTGGGAATCAAAGGTTCATCAGGCAGCTTGGCCTCTGGAACCTCTAGTGTAGAAAGAGTGTTCAATCTTAAATCTAAAGGCTGGTTCCTCCGCAGCAGGAGGCTTAGAGGCAGCAGACTCCATCCCAGAAAGTTCACCCTCTGAAACCTCAACCTCTGAAAACAGAGACAGAGCACTTAAATCCAATAAATAACATGATGAACCCGGGGCAGGAGAGCTATGTTTAACCTTTCGCTTGCGCTTAGCAGGGCGAGGTAAAACACTGAGGTCCTCAGACACCGCCGTTTTTAACTGCGCAGTAAAATCTAGTGGTAAAAGGCCCCCTCCAGATAGAGGATTAAGAGTGCTACGGGAAACAGGTATTACTATTTGGAATAGAGGGAGTACCCTCTAATATCTCAGAATTCTCCATAGCTTAAAGGGACACTAAACCCAAGTTCTCTTGCTATTTTTATTTGAAAAAGAAGGTATCTAAGCTAAGGAGCCAGACAATTTTTGGTTCGGACCCTGGACAGCACTTGTTTATTGGTACTGTCCAATCAGCAAGGACAACACAGGTTGTGAACCAAAAATGGGCCGGCTTCTAAACTTACTGCATTTCAAATAAAGATAGCAAGAGAATTAAGAAAAATTGCTAATAGGAGTAAATTAGAAAATTGCATGCTCTATCTGAATCATTAAAGAAAAAAATTTGTGTTCAGTGTCCCTTTAAGCTATTGACAGTATGACACAAAAAATAAACATTCTATTTCTCAAAAAACACAAAAAAGAGAAGACACCTTTATACTCCCAATGGCTGGGGCACTCTCCACCTAGACACAGACAATGCAGGGGAAATAACGTCTTCTCCGACAGCCAGCTCGGTCAGGAAAGAGGAAATGAAAGCAAGACCAAGCTACGCAACGCTCAAAGTGAAAATAAAACCGGTGTGTTCCAGCCAAATAACAAACAAACAAACTGTTCAATAATCCCCCTCAGGAGATATTAACCCATGATTCTATTAAGAAAAAAGGACACACTGTGAGCCTGTCTTCTAGCGTTTTCAACATAATTAAAAATTTAAATAATCTTACAAGAATCCACGCTGTGGAACAGAAACACAGCCTCTCAAGTATGACAGTCTTGAAGCATCGCTCCGGACTCGAGTGAGAGAACAAGCAGGCAGTGAAACTCGTCAACACTAATTGCTTAGGAGCTGTTAGCAGGTAGTCTGGATGGGTTTGCAGAAAGACTCTCCCTGCATCTCCAGACTAACTTTTGCCAAAGCTCTCACTGAAAGGCTGACAAGACTACTAAAAACTCCAGTCCCAGTCGAAGGGCAGATATTCCTCCGAAGGAACTACTCCAAAATCTTCTGACACTTCTCTGCCATCCTCCTGTGATGAAAGGCAAAGAATGACTCGGGGATGGGGGAAGTGGGAGAGGTATTTAAGCCTTTTGCTGGGTGTCTTTACCTCCTCCTGGTGGCCAGGTTCAGTATTTCCCAACAGTAAGGAATGATGCCGTGGACTCTCCTTATATTAAGAAGGAAAACATAATTTATGTAAGAACTTACCTGATAAATTCATTTCTTTCATATTAGCAAGAGTCCATGAGCTAGTGACGTATGGGATATACATTCCTACCAGGAGGGGCAAAGTTTCCCAAACCTTAAAATGCCTATAAATACACCCCTCACCACACCCACAATTCAGTTTAACGAATAGCCAAGAAGTGGGGTGATAAGAAAAAAGTGCGAAAGCATATAAAATAAGGAATTGGAATAATTGTGCTTTATACAAAAAAATCATAACCACCACAAAAAAAGGGCGGGCCTCATGGACTCTTGCTAATATGAAAGAAATGAATTTATCAGGTAAGTTCTTACATAAATTATGTTTTCTTTCATGTAATTAGCAAGAGTCCATGAGCTAGTGACGTATGGGATAATGACTACCCAAGATGTGGATCTTTCCACACAAGAGTCACTAGAGAGGGAGGGATAAAATAAAGACAGCCAATTCCTGCTGAAAATAATCCACACCCAAAATAAAGTTTAATGAAAAAACATAAGCAGAAGATTCAAACTGAAAACGCTGCCTGAAGTACTTTTCTACCAAAAACTGCTTCAGAAGAAGAAAATACAACAAAATGGTAGAATTTGGTAAAAGTATGCAAAGAGGACCAAGTTGCCGCTTTGCAAATCTGATCAACCGAAGCTTCATTCCTAAACGCCCAGGAAGTAGAAACTGACGTAGTAGAATGAGCTGTAATCCTATGAGGCGGAGTCTTACCCGACTCAACATAGGCAAGATGAATTAAAGATTTCAACCAAGATGCCAAAGAAATGGCAGAAGTTTTCTGGCCTTTCTAAAACCGGAAAAGATAACAAATAAACTTGAAGTCTTTCGGAAAGACTTAGTAGCTTCAACATAATATTTCAAAGCTCTAATAACATCCAAAGAATGCAACGATTTCTCCTTAGAATTCTTAGGATTAAGACATAATGAAGGAACCACAATGTCTCTACTAATGTTGTTGGAATTCACAACTTAGGTAAAAATTCAAAAGAAGTTCGCAACACCGCCTTATCCTGATGAAAAATCAGAAAAGGAGACTCACAAGAAAGAGCAGATAATTCAGAAACTCTTCTGGCAGAAGAGATGGCCAAAAGGAACAAAACTTTCCAAGAAAGTAATTTAATATCCAATGAATGCATAGGTTCAAATGGAGGAGCTTGAAGAGCCCCCAGAACCAAATTCAAACTCCAAGGAGGAGAAATTGACTTAATGACAGGCTTTATACGAACCAAAGCTTGTACAAAACAATGAATATCAGGAAGAATAGCAATCTGTCTGTGAAAAAGAACAGAAAGAGCAGAGATTTGACCTTTCAAGGAACTTGCGGACAAACCCTTATCTAAACCATCCTGAAGAAACTGTAATATTCTCGGTATTCTAAAAGAATGCCAAGAAAAATGATGAGAAAGACACCAAGAAATATAAGTCTTCCAGACTCTATAATATATCTCTCTGGATACAGATTTACGAGCCTGTAACATAGTATTAATCACAGAGTCAGAGAAACCTCTTTGACCAAGAATCAAGTGTTCAATCTCCATACCTTTAAATTTAAGGATTTCAGATCCTGATGGAAAAAAGGACCTTGAGACAAAAGGTCTGGTCTTAACGGAAGAGTCCACGGTTGGCAAGAGGCCATCCGGACAAGATCTGCATACCAAAACCTGTGAGGCCATGCCGGAGCTACCAGCAGAACAGACGAGCATTCCTTCAGAATCTTGGAGATTACTCTTGGAAGAAGAACTAGAGGCGGAAAGATATAGGCAGGATGATACTTCCAAGGAAGTGATAATGCATCCACTGCCTCCGCCTGAGGATCCCGGGATCTGGACAGATACCTGGGAAGTTTCTTGTTTAGATGAGAAGCCATCAGATCTATTTCTGGAAGTTCCCACATTTGAACAATCTGAAGAAATACCTCTGGGTGAAGAGACCATTCGCCCGGATGCAACGTTTGGCGACTGAGATAATCCGCTTTCCAATTGTCCATACCTGGGATATGAACCGCAGAGATTAGACAGGAGCTGGATTCCGCCCAAACCAAAATTCGAGATACTTCTTTCATAGCCAGAGGACTGTGAGTCCCTCCTTGATGATTGATGTATGCCACAGTTGTGACATTGTCTATCTGAAAACAAATGAACAACTCTCTCTTGAGAAGAGGCCAAGACTGAAGAGCTCTGAAAATTGCACGGAGTTCCAAAATATTGATCGGAAATCTCACCTCCTGAGATTCCCAAACCCCTTGTGCCGTCAGATACCCCCACACAGCTCCCCAACCTGTAAGGCTTGCATCTGTTGAGATTATAGTCCAGGTCGGAAGAACAAAGAAGCCCCCTGAACTAAACGATGGTGATCTGTCCACCATGTCAGAGAGTGTTGTAAAATCGGTTTAAAGATATTAATTGAGATATCTTTGAGTAATCCCTGCACCATTGGGTCAGCATACAGAGCTGAAGAGGTCGTATGTGAAAACGAGCAAAGGAGATCGCATCTGATGCGGCAGTCCTAAGACCCAACATTTCCATGCATAAGGCTACCAAAGGGAATGATTGTGACTGAAGGTTTTGACAAGCTGATATCAATGTTAAACTTCTCTTGTCTGACAAGGACAGAGTCATAGACACTGAATTCATCTAGAAACCTAAAAAGGTTACCCTTGTCTGAGGAATCAATGAACTGAATGGTAAATTGATCCTCCAACCATGAAATTGAAGAAACAACACAAGTCGATTCGTATGAGATTCTTCGAAAATGAGAAGACTGAGCAAGTACCAAGATATCGTCCAAATAAGGAAATACCAAAACCCTATTCTCTGATTACAGAAAAAAGGGGCACCGAGAACCTTTGAAAAAAATTCTTGGAACTGAGGCTAGGCCAAACGGTAGAGCCACAAAACTGGTAATGCTTGTCTAAAAAGAGAATCTCAGACACTAAAAGTGATCTGGATGAATCGGAATATGCAGATACACATCCTGTAAATCTATTGTAGACATATAATGCCCTTGCTAAACAAAAGGCAGGATAGTCCTACAGTAACCATCTTGAATGTTGGTATCCTAACATAACGATTCAATAATGACAGATCCGGAACTGGTCTGAAGGAATTGACCTTCTTTGGTACAAATGAAGAGATAAAATAAAACCCCAGCCCCTGTTCCAGAACTGGAACTGGCATAAATACTCCAGCCAACTCTAGATCTGAAACACATTACAGAAATGCTGAGCCTTTGCTGTGTTAACTGGGACACGGGAAAGAAAAGAATCTCTTAGCAGGAGGCCTTAACTTGAAGCCAATTCTGTACCTTTCTGAAACAATGTTTCTGAAACCAGAGATTAAGAACGGAATTGATCCAAATTTCTTTGAAGAAAACGTAATCTGCCCCATACCAGCTGAGCTGGAATAAGGGCCGCACCTTCATAGGTACTTAGGAGCTGGCTATAGGTTTCTATAAGGCTTGGATATATTCCAAACTGGAAATAGTTTCCAAACTGATACCGCTCCTGAGGATGAAGGATCAGGCTTTTGTTCCTTGTAAGGAAAGGAACTAAAATGATTATTTACCCTGGAAAGAAAGGGAAAGCAAAGATGACTTAGAAGACATGTCAGCATTCCAAGTTTAATCCATAAAGTTTCTCTAGCTAAAATAGCTAGAGACATATACCTGACATCAACTCTAATGATATCAAAAGATGGTATCATCAATAAAATTATTAGCATGTTATAGAATAATAATAATGCTATACAATTATGATCTGTTACTTGTTGCTCTAAAGCTTCTAATCAAAAAGTTGAAGCTGCAGCAACATCCGCTAAAAATATAGCAGGTCTAAGAAGATTACCTGAACATAAGTAAGCTTTTCTTAGAAAGGATTCAATTTTCCTATCTAAAGGATCCTTAAATGAAGTACTATCTGCCGTAGGAATAGTAGTACATTAGCAGGAGTAGAGATAGCCCCATAACCTTAGGGATTTTTGTCTCAAAAAACTCTAATCTGTCAGATGGCATAGGATATAATTTGCTTAAACGTCTAGAAGGAGTAAATAAATTACCCAAATTATTCCATTCCCTGGAAATTACTTCAGAAATAGCATCAGGGAGATAAAACACTTCTGGAATAACTACAGGAGATTTAAAAACCTTATTTAAACGTTTACATTTAGAATCAAGAGGACCAGAATCCTCTATTTCTAATGCAAATAACACTTCTTTAAGTAAAGAACGAATAAATTCCATCTAGAACAAATACAAAGATTTATCAGCATCAACCTCTGAGACAGAAACCTCTGAACCAGAAGAACCATTATCAGTATCAGAATGATGATGTTCATTTAAAAATTCATCTGAAAAAAGAGAAGTTTTAAAAGACTTTTATGTATACTAGAAGGAGAAATAACAGACATAGCCTTCTTAATGGATTTAAAAAATAAAATCTCTTATGTTATCAGGAACACTCTGAAAATTAGATGTTGACGGAACAGCAACAGGTAATGTAACAGTACTAAAGGAAATTTTATCTGCATTAATAAGTTTGACATGACATGCAATACAAATAACAGCTGGAGAAACAGATACCAAAAGTTTATAGCAGATACACTTAGCTTGGTAGCTCCAGCACTGTGCAGTGACTTTCCTGAAGTAACTTCTGACTCAGTTGCAACGTGGAACATCTTGCAATATGTAAAAGAAAAAAACAACATATAAAGCAAAATTGATCAAATTCCTTAAATGACAGTTTCAGGAATGGGAAAAAATGCCAAAGAACAAGCTTCTAGCAACCAGAAGCAATAAAAAATGAGACTTAAATAATGTGGAGACAAAAGTGACGCCCATATTTTTTCGCGCCAAATAAGACGCCCACATTATTTGGCGCCTAAATGCTTTTTGGCGCCAAAAATGACGCCACATCCGGAACGCCGACATTTTTGGCGCAAAATAACGTCAAAGAATGACGCAACTTCCGGCGACACGTATGACGCCGGAAACGGAAATAGAATTTTTGCGCCAAAAAAGTCCGCGCCAAGAATGACGCAATAAAATGAAGCATTTTCAGCCCCCGCGAGCCTAACAGCCCACAGGGAAAAAGTCAAATTTTAAGGTAAAAAATGTTAAATTAAAATGCATTATCCCAAATATGAAACTGACTGTCTGAAAAATAAGGAAAGTTGAACATTCTGAGTCAAGGCAAATAAATGTTTGAATACATATATTTAGAACTTTTAAAAACAAAGTGCCCAACCATAGCTAGGAGTGTCACAGAAAATAAGACTTACTTACCCCAGGACACTCATCTACATATAGCAGATAGCCAAACCAGTACTGAAACGAGAATCAGCAGAGGTAATGGTATATATAAGAGTATATCGTCGATCTGAAAAGGGAGGTAAGAGATGAATCTCTACGACCGATAACAGAGAACCTATGAAATAGACCCCTTAGAAGGAGATCACTGCATTCAAATAGGCAATACTCTCCTCACATCCCTCTGACATTCACTGCACGCTGAGAGGAAAACCGGGCTCCAACTTGCTGCGGAGCGCATATCAACGTAGAATCTAGCACAAACTTACTTCACCACCTCCATCGGAGGCAAAGTTTGTAAAACTGAATTGTGGGTGTGGTGAGGGGTGTATTTATAGGCCTTTTAAGGTTTGGGAAACTTTGCCCCTCCTGGTAGGAATGTATATCCCATACGTCACTAGCTCATGGACTCTTGCTAATTACATGAAAGAAATTAACATTTTATTACCTTATCTCTTCTATAACCCACTGTGAGTGTAATTTCTTCTACTGGCTGTGTTAACACAGCTTGGCCTGGAGGCCAAAAACTTTCAGGATGGGTGGGCTAAATAAACTATTTCATAATTGTTAATTCTTCTAGGCAGTGTGCAATGAAGTCACATTTTGATTATGTTATACATGTTATTAGGAAATCAGAAAAGTTACAGCAAACATCAGTTACATAATCAAAGATAAACCCTGACTGCGTTATCACTTGAAACAAATTGCTATGCATTATTATTAAACTTTGACTGTCAAAAATATGACAGGTTAAAATTGAATAGACATATATAAATAGAAATGATAACTTAATATAAAAGATTAAAAGGTTTAATTAATAATATATAAGGTTTAAAAACCATGAAGAAAAGGTTTGCCAATTGTTATTTTAGTCATTTATTTAATGTTTATGTAAATGCATGCATAAAAAGATATAATTAGAACATTCAGATCCACATATTAATATTTACATATTAAAACCAAACACTTACCATTGGGCTCAAATCGCTTTTTGTTGAGGTAAAACTGCAAATTTGGCATCTCAGAACCACAATCTCGCAAATCCTGCAGAAAAGAAAAATTATATGAGAACGAATGAGACAGCTGGAGGATATAATCAATGCAAGCCAATTTCTCATGATTGTTTTGTAAAATAAAAAGCTTAGACTCCTTTCCCGCCTACACACATACAGACTCCCTCCAAGCCTGCATACGCACAGGCTCCCCACACACACACGCTCCCTCCCCGTCTGCGCGCACATACACACACACACACACAGGCTCTCTCCCCGTCTGCGCGCGCACACACACACAGACTCCCTCCCAGCCTGCGCACACACACAGGCTCCCCCCCAGCCTGCACACACACACAGGCTCCCTCCCAGCCTGCGCACACACACACAGGCTCCCTCCCAGCCTGCGCACACACACACAGGCTCCCTCCCAGCCTGCGCGCACACACACACACACACAGGCTCCCTCCCAGCCTGCGCACACACACACAGGCTCCCTCCCAGCCTGCGCACACACACACAGGCTCCCTCCCAACCTGCGCACACACACACAGGCTCCCTCCCAACCTGCGCACACACACACAGGCTCCCTCCCAACCTGCGCACACACACACAGGCTCCCTCCCAGCCTGCGCACACACACACAGGCTCCCTCCCAGCCTGCGCACACACACACAGGCTCCCTCCCAGCCTGCGCACACACAGGCTCCCTCCCAGCCTGCGCCCACACACACACACAGGCTCCCTCCCAGCCTGCGCCCACACACACACACAGGCTCCCTCCCAGCCTGCGCACACACACACACACACACACAGGCTCCTTTCCAGCCTGCGCACACACACATACACAGGCTCCTTTCCAGCCTGCGCACACACACACACAGGCTCCTTTCCAGCCTGCGCACACACACACACACAGGCTCCTTTCCAGCCTGCGCACACACACACACAGAGGCTCCTTTCCAGCCTGCGCACACACACACAGAGGCTCCTTTCCAGCCTGCGCGCACACACACAGAGGCTCCTTTCCAGCCTGCGCGCACACACACAGAGGCTCCTTTCCAGCCTGCGCGCACACACACACAGGCTCCTTTCCAGCCTGCGCGCACACACACACAGGCTCCTTTCCAGCCTGCGCGCACACACACATAGGCTCATTTCCAGCCTGCGCGCACACACACACAGGCTCCCTCCCAGCCTGCGCGCACACACACACAGGCTCATTTCCAGCCTGCGCGCACACACACACAGGCTCCCTCCCAGCCTGCGCACACACAGGCTCCCTCCCAGCCTGCGCACACACAGGCTCCCTCCCAGCCTGCGCACACACAGGCTCCCTCCCAGCCTGCGCACACACAGGCTCCCTCCCAGCCTGCGCACACACAGGCTCCCTCCCAGCCTGCGCACACACAGGCTCCCTCCCAGCCTGCGCACACACAGGCTCCCTCCCAGCCTGCGCACACACAGGCTCCCTCCCAGCCTGCGCACACACAGGCTCCCTCCCAGCCTGCGCACACACAGGCTCCCTCCCAGCCTGCGCACACACAGGCTCCCTCCCAGCCTGCGCACACACACACACAGGCTCCCTCCCAGCCTGCGCGCACACACACACAGGCTCCCTCCCAGCCTGCGCGCACACACACACACACACACAGGCTCACTCCCATGCTGCGCACACACAGGCTCCCTTTAAGCTCAGCACACCCTCTGGGTGTGTCTGGGTCTCTGTGACATCATCAGAAGCCATGTTAGTTTTTACTGAGGAACCTGATAGTAAAGAAGCCATGTGGTTGTAGCTGAATAAAGTTTGTCTAAAGTACCTGCTGCAGCGTCTCCATGATATGTGCAAGAGACATCAGACACAAGGTAACAGCACACAACTGAATGTCCTACACAGAGAACATAACAGCTGGAGACGAGGATCTGAGGTCTGACCCTATAATGGCTCTTATTGGCACCTTACCTGTGTTTGCAGCAGACACAGACAGATGTGACACATGGGTTGAACAGTTTGAGCTATATTGTACAGCAAATAACATAGGAGCTGATAAGCAAGTGTGTGTTTCTGACAACTATAGGCTCAGCAGCTTACACTACATTAAGGGACATTCTCTCACCAGATAATCCTAATGCTAAACCCATGTCTGACCTGATCTGCCCGTTATCTGACCACTACCTACCAAAGCCTCTGGAGATAGCAGAACGCTTTAAATTTTACACACGCAAGCAATTGCAGCATGAGGACATTAGCAAGCAAGATGATAAAGCCCATAAGAGGGCGAAACGCGTCGTCGTGTTGGCAGGACTACCCCTTGGCATTTATTATATGCTATCATCTACACATATTGGATTCCTTAAACATAACCCGGGTTATAAGTATTGGAACTCTTTTCTTATTTGGAGAATCTCTGTTATGGTTTGTGGTTTGAATGAATTCTGAATATTCACCACAGTGCCCACCTATCTACAACACCTGTTTATACCCTTGCGTGCATCAAGCACTAAGTGCAGGGTGGATGTGAGAGGACCGGGCCTGTGAAGTTTAGAAATAAGCGCAAAGTTTTGGCCTCTTTCCTTTACCGTAACTTTATCCAGTGACGTCAGACGCCGAAAAATCCCAGTCGGATCCACTCGAGGAGGATACCGGACAGGGAAGATGAACCTCATGCGATCAGGAGATCGTGGGTAAAGTACATTGCAAAGAACTTTAACTGTATTACCTTTGACAATATGCTGGGTATCAATTTCTCCTAAGGAAGTGTGGAACATTTAAAGTTTTATCGGCAGCTCTACCTCATTTTTTGATTGGCAGCTTGGTGGTATTCTATTTATCTACTTTGGACTTTATCTATTAATACAGTTTTTATATGTCTTTTTAGAGACCCATAAACTTTTATACATAGTGTGCAATAGATTTATTTTGCACTTAGCGGTCTCCACAATAAATTCTTTTATCCGTGCATGTTATAGGATAACCATTTTAGAGTCATACCAGTGTATTATTTTTAATATCAATTTTATATAGAGCTTTTTGGATTAATTATTTGGGGAGACGTCCCTTTTATGTGTTGTATGTATGTTTTAATAAATGTATATTTATTCTACCTGTAAGTGTTGATACCTTTAGCTTTTTTAGCTCCTCCCTTATATTCTCTTTTATTAATCTAGATACACCACACACTGATTCAGAGGAAGACATACCATTATACACATTACAGATCTACAGCCTTGAAAATAACATTCCAGAAATGCAAGCAAAAGGTGAATATACTGTAGATGGTAAACCTCTCATTATGGAAGTTGATACAGGAGCAGCAGTCTCTGTTATCACAGCTGCTGATTGGAACCGCCTGGGACTAAGGCAACCACTTGTTCCAACAGCTGTTACCATGCAAACATATTCAAATGAAATAATAAAGCCTATTGGGTGTGTATCACCTACAGTGACATTTAATGGTATAACTAAAAAGCTACGCCTCTACATTTTACCTAAAGGAGGACCACCTTTGTTTGGTAGATCCTGGATCCAAGCATTGGGCATGCCAAAGTTACCACAACAGTTACCGCTTAAACTACTGGACCAAAGTGGCAATTCAAATTCTTCTTGGATTAATTTACTAAAGAACAAATATAAGACTGTATTTGATGGGACCCTAGGTTTAGTGAAAGGCAAGCAGATTCAGCTTCACCTAAAAGAACATGCTATTTCAAAATTTTGTAAACCAAGAGTTGTACCATTTGCACTTAAACCTAAAATTGAAGCAGAACTAGAAAGACTATGAAATCAGGGGATTATTGTTCCAGTTTCTAGCAGTGAATGGGCTTCCCCAATAGTTCTTGACAGAAAAAAAAATAAAAAATGGGGACATTCGCATCTGTGGAGATTTCAGAGTGGGCCTTAACCCTCAATTACTTGTGGATCAGTATCCTTTACCATGGATTGAAGAATTGTTTAGTTCTCTGGCAGGGGTGAAAAATTTACAAAAATTCACCATCTGAATCATTGGATATTTGTGTAGCTGGTTGAGATCTATGTCTCATTTGTTCTACATGGCGGGAAACTGTACCACCAGCTTGTAGTTGAACTTTAAACATTCTGTTGCCCATGCCTTGTATTATGACAGCTGGAATCCATTTTTCTGGCCACGGTAGTTTCTAACCCATACTCTGTCATGAAGAACAAATTCTGAAACACTAGAAGTGTTCAACTCTTGTTTGGAATGTTCTGGTCTAACTTTATCCAGTGGAGTTCTCAGGCATCTTCCAAACATTAACATTGTAGTGGCATGGGGAGTGTTTCGATAGTTAAACAAAAAGTTAGAAAGGGAGTTTGGATTAAATTTTGATTTGTGAGAGACAGCTAAGTGGCGTTTTAAAGTTTCTCACAAAAATTCAGTATCTTGCATGGAGTGTGGTGCCCACCTGAGTCTTCGGAGGATGAAAATACAATGAACACAACTGAAACAAATCCACCTCAGAATGATTCTGTCCAACAACAAAATATCACAAGTGATCAACAACCGTTGGGTACTCCTCCACAGACAATTTCTCAAGAACCAAATACTCTACGGCCCTCTACACACAGAAGGCCACCTTCTAGATGGCAATGTGAGGATTCAGTGAAAGATTATTCAGCAAGGAATGACCTAATCCGAAGGCGGACTTATCGCAGAAAACATAACTAACTAAAATCTAGGCTGTGACCTAGGTCGTTTGCACATAGACTATATAGATAAACTGTTCTAAGTTCAAGTGTATGGTTTAGTGATAAACATGTATGTCTATTACTTGTATGTTACAATATTATCCACTGTCTGTTCTTTTTATTTTTATTAGAATTTTTTTTTTTAAAAAGGGGATGGTAAGATTACTGCATCTTTGCACTAACCTTGTCTCATCATTATATGTTAGAAGTGCTGCAGCTTTAAAGGGACAGTCAACACCAGAATTTTTGTTGTTTAAAAAGATAGATAATCCCTTTATTACCCATTCCACAGTTTTGAAAAACCAACACTTATATTAATACACTTTTTACTGCTGTGATTAACTTGTATCTAAGCATCTTCTGACCGCCCCTAATCACATGACTTTTAGTTATTATCTATTGACTTGCATTTTAGCCAATTAGTGCAGTGTCTGCCACTAGCGTGATCACAATGCTATCTATATGGCCTACATGAGCTTGCTCTCCCCTGCTGTAAAAACATAATTTATGCTTACCTGATAAATTTATTTCTCTTGTAGTGTGTTCAGTCCACGGGTCATCCATTACTTATGAGATATATTCTCCTTCCCAACAGGAAGTTGCAAGAGGATCACCCAAGCAGAGCTGCTATATAGCTCCTCCCCTCACATGTTATATCCAGTCATTCGACCGAAACAAGACGAAAAAGGAGAAACTATAGGGTGCAGTGGTGACTGGAGTTATAATTTAAAATTTAGAACCTGCCTCAAATAGACAGGGCGGGCCGTGGACTGAACACACTACAAGAGAAATAAATTTATCAGGTAAGCATAAATTATGTTTTCTCTTGTTAAGTGTGTTCAGTCCACGGGTCATCCATTACTTATGGGATACCAATACCAAAGCTAAAGTACACGGATGATGGGAGGGACAAGGCAGGAACATTAAACAGAAGGAACCACTGCCTGTAGAACCTTTCTCCCAAAAACAGCCTCCGAAGAAATAGAAAGATGGAGTACCAAATGGTAAGGGGAGTACGCTTGAATAATTAAAACATAACTTTTATTAATTAAGCAAAAAAAAAAAAAAAAAAACAGGAGATAAAGGGATGTGCAATTAAAAACAGTAGCTACCTGGGGAGTGATAAATCATATATCTTTTATCACTATAATGTCAAAATGTGACAGTTCGCGGTTGTAGTGTAAATGGGGTATATACAATTAAATATAAAGTATACTGACCCTCTGCAATTCCAAGGATAACACCTTTACTCCGTGCTTATTGTATGCACATTAGAGTAGATTATTTTATTTGTGTTAATCACAGGTTTGTTGCAGAGTAAGAATAATCCCAGTAATTAGTTTGTTACCCCAAGATACCTTGTAAGTATTGGAATTTTTAATAATATAGAGCATATACTTGAGGGCATGAAATGAGTTGTTGATTCAACAGTCAGTGTGCTTGATGCATACTTGAGTATTCATTTTTATCTGTATATTATTACTCAGACTGCAATGTAATACCTTGACCAAGGATAGTATATATAACTGATCCTATGTTTATTAGGCGATTGGTTCAAATCACTTTTTCTTCATATGTAGTGATTATCAGATAGAGTTAATAATTCACCATTTATAATACTTTGTTTAGTAAGGTAAGTATTGATAACTCTACTGAAACTACTGGCAAGATAGATTCGTATATATACCACCCAGAGCACTTGCTAGCAAGAGTCTTACAGACAGCTTAAATTTGTTACATATAGGTTATAGTTGCCACAAAGTTTCATTACTTAAACAAAAGCTTGTGTCTGCTTCTGTTCGCTGAGTATGCTGTCTGCGTGATTATAACACTGACTCTAGCTGTTAGTTTTTGCTGTTATAACGTTAATAGTTAAATTCAATCATGGATGTATATATCTAAGGTTATTATTTATACTTATCCTCAGATTTTAACAGTGTATGTTACAGCTAAATAAGTATACCGTGTATACAGTTTTATCTTGCTGTTGTGAACCCTAAGGTTATAACCGTTATAAGAGTTCAGTTAACTGAATCTACAGCAGGAGTAATTGTATTGCTAACTCACAGCTGTGTTGCTTGTATCTGTGTGGTTAGTGCAGCAGTTGAGAAGTTTCTATGCAGATTATCTGCAGCGATATTTGTCTAATAACTTTGCTTACCCACCAGAATTGAGCATTGCTCTGTTAATAAGTATTCAGTTATTTTAAAAGTACAGCCTGTGTGTATAGCTGCGCTGCTGATATTTAGCTGTTAGAATAATTTGTTGAAGTCATCATGCTATTTGAAACATAGTGTGTCTACAAACACCTAAGTCAAGGTCTCTAGTAATATAGACTAGCGTATTTGTCTGTACAAATGTAATCTATGTTGTGCTCCTCATTTATATAAGTCTGTACAATTATTATTAACAAGGTATTGTACTATCATAGTTCTGTAGTACCTAAACAGCGTCTCATAACAATTCTAGATAATGGTTGTTCATATATATTCGAGAACGTTAAGGTCTAACAAAAGAAAAGAATAAACAACACCTATTGCCCCAGGTTTTAAGCTAGCCCAAACAAACACAGGAGCTCCCTGACTCCTCACCAGTTCCCTAACATGTTTCGCCGTGTTAACGGCTTTCTCAAAGGGGGTTGTGCGCGCGTCGCGCTGAAGGTGCCTTCTTATTGCGTGGCAGAAGCTGAGTGTCCGCCCCCTTCATGATGTCATCACTTGTCAAAACATTACACCTAAATGCAAATAACTCTTAGGCAATATTATCAACAAAATGCCATCAGATGGATTATCAATTTGTGTATGTATTTGGCATCGGATGCATTATTAGTCTATGTCTGTATCTAGTGAACATTACTTTCGCAAGTAACGGCGGACAGCAGTTCTTAATGTGATTCCACTATATATGAATAAGTATTCCTTGAATTAATGATTAGATATATGAGGATAAACAGTTTTACTAAATCTTGTGACACGGTTCTAGTATGTCAGCAATGTAGATCTTAGGTATCCATATTGATGAAGAACAACTTTCTTACTGTGTGCTTAATGTGTGAGTGTGAGGTGGCAATAATATAAGTCTAATCTATATTATGTCGTTGATTACCACTATTATTTACTTAAGTGAGTATAAAAATAATAAAAATAGTGTAACACAGTGATAAAGAAAAATAAGGTGGAGAGAGGGAATTTTATTAAATAATTCTCAAGCAAGTTTTGTGTTTCAATTGTGACTTCTGACAAGTCTGACAAAGTTGTGAACCTTTGGATCAACATGCAAAGTGGTAAATCCAAAGGTTCACAACTTTGTCAGATTGACAACAAAAAAACTTTTTCAACAAAGGATAAGTCACAATTGAAACACAAAACTTGCTTGAGAATTATCTAATAAAATTCCCTCTCTCCACCTTATTTTTCTTTATCACTGTGTTACACTATTTTTATTATTTTTATACTCACTTAAGTAAATAATAGTGGTAATCAACGACATAATATAGATTAGACTTATATTATTGCCACCTCACACTCACACATTAACCCCTTAAGGACCAGCGACGTACCCTGTATGTCACTGGCCTTTTTTTGTGACTTGATTGTTTTATAGCGCGGTCTTGCCACCAGCGTTGAGACTGCTCTATTCCACAAAGCCTGCTGGAGAGAGTGCATTAATAGCGTGTTCTTGCTAGACTTGTGCTATTATGTCCTGAAAAAACCCTTAATGACCAGTGACATACAGGGTACATTGTGGTCATTAAGGGGTTAAGCACACAGTAAGAAAGTTGTTCTTCATCAATATGGATACCTAAGATCTACATTGCTGACATACTAGAACCGTGTCACAAGATTTAGTAAAACTGTTTATCCTCATATATCTAATCATTAATTCAAGGAATACTTATTCATATATAGTGGAATCACATTAAGAACTGCTGTCCGCCGTTACTTGCGAAAGTAATGTTCACTAGATACAGACATAGACTAATAATGCATCCGATGCCAAATACATACACAAATTGATAATCCATCTGATGGCATTTTGTTGATAATATTGCCTAAGAGTTATTTGCATTTAGGTGTAATGTTTTGACAAGTGATGACATCATGAAGGGGGCGGACACTCAGCTTCTGCCACGCAATAAGAAGGCACCTTCAGCGCGACGCGCGCACAACCCCCTTTGAGAAAGCCGTTAACACGGCAAAACATGTTAGGGAACTGGTGAGGAGTCAGGGAGCTCCTGTGTTTGTTAGGGCTAGCTTAAAACCTGGGGCAATAGGTGTTGTTTATTCTTTTCTTTTGTTAGACCTTAACGTTCTCGAATATATATGAACAACCATTATCTAGAATTGTTATGAGACGCTGTTTAGGTACTACAGAACTATGATAGTACAATACCTTGTTAATAATAATTGTACAGACTTATATAAATGAGGAGCACAACATAGATTACATTTGTACAGACAAATACGCTTGTCTATATTACTAGAGACCTTGACTTAGGTGTTTGTAGACACACTATGTTTCAAATAGAATAATTTGTTGAAGTCATCATGCTAACAGCTAAATATCAGCAGCGCAGCTATACACACAGGCTGTACTTTTAAAATAACTGAATACTTATTAACAGAGCAATGCTCAATTCTGGTGGGTAAGCAAAGTTATTAGACAAATATCGCTGCAGATAATCTGCATAGAAACTTCTCAACTGCTGCACTAACCACACAGATACAAGCAACACAGCTGTGAGTTAGCAATACAATTACTCATGCTGTAGATTCAGTTAACTGAACTCTTATAACGGTTATAACCTTAGGGTTCACAACAGCAAGATAAAACTGTATACACGGTATACTTATTTAGCTGTAACATACACTGTTAAAATCTGAGGATAAGTATAAATAATAACCTTAGATATACACATCCATGATTGAATTTAACTATTAACGTTATAACAGCAAAAACAAACAGCTAGAGTCAGTGTTATAATCACGCAGACAGCATACTCAGCGAACAGAAGCAGACACAAGCTTTTGTTTAAGTAATGAAACTTTGTGGCAACTATAACATATATGTTGCGTAATTAATAAAAGTTATGTTTTAATTATTCAAGCGTACTCCCCTTACCATTTGGTACTCCATCTTTCTATTTAACATACATACATAGTATGTGACAGAGGACTACAAGAGTGCTATTTGTGTATTCTTTCATGGTCTTTGGGCCCATGTTTTTTCTGTAATATAAATAATACACAGCACCATCTACCCTATGGTTATACTAAATAGAAACCAGCAACTAAGATAGGGTGTAGTCACAAGAATCAATAAGGCAGTGCCATTGCAATCCTCTTGTGCTTTCCATTAGCTTTAAACACAGGCTTAATCCTAGCCAAAGCCTGACAAAAAGCCTGGACGTCTGGATTCTCTGCCAGACGCTTGTGTAAAAGGACAGAACAGAAATCTGTCCCTTTAGTGAACTAGCGGATAAGCCCTTTTCTAAACCCTCTTGTAGAAAAGACAATATCCTAGGAATCCTAACCTTACTCCATGAGTAACTCTTGGATTCACACCAATATAAATATTTACGCCATATCTTGTGGTAATTGTTTCTGGTAACAGGTTTCCGAGCCTGTATTAATGTATCAATAACCGAATCCGAAAACCCACGCTTTGATAGAATCAAGCGTTCAATTTCCAAGCAGTCAGCCTTAGGTTTGGATGGTTGAAAGGACCCTGAATTAGAAGGTCCTGCCTCAGGGGTAGAGACCATGGTGGACAGGACGACATGTCCACTAGGTCTGCATACCAGGTCCTGCGTGGCCACGCAGGCGCTATCAGAATCACTGATGCTCTCTACTGTTTGATCCTGGCAATCAGTCGAGGTAGCAACGGAAAAGGTGGAAACACATAAGCTATGTTGAAAACCCAAGGGGCTGCTAGTGCATCTACCAGCACTGCACCCGGGTCCCTGGACCTGGATCCGTAACAAGGAAGCTTGGCGTTCTGGCGAGATGCCATGAGATCCAGATCCGGTTTGCCCCAACGATGAATCAGTTGAGCAAATACCTCCGGGTGAAGTTCCCACTCCCCCGGATGAAAAGTCTGGCGACTTAGAAAATCCGCCTCCCAGTTCTCCACGCCTGGGATGTAGATCGCTGACAGGTGGCAAGAGTGAGACTCTGCCCAGCGAATTATCTTCGAGACTTCCAACATCGCTAGGGAACTCCTGGTTCCCCCTTGATGATTGATGTAAGCCACAGTCGTGATGTTGTCCGACTGAAATCTGATGAACCTCAGTGTTGCTAACTGAGGCCAAGCTAGAAGAGCATTGAATATTGCTCTTAATTCTAGAATGTTTATTGGGAGGAGTTTCTCCTCCTGAGTCCACGATCCCTGAGCCTTCAGGGAGTTCCAGACTGCTCCCCAGCCTAGTAGGCTGGCGTCTGTTGTTACAATCGTCCAATCTGGTCTGCGAAAAGTCATTCCTTTGGACAGATGAACCCGTGACAACCACCAGAGAAGAGAATCTCTGGTCTCCTGGTCCAGATTTAGCAAAGGGGACAGATCTGAGTAATCCCCGTTCCATTGACTTAGCATGCACAGTTGCAGCGGTCTGAGATGTAGGCGCGCAAATGGCACTATGTCCATTGCCGTGACCATTAAGCCGATTACTTCCATGCACTGAGCTACTGATGGGCTTGGAATGGAGTGAAGGACACGGCAAGCATTGAGAATCTTTGATAACCTGGACTCCGTCAGGTAAATTTTCATCTCTACCGAATCTATAAGAGTCCCTAGAAAAGGGACCCTTGTGAGTGGTAACAGAGAACTCTTTTCCACGTTCACTTTCCACCCATGCGACCTCAGAAATGCTAGAACTATCTCTGTATTAGACTTTGCATTTTGAAAACTTGACGCTTGTATCAGAATGTCGTCTAGGTACGGAGCCACCGCTATGCCTCGTGGTCTTAGTACCGCCAGAAGAGAGCCCAGAACCTTTGTAAAAATTCTCGGGGCCGTAGCTAACCCGAAGGGAAGAGCTACAAACTGGTAATGCCTGTCTAGAAAGGCAAACCTTAGGTACCGATAATGATCTTTGTGAATCGGTATGTGAAGGTAGGCATCCTTTAAATCCACTGTGGTCATATATTGACCCTCTTGGATCATGGGTAGGATGGTCCGAATGGTTTCCATCTTGAACGACGGAACCCTTAGGAATTTGTTTAAGATCTTTAAATCTAAGATTGGTCTGAAGGTTTCCTCTTTCTTGGGAACCACAAACAGATTTGAATAAAACCCTTGCCCCTGTTCCGTCCGCGGAACTGGGTGGATCACTCCCATCACTAAGAGGTCTTGTACACATTGTAGAAATGCCTCTTTCTTTACTAGGTTTGTTGATAACCTTGACAGATGAAACCTCCCTTGTGGAGGAGAAGTTTTGAAATCCAGAAGGTATCCCCGAGATATAATCTCCAACGTCCAGGGATCCTGTACAAGCCTGGGCGAAGAGAGAAAGTCTGCCCCCACTAGATCCGTCTCCGGAAAGGGGGCCCTGTCTTCATGCTGTCTTAGGGGCGGAAGTAGGCTTTCTGGCCTGCTTGCCCTTGTTCCATGACTGGTTGCCTTTCCAACCCTGTCTGTAATGAGCAGTAGTTCCTTCCTGTTTTGGAGCGGAGGAAGTTGATGCTGCTCCTGCCTTGAAATTACGAAAGGCACGAAAATTAGACTGTTTGTCCTTTGCTTTGGCCCTGTCCTGAGGAAGAGTGTGGCCCTTACCTCCAGTAATGTCAGCAATAATTTCCTTCAAGCCGGGCCCGAATAAGGTCTGCCCTTTGAAAGGAATGTTTAGTAGTTTAGACTTAGAAGTTACATCTGCTGACCAGGATTTAAGCCATAGCGCTCTGCGCGCCTGTATGGCGAATCCGGAATTCTTAGCCGTAAGTTTGGTTAAATGCACTACGGCATCCGAAACAAACGCATTAGCCAGCTTAAGGGTTCTAATCTTGCTCAAAGACTCATCCAATGGTGCTGTGCGAATCGCCTCTTCCAGAGACTCAAACCAGAATGCCGCTGCAGCAGTGACAGGCGCAATGCATGCAAGAGGCTGTAATATAAAACCTTGTTGAACAAACATTTTCTTAAGGTAACCCTCTAATTTTTTATCCATTGGATCTGAGAAAGCACAGCTATCCTCCACCGGGATAGTGGTACACTTGGCTAAAGTAGAAACTGCTCCCTCCACCTTAGAGACCGTCTGCCATAAGTCTCGTGTGGTGGCGTCTATAGGGAACATTTTTCTAAATATCGGAGGAGGGGAAAAAGGCACACCGGGTCTATCCCACTCCTTACTAATAATCTCTGTAAGCCTTTTTGGTATAGGAAAAACGTCAGTACACACCGGTACCGCGTAGTATTTATCCAGCCTACATAGTTTCTCTGGGATTGCCACTTCATGCCCAAAAGGATTTATCACCAAAGTACCTCACAAAAACGAATAACATGCCAGTAAACGTTTTTTAAAAACAAACTTCTTTTAATGTCATGCAAAGTTGTCACTAAGCCTGCTACCAGTCGCTTCCACTGCAGATAAGGCTTAAGCATTATTTCAGTATTAACAGTATTTTCTCAGTCAAATTCTAGTCCCTAGAAAATAACTCTACTGTACATACATTTATCAGCCTGATACCAGTCACTACTACTGCATTTAAGGCTGTACTTACATCATACGGGTAACAGCAGTGTTTTCTTAGTCAATTCCATTCCCAGAAAATATTGTACTGCACATACCTCGTTTGCGGGGGACCCCGCATGCTATTCCCATGTTCTGAAGTTACCCCACTCCTCAGAATGTCGAGAACAGCCAGTGGATCTTAGTTACGCCTGCTAAGATCATAGAAAAACGCAGGCAGTTTCTTCTTCCAAATACTGCCTGAGATAGAAAAACAGCACATTCCGGTGCCATTTAAAATAACAAACTTTTGATTGAAGAATAATTAAGTAAAAACTCCAACTCTTCCCGCGACCTCCTTCTTTGTTGGGGGTTGCAAGAGAATGACTGGGTATGACATGTGAGGGGAGGAGCTATATAGCAGCTCTGCTTGGGTGATCCTCTTGCAACTTCCTGTTGGGAAGGAGAATATATCCCATAAGTAATGGATGACCCGTGGACTGAACACACTTAACAAGAGAAAAGTAAATAAAATAGAGGCGGCCTTCAAGGGCTTAGAAATTAACATATGTACCTTCCTAGGTTTGTTTTCAACTAGAATACCAACAGAACAAAGCAAAATTGTTGATTAAAGTAAATTGGAAAGTTGTTTAAAATTACATGCCCTATTTGAAAAATGAAAGATTTTTTTGGACTTGACTGTCCCTTTAAGCTCATCTCACCACACCCTCTGGGTGTGTCTGGGTCTCTGTGACATCATTAGAAGCCATCTTAGTTTTTACTGAGGAACCTGTTGGTAAAGAAGCCATGTGGTTGTAGCTGAATAAAAGTTTATCTAAAGTACATGCTGCAGTGTCTCCATGATATGTGCAAGAGACATCAGACACAAGGTAACAGCACACAACTGAATGTTCTAATCCTGACTACACAGAGAACATAACACACACACGCTCCCTTTCAGCCTGCACACACACACACAGGCTCCCTTTCAGCCTGCACACACACACACAGGCTCCCTTTCAGCCTGCACACACACACACAGACACAGGCTCCCTCCCAGCCTGCGCACACACACACAGACACAGGCTCCCTCCCAGCCTGCGCACACACACACACAGGCTCCCTCCCAGCCTGCGCACACACACACACAGGCTCCCTCCCAGCCTGCGCACACACACACACAGGCTCCCTCCCAGCCTGCGCACACACACACACAGGCTCCCTCCCAGCCTGCGCACACACACACACAGGCTCCCTCCCAGCCTGCGCACACACACACACAGGCTCCCTCCCAGCCTGCGCACACACACACACAGGCTCCCTCCCAGCCTGCGCACACACACACACAGGCTCCCTCCCAGCCTGCGCACACACACACACAGGCTCCCTCCCAGCCTGCGCACACACACACACAGGCTCCCTCCCAGCCTGCGCACACACACACACAGGCTCCCTCCCAGCCTGCGCACACACACACACAGGCTCCCTCCCAGCCTGCGCACACACACACACAGGCTCCCTCCCAGCCTGCGCACACACACACACAGGCTCCCTCCCAGCCTGCGCACACACACACACAGGCTCCCTCCCAGCCTGCGCACACACACACACAGGCTCCCTCCCAGCCTGCGCACACACACACACAGGCTCCCTCCCAGCCTGCGCACACACACACACAGGCTCCCTCCCAGCCTGCGCACACACACACACAGGCTCCCACCCAGCCTGCGCACACACACACACACAGGCTCCCTCCCAGCCTGCGCACACACACACACACAGGCTCCCTCCCAGCCTGCGCACACACACACACAGGCTCCCTCCCAGCCTGCGCACACACACACACAGGCTCCCTCCCAGCCTGCGCACACACACACACAGGCTCCCTCCCAGCCTGCGCACACACACACACAGGCTCCCTCCCAGCCTGCGCACACACACACACAGGCTCCCTCCCAGCCTGCGCACACACACACACAGGCTCCCTCCCAGCCTGCGCACACACACACACAGGCTCCCTCCCAGCCTGCGCACACACACACACAGGCTCCCTCCCAGCCTGCGCACACACACACACAGGCTCCCTCCCAGCCTGCGCACACACACACACACAGGCTCCCTCCCAGCCTGCGCACACACACACACAGGCTCCCTCCCAGCCAGCGCACACACACACACAGGCTCCCTCCCAGCCTGCGCACACACACACACACGCTCCCTCCCAGCCTGCGCACACACACACACACAGGCTCCCTCCCAGCCTGCACACACACACACACACAGGCTCCCTCCCAGCCTGCACACACACACACACACAGGCTCCCTCCCAGCCTGCGCACACACACACACAGGCTCCCTCCCAGCCTGCGCACACACACACACAGGCTCCCTCCCAGCCTGCGCACACACACACACAGGCTCCCTCCCAGCCTGCGCACACACACACACAGGCTCCCTCCCAGCCTGCGCACACACACACACAGGCTCCCTCCCAGCCTGCGCACACACACACACAGGCTCCCTCCCAGCCTGCGCACACACACACACAGGCTCCCTCCCAGCCTGCGCACACACACACACACAGGCTCCCTCCCAGCCTGCGCACACACACACACAGGCTCCCTCCCAGCCTGCGCACACACACACACAGGCTCCCTCCCAGCCTGCGCACACACACACACAGGCTCCCTCCCAGCCTGCGCACACACACACACAGGCTCCCTCCCAGCCTGCGCACACACACACACAGGCTCCCTCCCAGCCTGCGCAAACACACACACAGGCTCCCTCCCAGCCTGCGCACACACACACACAGGCTCCCTCCCAGCCTGCGCACACACACACACACAGGCTCCCTCCCAGCCTGCGCACACACACACACACAGGCTCCCTCCCAGCCTGCGCACACACACACACAGGCTCCCTCCCAGCCTGCGCACACACACACACACACGCTCCCTCCCAGCCTGCGCACACACACACACACAGGCTCCCTCCCAGCCTGCGCACACACACACACACACGCTCCCTCCCAGCCTGCGCACACACACACACACAGGCTCCCTCCCAGCCTGCGCACACACACACACACAGGCTCCCTCCCAGCCTGCGCACACACACACACACAGGCTCCCTCCCAGCCTGCGCACACACACACACACAGGCTCCCTCCCAGCCTGCGCACACACACACACACAGGCTCCCTCCCAGCCTGCGCACACACACACACACAGGCTCCCTCCCAGCCTGCGCACACACACACACACAGGCTCCCTCCCAGCCTGCGCACACACACACACACAGGCTCCCTCCCAGCCTGCGCACACACACACACACAGGCTCCCTCCCAGCCTGCGCACACACACACACACAGGCTCCCTCCCAGCCTGCGCACACAGGCTCCCTCCCAGCCTGCGCACACACACACACACAGGCTCCCTCCCAGCCTGCGCACACACACACACACACACAGGCTCCCTCCCAGCCTGCGCACACACACACACACACAGGCTCCCTCCCAGCCTGCGCACACACACACACACACACAGGCTCCCTCCCAGCCTGCACACACACGCTCCCTCCCAGCCTGCACACACACACACAGGCTCCCTCCCAGCCTGCACACACACACACACACACACAGGCTCCCTCCCAGCCTGCACACACACACACACAGGCTCCCTCCCAGCCTGCACACACACACACAGGCTCCCTCCCAGCCTGCACACACACACACAGGCTCCCTCCCAGCCTGCACACACACACACAGGCTCCCTCCCAGCCTGCACACACAGGCTCCCTCCCAGCCTGCACACACACACACACACACACAGGCTCCCTCCCAGCCTGCACACACACACACACACACAGGCTCCCTCCCAGCCTGCACACACACAGGCTCCCTCCCAGCCTGCACACACACACACAAACACACACACACATAGGCTCCCTCCCAGCCTGCACACACATAGGCTCCCTCCCAGCCTGCACACACATAGGCTCCCTCCCAGCCTGCACACACATAGGCTCCCTCCCAGCCTGCACACACACACACAGGCTCCCTCCCAGCCTGCACACACACACACAAACACACACACACACACACAGGCTCCCTCCCAGCCTGCACACACATAGGCTCCCTCCCAGCCTGCACACACACGCACACACAGGCTCCCTCCCAGCCTGCAAACACACACACACGCACACACAGGCTCCCTCCCAGCCTGCACACACACACACACACACAGGCTCCCTCCCAGCCTGCACACACACACACACACACACACACACACAGGCTCCCTCCCAGCCTGCACACACACACACACACACACACACAGGCTCCCTCCCAGCCTGCACACACACACACACACACAGGCTCCCTCCCAGCCTGCACACACACACACACACACACACAGGCTCCCTCCCAGCCTGCACACACACACACACACAGGCTCCCTCCCAGCCTGCACACACACACACACAGGCTCCCTCCCAGCCTGCACACACACACACACAGGCTCCCTCCCAGCCTGCACACACACACACACAGGCTCCCTCCCAGCCTACACACACACACACACAGGCTCCCTCCCAGCCTACACACACACAGGCTCCCTCCCAGCCTACACACACACAGGCTCCCTCCCAGCCTGCACACACACACACACAGGCTCCCTCCCAGCCTGCACACACACACGCGCTCCCTCCCAGCCTGCACACACACACACAGGCTCCCTTTCAGCCTGCACACACACACACAGGCTCCCTCCCAGCCTGCACACACACACACAGGCTCCCTCCCAGCCTGCACACACAGGCTCCCTCCCAGCCTGCACACACAGGCTCCCTCCCAGCCTGCACACACACACACACAGGCTCCCTCCCAGCCTGCACACACACACACACAGGCTCCCTCCCAGCCTGCACACACACACACACACAGGCTCCCTCCCAGCCTGCACACACACACACACACACACAGGCTCCCTCCCAGCCTGCACACACACGCACACACAGGCTCCCTCCCAGCCTGCAAACACACACACACACAGGCTCCCTCCCAGCCTGCACACACACACACACACACAGGCTCCCTCCCAGCCTGCACACACACACACACAGGCTCCCTCCCAGCCTGCACACACACACACACACACACACAGGCTCCCTCCCAGCCTGCACACACACACACACACAGGCTCCCTCCCAGCCTGCACACACACACAGGCTCCCTCCCAGCCTACACACACACAGGCTCCCTCCCAGCCTACACACACACAGGCTCCCTCCCAGCCTGCACACACACACGCGCTCCCTCCCAGCCTGCACACACACATAGGCTCCCTCCCAGCCTGCACACACACATAGGCTCCCTCCCAGCCTGCACACACACATAGGCTCCCTCCCAGCCTGCACACACACACACAGGCTCCCTTTCAGCCTGCACACACACACACACAGGCTCCCTCCCAGCCTGCACACACACACACAGGCTCCCTCCCAGCCTGCACACACAGGCTCCCTCCCAGCCTGCACACACACACACAGGCTCCCTCCCAGCCTGCACACACAGGCTCCCTCCCAGCCTGCACACACAGGCTCCCTCCCAGCCTGCACACACACACACACACAGGCTCCCTCCCAGCCTGCACACACACAGGCTCCCTCCCAGCCTGCACACACACAGGCTCCCTCCCAGCCTGCACACACACAGGCTCCCTCCCAGCCTGCACACACACAGGCTCCCTCCCAGCCTGCACACACACAGGCTCCCTCCCAGCCTGCACACACACAGGCTCCCTCCCAGCCTGCACACACACACACACACACAGGCTCCCTCCCAGCCTGCACACACACACACACACAGGCTCCCTCCCAGCCTGCACACACACACAGGCTCCCTCCCAGCCTGCACACACACACACACAGGCTCCCTCCCAGCCTGCACACACACACACACACAGGCTCCCTCCCAGCCTGCACACACACACAGGCTCCCTCCCAGCCTGCACACACACACAGGCTCCCTCCCAGCCTGCACACACACACACACACAGGCTCCCTCCCAGCCTGCACACACACACACACAGGCTCCCTCCCAGCCTGCACACACACACACACACAGGCTCCCTCCCAGCCTGCACACACACACACACACAGGCTCCCTCCCAGCCTGCACACACACACACACACACACAGGCTCCCTCCCAGCCTGCACACACACACACACACAGGCTCCCTCCCAGCCTGCACACACACACACACAGGCTCCCTCCCAGCCTGCACACACACACACGCGCTCCCTCCCAGCCTGCACACACACATAGGCTCCCTCCCAGCCTGCACACACACACACAGGCTCCCTTTCAGCCTGCACACACACACACAGGCTCCCTCCCAGCCTGCACACACACAGGCTCCCTCCCAGCCTGCACACACACACACACAGGCTCCCTCCCAGCCTGCACACACACACACACAGGCTCCCTCCCAGCCTGCACACACACACAGGCTCCCTCCCAGCCTGCACACACACACAGGCTCCCTCCCAGCCTACACACACACACAGGCTCCCTCCCAGCCTACACACACACAGGCTCCCTCCCAGCCTGCACACACACACACACACAGGCTCCCTCCCAGCCTGCACACACACACGCGCTCCCTCCCAGCCTGCACACACACATAGGCTCCCTCCCAGCCTGCACACACACATAGGCTCCCTCCCAGCCTGCACACACACATAGGCTCCCTCCCAGCCTGCACACACACATAGGCTCCCTCCCAGCCTGCACACACACACACAGGCTCCCTTTCAGCCTGCACACACACACACACAGGCTCCCTCCCAGCCTGCACACACACACACAGGCTCCCTCCCAGCCTGCACACACACACACAGGCTCCCTCCCAGCCTGCACACACACACACAGGCTCCCTCCCAGCCTGCACACACAGGCTCCCTCCCAGCCTGCACACACAGGCTCCCTCCCAGCCTGCACACACAGGCTCCCTCCCAGCCTGCACACACACACACACACAGGCTCCCTCCCAGCCTGCACACACACAGGCTCCCTCCCAGCCTGCACACACACAGGCTCCCTCCCAGCCTGCACACACACAGGCTCCCTCCCAGCCTGCACACACACAGGCTCCCTCCCAGCCTGCACACACACAGGCTCCCTCCCAGCCTGCACACACACAGGCTCCCTCCCAGCCTGCACACACACACACACAGGCTCCCTCCCAGCCTGCACACACAGGCTCCCTCCCAGCCTGCACACACAGGCTCCCTCCCAGCCTGCACACACAGGCTCCCTCCCAGCCTGCACACACAGGCTCCCTCCCAGCCTGCACACACAGGCTCCCTCCCAGCCTGCACACACACAGGCTCCCTCCCAGCCTGCACACACAGGCTCCCTCCCAGCCTGCACACACACAGGCTCCCTCCCAGCCTGCACACACACAGGCTCCCTCCCAGCCTGCACACACACAGGCTCCCTCCCAGCCTGCACACACACAGGCTCCCTCCCAGCCTGCACACACACACACACAGGCTCCCTCCCAGCCTGCACACACACACACACAGGCTCCCTCCCAGCCTGCACACACACACACACAGGCTCCCTCCCAGCCTGCACACACACACACACAGGCTCCCTCCCAGCCTGCACACACACACACACACAGGCTCCCTCCCAGCCTGCACACACACAGGCTCCCTCCCAGCCTGCACACACACACACACACAGGCTCCCTCCCAGCCTGCACACACACACACACACACAGGCTCCCTCCCAGCCTGCACACACACACACACACAGGCTCCCTCCCAGCCTGCACACACACACACACACACACAGGCTCCCTCCCAGCCTGCACACACACACACACACAGGCTCCCTCCCAGCCTGCACACACACACACACACAGGCTCCCTCCCAGCCTGCACACACACACACACACACAGGCTCCCTCCCAGCCTGCACACACACACACACACACACAGGCTCCCTCCCAGCCTGCACACACACACACACACAGGCTCCCTCCCAGCCTGCACACACACACACACACAGGCTCCCTCCCAGCCTGCACACACACACACACACAGGCTCCCTCCCAGCCTGCACACACACACACACAGGCTCCCTCCCAGCCTACACACACACACACACACAGGCTCCCTCCCAGCCTGCACACACACACACACAGGCTCCCTCCCAGCCTGCACACACACACACACAGGCTCCCTTTCAGCCTGCACACACACACACAGGCTCCCTCCCAGCCTGCACACACACAGGCTCCCTCCCAGCCTGCACACACACACACAGGCTCCCTCCCAGCCTGCACACACAGGCTCCCTCCCAGCCTGCACACACAGGCTCCCTCCCAGCCTGCACACACACACACACAGGCTCCCTCCCAGCCTGCACACACACACACACAGGCTCCCTCCCAGCCTGCACACACACACACACAGGCTCCCTCCCAGCCTGCACACACACACACACAGGCTCCCTCCCAGCCTGCACACACACACACACAGGCTCCCTCCCAGCCTGCACACACACACACACAGGCTCCCTCCCAGCCTGCACACACACACACACAGGCTCCCTCCCAGCCTGCACACACACACACAGGCTCCCTCCCAGCCTGCACACACACACAGGCTCCCTCCCAGCCTGCACACACACACAGGCTCCCTCCCAGCCTGCACACACACACTACCTCCCAGCCTGCACACATCCCACACACTCTCCCGCATCACACACACATGCAGTTAATCGCATGATACAATTAATTGTAATATGAGGCTATGCAATATCTAAACAGCATAAGGCTGCATTTTTTTTATGAAAACAATATTTGTGATTGTGATACACTATTCATGAAATATCAAAATGTAGGATCAGATAAGTTTTGATGTACAAACATAAACAGGTAGTACCGGATACTCATGCCTGTAATTCTGTAGATCTCTGGCTGCTCGTGAACTTCTTGAGTAAAACTAAAAGAAAAAAAAAAAGAAAAAAAAAAAAAAAGAAATTTATGTTGGCAGTACAAGATGGAGCAGCATGAAGAGTTACATACAGCAGCAGGTCAGTGTTCTCCCCAGGACCTTTTTGGCAGATGCACCACCTGGCTGATTTTACCAACAACTCGGCTAAAAATTTAGCCAATATTAAGCTAAAATTAGTTCATATTAAAATGTTTCAATTTTTACTGTATACGTTATTCATATAATGTGCACTGAAAAAAAGCAAGTGCTGCAATTACTTAGGAATGTTGTGATAGCATTCTCCTGCAAAGGCTCTCCTGCATCCCACACACACACGCACTCTCCCGCATCCCACACACACACACACACACACACACACACTCTCCCGCATCCCACACACACACACACTCTCCCGCATCCCACACACACACACACTCTCCCGCATCCCACACACACAACCAGGCTCTATAGCATCAAACACACACACAAAACCAGGCTCTCTAGCATCCAACACACACACACACACACAAAACCAGGCTCTCTAGCATCCAACACACACACACACACACAAAACCAGGCTCTCTAGCATCCAACACACACACACACACACACAAAGCCAGGCTCTCTAGCATCCAACACACACACAAAACCAGGCTCTCTAGCATCCAACACACACACACACACAAAACCAGGCTCTCTAGCATCCAACACACACACACACAAAACCAGGCTCTCTAGCATCCAACACACACACACACAAAACCAGGCTCTCTAGCATCCAACACACACACACACAAACAAAACCAGGCTCTCTAGCATCCAACACACACACGCACACAAAACCAGGCTCTCTAGCATCCAACACACACACACAAAACCAGGCTCTCTAGCATCCAACACACACACACACAAAACCAGGCTCTCTAGCATCCAACACACACACACACAAAACCAGGCTCTCTAGCATCCAACACACACACAAAACCAGGCTCACTAGCATCCAACACACACACACAAAACCAGGCTCACTAGCATCCAACACACACACACAAAACCAGGCTCACTAGCATCCAACACACACACACAAAACCAGGCTCACTAGCATCCAACACACACACACAAAACCAGGCTCACTAGCATCCAACACACACACACAAAACCAGGCTCACTAGCATCCAACACACACACACAAAACCAGGCTCACTAGCATCCAACACACACACACAAAACCAGGCTCACTAGCATCCAACACACACACACACACAAAACCAGGCTCACTAGCATCCAACACACACACACACACAAAACCAGGCTCACTAGCATCCAACACACACACACACACACACAAAACCAGGCTCACTAGCATCCAACACACACACACACACAAAACCAGGCTCACTAGCATCCAACACACACACACACAAAACCAGGCTCACTAGCATCCAACACACACACACACAAAACCAGGCTCACTAGCATCCAACACACACACAAAACCAGGCTCACTAGCATCCAACACACACACAAAACCAGGCTCCCTAGCATCCAACACACACACACACACACAAAACCAGGCTCACTAGCATCCAACACACACACACACACAAAACCAGGCTCACTAGCATCCAACACACACACACACAAAACCAGGCTCACTAGCATCCAACACACACACACACACAAAACCAGGCTCACTAGCATCCAACACACACACATACAAAACCAGGCTCACTAGCATCCAACACACACACATACAAAACCAGGCTCACTAGCATCCAACACACACACACACACACAAAACCAGGCTCACTAGCATCCAACACACACACACACACAAAACCAGGCTCACTAGCATCCAACACACACACACACACAAAACCAGGCTCACTAGCATCCAACACACACACAAAACCAGGCTCACTAGCATCCAACACACACACACACAAAACCAGGCTCACTAGCATCCAACACACACACACACAAAACCAGGCTCACTAGCATCCAACACACACACAAAACCAGGCTCACTAGCATCCAACACACACACACACACACAAAAACAGGCTCACTAGCATCCAACACACACAAAACCAGGCTCACTAGCATCCAACACACACACACACAAAACCAGGCTCACTAGCATCCAACACACACACACACAAAACCAGGCTCACTAGCATCCAACACACACACACACACAAAACCAGGCTCACTAGCATCCAACACACACACACACAAAACCAGGCTCACTAGCATCCAACACACACACACACAAAACCAGGCTCACTAGAATCCAACACACACACACACACACAAAACCAGGCTCACTAGCATCCAACACACACACACAAAACCAGGCTCTCTAGCATCCAACACACACACAAAACCAGGCTCGTGCTCTCTCGCATCCAACACACAACCAGGCTCATGCTCTCTCTCACACCATACACTCAAAAACTCACACCCATTTAGGCTCTGTCAAACACTTTGACTCTCTAGCATCCAACACACACAACCAGGCTCTCTCTCACACCCTTCACACACAAACTCCAGCTCACTTGCACCCCTCACACACAGAGGCTTCTCTTGAAGCCTACACACAAACACATGCTTTCTCACACCCCACACACAAACAAACCTGTTTAGAAGTGATTGATATGTTATTCTATAACGAGACAATAGAAATGTCTTGTAGTTAGAAGGTGTATACTATATATTTAATTGATTTAGATCACACCAAATGAGGAATGAAAGAAACGTATTTATTTTCAGGTAACTTGGATTGCATTACCCATAATACCCCATATGTGTGACATCAGGAAACACTAATCTCAATATGTCCATATATAAAAATCTGAGAAACAGCATATTTAATCTGTCAGTTAATAACTGCTGCTGATATGCGTTACCTTATAGTTAATCTCTACAGACACACAGGTTACATTTCATACTCCCAGCATGCTTCTTGTCAGGCTTCCTTCAAGCTAGCTGGCTCCACCCCCTTCTTACTTCTGTTGTCATAAGGGAAATAGAGGGTTGTGTAGTAGACATTGGAGAGTAATGTCTAACAAATGTAAAGCACTACACTCGCTGGCACCTTACACACACAGGCTCTCGCCCACTCTACAGACACTCGTCCTTACCCTACCAAGACGCTTTCAACCACCTTACATGCACACATATATACAGGCTCTCTCCCAGCCTACGCTCATACATACACACACATAAAACCACCCTCTCCCACCTTATATGCATGCACACGCGCACACATATGACCCTCTCCCACCTTATGTGCACACATACACACTCACAAAGGAGAAATATCCTGTAGTATATTAGTATACCACACAATAATGTATCATAATAATATTATATCAGTATACCACACAATAATTTGCTTTGGTTGTACACAACATATAATTATGCCACCAGCATTATAACAGCCCATAATGTCACCAAACACAATGATGGGTGTGGCTAGAAGACAGATCCTTATGCTTTTTTTCATTAAAAAAAAAAAATGGATAGTACTAAATCTAACCTGGTAATGCAAACACCCCTGTATCTTAACTCATGTCTAATTTAAAGGGATAGTCTATTCAAAATTAAAACTTTCATGATTCAGATAGAACATGCAACTTTCTAATTTACTCCCATTATCAATTTTTCTTTGTTCTCTTGGTATTTTTATATAAAAAAGCAAGAATGTAAGCTTAGGAACCGGACCATTATTGTTCAGCACCTGGGTAGCGCTTGCTAATTGGTGGCTTCATTTAGACACCAATCAGCAAGGCTACCCAGGTGCTTAACCAAAAATGGGCCGGCTCCTAAGCTTACATTCTTGCTTTTTCAAATAACGATACCAAGAGAATAAAGAAAAATTGATAATAGAAGTTAGATAAGAAAGCTGCTTAAAATTGCATGTTCTATTTGAATCATAAAAATGTAATTTTGACTAGACCCCTTCAACAAATACACAACAATTAAAGTACTGTTGGCACTGCTGTATCAAATTTAGGTTTTATACAAGAATTCAGAAACCTGCCAGAACCTACCCTTTTTTCAGAGTACAGCCTGATCCTTTTGGGTTTGTATCTTTAGACAGACATATACACTCTATGTCTTTCCATGCAAACACATCTAGACACTGCTGCATTCAATGCTGTTTTGCATAAAAACATCTGTACGTGGGAAAGACCAGTGAGGTGTCTGACTAAACTACACATGGATCCAGGTGTTATTCTATAAAAAAAATATATATGATCTGGTGACAGGCTATGGTTTTATTTGCATGAAAAATACTTTGATTCAGGTGAATTTATAAAATGGGTCAGACTGAGACAGCACTTTCTCACAAACCCATATTTCTAGCACACATAAAGACACCATAGCGTCACACACCGCATCACGTCTCTCATATACATTGTCTCTCACACACAATATTTATGTCACACACCGTCACATTATCAGTGTATCAAGCTGTGTCAAACACGCTAGCACAACGTTACACATTCGCACAATATCCCGCAATGTCACAAAGAGAGCGGCTCACACCCTGTAGCTCGGTTGGTTGGCTTTCTGCGTCCTGTCTTTCTTCTCATCTTGATCCTCCCATGTTGAATCATACTCCGGATCCCATTCCGGCTCACTTGTTTTCCAGTACATCCTGCAAGTGGGAGCACGGGGCCAAGGGCCGGGGAACACCAAGCAAGGGAGCACGGTGTCGGACTGTGGGTGTCAGTGTCCGTAAGAGGGAACAGGCGTTTTGTTAAAATAAAGGACGGTCACATAGGGGAAACGAAAGCGAAAGTTGGCGGAAGAAGGCCGTGACATCACTAGGCGGAGCTCCTGACACCGGAATAGCAAGGACTGGCTGTGTTCATGTTGTTCTTGCTCAACACAGAGAGCGTTCCAAAGTGCTGTGTGTGTGTATGTGCAAGCTCAGCCATCGCACTATAACCAGGGCCGTCTTTAATATTGATTGGACCCTGGGCAAAAATTTTCTTGGGCCCCCCACCCCATGCAATTTTGCTCTCCACCCCAACATCCCGGTGGATCATCCACTGCTGAACTAATCATTTAAAAAAAAAATGCAATATGTGAAACTGGACCTAAGCAGTACTAATAAGTAAATACATATATAAATTCCTCCACTGTGGATTCATTTAATATTCTTTTGAATGTGATTCTGGTGTGAGGTTAGCTGGTTAAAGAGATTTAGGGCAGCCAACAGGAGCAAAGCAAGGTAAAGGAGGAAGCATGGAGGTGCAGTATAAGTTTACTGACTGGAACAGCAGAACTACTATGGGAAGCTGTAAAATCTGAGACAGAGAGAAAATAAAAACTATAAAAATAAACCTTACATTAATGTGTGAAGTATCAGCATGACGCTATACATCAGCCACACCAGCACATGTCGCTTCTTTGCTAGGAACAAGTTCCCACTCACCCTGAACTAGACAATGCTGCATGGGGAGGGGCATGTGTGCACTCACTTATTCTTCCCACTGACACCTTCCTACAAAGCATTATTCCCCTAACAAACTTCAGTTAGTTGATCTTAGGGCCACAGCAGAAAGAGCAGGGCTAAGGGGACCAGTAGACTGGATGCTGTCTGTCCAAGGCTGCATGGATACAGTGTGAGATGAGTCACACAGCCTCAAGACTGAAGAGAGCAGTGTATGCAGCTGCACAGATGCTCAAATCCTCACGTGCCTGCCGCTCCAGCTGCATGCGCCTACAGTCAGCCCTACCCAGAAACAATCCCCACCACCAGAGCAGTTACCTGGTAACAGTGGTAACCCCAGTAGGACCTTTTCTGATGCAGTGGGAAATGGCTGGATGCCGAGTTAGGGCTTTGCATTCAGTGCTGCACAGTGCACATCTAAAACAGCACATGGCACTAGCTTGGCATGTCACATGACACCGGCACGGTCTGGCACAGTTTTTAAAAAAAATATAAGCAGAGTACTTTTGACTGTGACAGTATTAGGACTAAATGTGTGTGTTCCCCATGTCACATCAGCAGTCTGGTATTTGGGCCCCTCAACAGAGACTGGGCCCAGGGCAGCTGCCCCTTTTGCCCTGTGTTAAAGACGGTCCTGACTATAACATCTTACTTATAAGCATACCCAGTCCTAGGCACACAAGGGCCCACTCGTCCAATAGACAGGAACAGTGCAAATCACATACATCAGTATATAATTGCCGCATTTACAGGAACTCAGTGGTAAAGGGATACTAAACCCACATTTTCTTTCCTTTCATGATTCGGATAGAGCATGCAATTTTATAGATAGACATCCCTCTATCTAAAAACAATCAATCTAGCCTGAGCCAAATGATATTGATCCTGTAATATGTCACCAAACCTGGTACCCTCATTTCAATGCATTTCAATGGGAGATTTTGAATAGGTAACCAAGCTTTTAATCTATGAAAACCATCTTGGCTCACTTACATTTGGCTTGTTTTATGTTAATTTGGCATCCCTCTATATAAAAAAAAATCTATGTAGCCTGAGCCAAATGATATTGAACAAATAATATGGCATCAAAGCTGGCACCCTAGCATCAATGCATTTCAATGGGAAATTGTGAATAAGTAACCAAGCATTTCCTCTATTAAAACCATCTTGGCTCACTCACATTTTACTTGTTTTATACTAATTGGGCATCCCTCTATATAAAAATAATCAATCTAGCCTGAGCCAAATTATATTGATCATGTAATATGGCACCAAACCTGGTACCCTCATTTTAATGCATTTCAATGGGAGATTCTGAATAAGTAACTAAGATTTTAATCTATGAAAAACATCTTGGCTCACTCACATTTGGCTTGTTTTATACTAATTGGACATCCCTCTATCTAAAAAGAATCAATCTAGCCTGAGCCAAATGATATTGATCATATAATATGGCACCAAACCTGGTACCCTAATTTCAATGCATTTCAATGGGAGATTTTGAATAAGTAACCAAGCATTTACTCTATGAAAACCATCTTGGCTCACTTACATTTTACTTGTTTTATACTAATTGGGCATCCCTCTATATAAAAAGAATCAATCTAGCCTGAGCCAAATGATATTGATCAGTAATATGGCACCAAACCTGGTACCCTAATTCCAATGCATTTCAAAGGGCAATTCTGAATAAGTAACCAAGCTTTTAATCTATGAAAAACATCTTGGCTCACTCACATTTGGCTTGTTTTATGCTAATTGGACATCCCTCTATCTAAAAAGAATCAATCTAGCCTGAGCCAAATCATATTGATCATATAATATGGCATCAAACCTGGTACCCTAATTTCAATGCATTTCAATGGGAGATTTTGAATAAGAAACCAAGCATTTACTCTATGAAAACCATCTTGGCTCACTTACATTTTACTTGTTTTATACTAATTGGGCACCCCTCTATATAAAAAGAATCAATCTAGAATGAGCCAAATGATATTGATCATATAATATGGCACCAAACCTGGTAACCTAATTTCAATGCATTTCAATGGGAGATTTTGAATAAGTAACCAAGCTTTTAATCTATGAAAAACATCCTGGCTCACTCACATTTGGCTTGTTTTATACTAATTGGGCATTCCTCTATATAAAAAGATTGAATCTAGCCTGAGCCAAATGATATTGATCATGTAATATGGCACCAAACCTGGTACCCT
Source organism: Bombina bombina (assembly GCF_027579735.1). Taxonomy (NCBI): domain Eukaryota; kingdom Metazoa; phylum Chordata; class Amphibia; order Anura; family Bombinatoridae; genus Bombina; species Bombina bombina. The sequence continues at coordinate 981,222,213 of NC_069499.1, read as the reverse complement.
AATTCCAATGCATTTCAATAGGCAATTCTGAATAAGTAACCAAGCTTTTAATCTATGAAAACCATCTTGGCTCACTCACATTTGGCCTGTTTTATACTAATTAGGCCTCCCTCTATATAAAAAGAATCAATCTAGCCTGAGCCAAATTATATTGTTCATGTAATATGGCACCAAACCTGGTATCCTAATATCAATGCATTTCAATAGGCAATTCTGAATAAGTAACCAAGCTTTTAATCTATGAAAACCATCTTGGCTCACTTACATTTTACTTGTTTTATACTAATTGGGCATCCTTCTATATAAAAAGAATCAATCTATCCTGAGCCAAATGATATTGATTATGTAATATGGCATCAAACCTGGTACCCTAATTCCAATGCATTTCAAAGGGCAATTCTGAATAAGTAACCAAGCTTTTAATCTATGAAAAACATATTGGCTCACTCACATTTGGCTTGTTTTATGCTAATTGGACATCCCTCTATCTAAAAAGAATCAATCTAGCCTGAGCCTAATTATATTGATCATGTAATATGGCACTAAACCTGGTACCCTCATTTCAATGCATTTCAATGGGAGATTTTGAATAAGTAACCAAACTTTTAATCTATGAAAAACATCTTGACTCACTCACATTTGGCTTGTTTTATACTAATTGGGCATTCCTCTATATAAAAAGATTGAATCTAGCCTTTGCCAAATGATATTGATCATGTAATATGGCACCAAAGCTGGTACCCTAATTCCAATGCATTTCAATAGGCAATTCTGAATAAGTAACCAAGCTTTTAATCTATGAAAACCATCTTGGCTCACTCACATTTGGCCTGTTTTATACTAATTAGGCCTCCCTCTATATAAAAAGAATCAATCTAGCCTGAGCCAAATTATATTGTTCATGTAATATGGCACCAAACCTGGTATCCTAATTTCAATGCATTTCCATAAGCAATTCTGAATAAGTAACCAAGCTTTTAATCTATGAAAACCATCTTGGCTCACTCACATTTTACTTGTTTTATACTAATTGGGCATCCCTCTATATAAAAAGAATCAATCTAGCCTGAGCCAAATGATATTGTTCATGTAATATGGCACCAAACCTGGTATCCTAATTTCAATGCATTTTAATTGGAGATTTTGAATAAGTAACCAAGCTTTTAAACTATGAAAACCATCTTGGCTCACTCAGATTTGGCTTGTTTTATACTAATTGGGCATTCATCTATATAAAAAGATTGAATCTAGCCTGAGCCAAATGATATTGATCATGTAATATGGCTTCAAACCTGGTACCCTAATTCCAATGCATTTCAAAGGGCAATTCTGAATAAGTAACCAAGCTTTTAATCTATGAAAACCATCTTGGCTCACTCACATTTGGCCTGTTTTATACTATTTGGGCAACCCTCTATATAAAAAGAATCAATCTAGCCTGAGCCAAATGATATTGATCATGTAATATTGCACCAAACCTGATACCCTCATTTCAATGCATTTCAATGGGAGATTTTGAATAAGTAACCAAGCTTTTAATCTATGAAAACCATCTTGGCTCACTCACATTTGGCTTGTTTCATACTAATTGGGCATCCCTCTATCTAAAAAGAATCAATCTAGCCTGAGCCAAAATTATACTGATCATGTAATATGGCCCCAAACCTAGTACCCTCAGTTCAATGCATTTCAATGGGTGATTTTGAAGAAGTAACCAAGCTTTTAATCTATGAAAACCATCTTGGCTCACTCACATTTGGCTTGTTTTATACTAATTGGGCATCCCTCTATCAAAAAAAATCAATCTAGCCTGAGCCAAATGATATTGATCATGTAATATGGCACCAAACCTGGTACCCTAATTACAATGCTTTTCAATGGGCAATTCTGAATAAGTAACCAAGCTTTTAATCTATGAAAACCATCTTGTCTCACTCACATTTGGCCTGTTTTATACTATTTGGGCAACCCTCTATATAAAAAGAATCAATCTAGCCTGAGCCAAATTATATTGATCATGTAATATGGCACCAAAGCTGGTACCCTAATTCCAATGCATTTCAATGGGAGATTTTGAATAAGTAACCAAGCTTTTAATCTATGAAAACCATCTTGGCTCACTCACATTTGGTTTGTTTTATACTAATTGGGCATCCCTCTATATAAAAAGAATCAATCTAGCCTGAGCCAAGTGATATTGATCATGTAATATGGCACCAAACCTGATACCCTCATTTCAATGCATTTCAAAGGGTGATTTTGAATAAGTAACCAAGCTTTTAATCTATGAAAACCATCTTGGCTCACTCACATTTGGCCTGTTTTATACTAATTGGGCATCCCTCTATATAAAAAGAATCAATGTAGCCTGAGCAACATTATATTGATTAGGTAATATGGCACCAAACCTTGTACCCTAATCTCAATGCATTTCAATGGGAGATTTTGAATCAGTAACCAAGCATTTACTCTATGAAAACCATCTTGGCTCACTCAGATTTGGCTTGTTTTATAATAATTGGGCATTCCTCTATATAAAAAGATTGAATCTAGCCTGAGCCAAATGATATTGATCATGTAATATGGCACCAAACCTGGTACCCTAATTCCAATGCATTTCAATGAGCAATTCTGAATAAGTAACCAAGCTTTTAATCTATGAAAACCATCTTGGCTCACTCACATTTGGCCTGTTTTATACTTATTGGGCAACCCTCTATATAAAAAGAATCAATCTAGCCTGAGCCAAATTATATTGATCATGTAATATGGCACCACAACTGGTACCCTAATTCCAATGCATTTCAATGGGAGATTTTGAATAAGTAACCAAGCTTTTAATCTATGAAAACCATCTTGGCTCACTCACATTTGGTTTGTTTTATACTAATTTGGCATCCCTCTATATAAAAAGAATCAATCTAGCCTGAGCCAAATGATATTGATCATGTAATATGGCACCAAACCTGATACCCTCATTTCAATGGGAGATTTTGAATAAGTAACCAAGCTTTTAATCTATGAAAACCATCTTGGCTCACTCACATTTGGCTTGTTTCATACTAATTGGCATCCCTCTATCTAAAAAGAATCAATCTAGCCTGAGCCACATTATATTGATCATGTAATATGGCACCAAACCTGGTCCCTAATTTCAATGCATTTCAATTGGAGATTTTGAATCAGTAACCAAGCATTTACTCTATGAAAACCACCTTGGCTTACTCACATTTGGCTTGTTTTATGCTAATTGGGCATCTCTCTATCTAAAAAGAATCAATCTAGCCTGAGCCAAATGATATTGATCATTTAATATGGCACCAAACTTAGTACCCTCATTTCAATGCATTTCAATGTAAAAGTAACCAAGCTTTTAATCTATGAAAACCATCTTGGCTCACTCACATTTGGCTTGTTTTATACTAATTGGGTGTCCCTCTATATAAATAGAATCAATCTAGCCTGAGCCAAATGATATTAATCATGTAATATGGCACCAAACCTGGTACCCTCATTTCAATGCATTTCAATGGTAGATTTTTAATAAGTAACCAAGGTTTTAATCTATGAAAACCACCTTGGCTCACTCACATTTGGCTTGTTTTATACTAATTGGGCATCCCTCTATCTAAAAAGAATCAATCTAGCCTGAGCCAAATGATATTGATCATGTAATAAGGCACCAAAACTGGTACCCTCATTTCAATGCATTTCAATGGGAGATTTTGAATAAGTAACCAAGCTTTTAATCTATGAAAACCATCTTGGCTCACTTACATTTGGCTTCTTTTATGCCAATTTTGCATCCCTCTATATAAAAAAATTCAATGTAGCCTGAGCCAAATGATATTGATCATATAATATGGCATCAAAGCTGGCACCCTAGCATCCATGTATTTCAATGGGATATTGTGAATAAGTAACCAAGCATTTGCTCTATTAAAACCATCTTGGCTCACTCATATTTTACTTGTTTTATACTAATTGGGCATCCCTCTATATAAAAAGAATCAATCTAGCCTGAGCCAAATGATATTGATTATGTAATACGGCACCATACCTGGTACCCTCATTTCAATGCATTTCAATGGGAGATATTGAATAAGTAACTAAGCTTTTACTCTATGAAAACCATCTTGGCTCACTCACATTTTACTTGTTTTATACTAATTGGGCATCCCTTTATATAAAAATAATCAATCTAGCCTGAGCCAAATGATATTGATCATGTAATATGGCACCAAACCTGGTACCCTGATTCCAATGCATTTCAATGGGAGATTATGAATAAGTAACTAAACTTTTAATCTATGAAAACCATCTTGGCTCACCCACATTTTACTTGTTTTATACTAATTGTACATCCCTCTATATAAAAAGAATCAATCTAGCCTGAGCCAAATGATATTGATCATGTAATAAGGCACCAAACCTGGTACGCTCATTTCAATGCATTTCAATGGGAGATTTTGAATAAGTAACCAAGCTTTTAATCTATGAAAACCATCTTGGCTCACTCACACTTGGCTTGTTTTATGCTAATTGGGCATCCCTCTCTATAAAAAAATTCAATGTAGCCTGAGTCAAATGATATTGATCATATAATATGGCATCAAAGCTGGCACCCTAGCATCCATGCATTTCAATGGGAAATTGTGAATAAGTAACCAAGCATTTACTCTATTAAAACTATCCTGGCTCACTAACATTTTACTTGTTTTATACTAATTGGGCATCCCTCTATATAAAAAGAATCAATCTAGCCTGAGCCAAAGATATTGATCATGTAATATGGCACCAAACCTGGTACCCTCATTTCAATGCATTTCAATGAGAGATTCTGAATAAGTAACTAAGCTTTTAATCTATTAAAAACATCTTGGCTCACCCACATTTTACTTGTTTTGTACTAATTGTACATCCCTCTATATAAACATGGTACCCTAATTTCAATGCATTTCAAAGGGAGATTTTGAATAAGTAACCAAGCATTTACTCTATGAAAACCATCTTGGCTCACTCACATTTTACTTGTTTTATACTAATTGGGCATCCCTCTATATAAGAAGAATTAATCTAGCCTGAGCCAAATGATATTGATCATGTAATAAGGCACCAAACCTGGTACCCTAATTCAAATGCATTTCAATGGGCAATTCTGAATAAGTAACTAAGCTTTTAATCGATGAAAACCATCTTGGCTCACTCACATTTGGCTTGTTTTATGCTAATTGGGCATCCTTCTATGTAAAAAAATGCAATGTAGCCTGAGCCAAATCATATTGATCATATAATATGGCATCAAAGCTGGCACCCTAGCATCCATGCATTTCAATCGGAAATTGTGAATAAGTAACCAAGTATTTACTTTATTAAAACCATCTTGGCTCACTCACATTTTACTTGTTTTATACTAATTGGGCATTCCTCTATATAAAAAGAATCAATCTAGCCTGAGCCAAATGATATTGATCATGTAATATGGCATCATACTTGGTATCCTTTCATCCATGCATTTCAATGGAAACAATTCTGAATAAGGAAGCAAGCATTTCCTTTATTAAAACAATATTGGCTCCCCCCAGATTTAGTTTGTTTTCCATTAATTGGATATACCTCTATACGAAAAAGTATGGCACCCTAGCATCCATGCATTTCAATTGGAAAATCCGAAAAGGGAACCTTCTTGGCCTACTCACATTCGGCTTGTTTTATACTAAACATTCCTCTATATAAAAAAGTTAAATATAGCCTAAGCCAAATTATATTAATCATAAAATATGGCACCATTCTAGGTACCCTAATATATTCATTTTTAAAGGAAATTCTGAATAAGGAATGGAGCATTCCTTCTATGAAAACCTTTTTGGCTCCTCCATATTTGCTTCTGTTCTACTAATTGAGCATCCCACTATGGGAAAAAGTTGAATCTAGACTGAGCCAAATGATATTGATCATGAAATTTGACATAATACGTTGTACTGTAGTATCCATGCATTTCAATGGGAAGTTCTGAAGAAGAAACCAAGCATTTTCTCTATAAAAAACAACTAATTAATGTGTGAAGTATCAGCATGACGCTATACATCAGCCACACCAGCACATGTCGCTTCTTTGCTAGGAACAAGTTCCCACTCACCCTGAACTAGACAATGCTGCATGGGGAGGGGCATGTGTGCACTCACTTATTCTTCCCACTGACACCTTCCTACAAAGCATTATTCCCCTAACAAACTTCAGTTAGTTGATCTTAGGGCCACAGCAGAAAGAGCAGGGCTAAGGGGACCAGTAGACTGGATGCTGTCTGTCCAAGGCTGCATGGATACAGTGTGAGATGAGTCACACAGCCTCAAGACTGAAGAGAGCAGTGTATGCAGCTGCACAGATGCTCAAATCCTCACGTGCCTGCCGCTCCAGCTGCATGCGCCTACAGTCAGCCCTACCCAGAAACAATCCCCACCACCAGAGCAGTTACCTGGTAACAGTGGTAACCCCAGTAGGACCTTTTCTGATGCAGTGGGAAATGGCTGGATGCCGAGTTAGGGCTTTGCATTCAGTGCTGCACAGTGCACATCTAAAACAGCACATGGCACTAGCTTGGCATGTCACATGACACCGGCACGGTCTGGCACAGTTTTTAAAAAAAATATAAGCAGAGTACTTTTGACTGTGACAGTATTAGGACTAAATGTGTGTGTTCCCCATGTCACATCAGCAGTCTGGTATTTGGGCCCCTCAACAGAGACTGGGCCCAGGGCAGCTAGAATCAATCTAGCCTGAGCCAAGTGATATTGATCATGTAATATGGCACCAAACCTGATACCCTCATTTCAATGCATTTCAAAGGGTGATTTTGAATAAGTAACCAAGCTTTTAATCTATGAAAACCATCTTGGCTCACTCACATTTGGCCTGTTTTATACTAATTGGGCATCCCTCTATATAAAAAGAATCAATGTAGCCTGAGCAACATTATATTGATTAGGTAATATGGCACCAAACCTTGTACCCTAATCTCAATGCATTTCAATGGGAGATTTTGAATCAGTAACCAAGCATTTACTCTATGAAAACCATCTTGGCTCACTCAGATTTGGCTTGTTTTATAATAATTGGGCATTCCTCTATATAAAAAGATTGAATCTAGCCTGAGCCAAATGATATTGATCATGTAATATGGCACCAAACCTGGTACCCTAATTCCAATGCATTTCAATGAGCAATTCTGAATAAGTAACCAAGCTTTTAATCTATGAAAACCATCTTGGCTCACTCACATTTGGCCTGTTTTATACTTATTGGGCAACCCTCTATATAAAAAGAATCAATCTAGCCTGAGCCAAATTATATTGATCATGTAATATGGCACCAAACCTGGTACCCTAATTCCAATGCATTTCAATGGGAGATTTAGAATAAGTAACCAAGCTTTTAATCTATGAAAACCATCTTGGCTCACTCACATTTGGTTTGTTTTATACTAATTTGGCATCCCTCTATATAAAAAGAATCAATCTAGCCTGAGCCAAATGATATTGATCATGTAATATGGCACCAAACCTGATACCCTCATTTCAATGGGAGATTTTGAATAAGTAACCAAGCTTTTAATCTATGAAAACCATCTTGGCTCACTCACATTTGGCTTGTTTCATACTAATTGGCATCCCTCTATCTAAAAAGAATCAATCTAGCCTGAGCCACATTATATTGATCATGTAATATGGCACCAAACCTGGTCCCTAATTTCAATGCATTTCAATTGGAGATTTTGAATCAGTAACCAAGCATTTACTCTATGAAAACCACCTTGGCTTACTCACATTTGGCTTGTTTTATGCTAATTGGGCATCTCTCTATCTAAAAAGAATCAATCTAGCCTGAGCCAAATGATATTGATCATTTAATATGGCACCAAACTTAGTACCCTCATTTCAATGCATTTCAATGTAAAAGTAACCAAGCTTTTAATCTATGAAAACCATCTTGGCTCACTCACATTTGGCTTGTTTTATACTAATTGGGTGTCCCTCTATATAAATAGAATCAATCTAGCCTGAGCCAAATGATATTAATCATGTAATATGGCACCAAACCTGGTACCCTCATTTCAATGCATTTCAATGGTAGATTTTTAATAAGTAACCAAGGTTTTAATCTATGAAAACCACCTTGGCTCACTCACATTTGGCTTGTTTTATACTAATTGGGCATCCCTCTATCTAAAAAGAATCAATCTAGCCTGAGCCAAATGATATTGATCATGTAATAAGGCACCAAAACTGGTACCCTCATTTCAATGCATTTCAATGGGAGATTTTGAATAAGTAACCAAGCTTTTAATCTATGAAAACCATCTTGGCTCACTTACATTTGGCTTCTTTTATGCCAATTTTGCATCCCTCTATATAAAAAAATTCAATGTAGCCTGAGCCAAATGATATTGATCATATAATATGGCATCAAAGCTGGCACCCTAGCATCCATGTATTTCAATGGGATATTGTGAATAAGTAACCAAGCATTTGCTCTATTAAAACCATCTTGGCTCACTCATATTTTACTTGTTTTATACTAATTGGGCATCCCTCTATATAAAAAGAATCAATCTAGCCTGAGCCAAATGATATTGATTATGTAATACGGCACCATACCTGGTACCCTCATTTCAATGCATTTCAATGGGAGATATTGAATAAGTAACTAAGCTTTTACTCTATGAAAACCATCTTGGCTCACTCACATTTTACTTGTTTTATACTAATTGGGCATCCCTTTATATAAAAATAATCAATCTAGCCTGAGCCAAATGATATTGATCATGTAATATGGCACCAAACCTGGTACCCTGATTCCAATGCATTTCAATGGGAGATTATGAATAAGTAACTAAACTTTTAATCTATGAAAACCATCTTGGCTCACCCACATTTTACTTGTTTTATACTAATTGTACATCCCTCTATATAAAAAGAATCAATCTAGCCTGAGCCAAATGATATTGATCATGTAATAAGGCACCAAACCTGGTACGCTCATTTCAATGCATTTCAATGGGAGATTTTGAATAAGTAACCAAGCTTTTAATCTATGAAAACCATCTTGGCTCACTCACACTTGGCTTGTTTTATGCTAATTGGGCATCCCTCTCTATAAAAAAATTCAATGTAGCCTGAGCCAAATGATATTGATCATATAATATGGCATCAAAGCTGGCACCCTAGCATCCATGCATTTCAATGGGAAATTGTGAATAAGTAACCAAGCATTTACTCTATTAAAACTATCCTGGCTCACTAACATTTTACTTGTTTTATACTAATTGGGCATCCCTCTATATAAAAAGAATCAATCTAGCCTGAGCCAAAGATATTGATCATGTAATATGGCACCAAACCTGGTACCCTCATTTCAATGCATTTCAATGAGAGATTCTGAATAAGTAACTAAGCTTTTAATCTATTAAAAACATCTTGGCTCACCCACATTTTACTTGTTTTGTACTAATTGTACATCCCTCTATATAAACATGGTACCCTAATTTCAATGCATTTCAAAGGGAGATTTTGAATAAGTAACCAAGCATTTACTCTATGAAAACCATCTTGGCTCACTCACATTTTACTTGTTTTATACTAATTGGGCATCCCTCTATATAAGAAGAATTAATCTAGCCTGAGCCAAATGATATTGATCATGTAATAAGGCACCAAACCTGGTACCCTAATTCAAATGCATTTCAATGGTCAATTCTGAATAAGTAACTAAGCTTTTAATCGATGAAAACCATCTTGGCTCACTCACATTTGGCTTGTTTTATGCTAATTGGGCATCCTTCTATGTAAAAAAATGCAATGTAGCCTGAGCCAAATCATATTGATCATATAATATGGCATCAAAGCTGGCACCCTAGCATCCATGCATTTCAATCGGAAATTGTGAATAAGTAACCAAGTATTTACTTTATTAAAACCATCTTGGCTCACTCACATTTTACTTGTTTTATACTAATTGGGCATTCCTCTATATAAAAAGAATCAATCTAGCCTGAGCCAAATGATATTGATCATGTAATATGGCATCATACTTGGTATCCTTTCATCCATGCATTTCAATGGAAACAATTCTGAATAAGGAAGCAAGCATTTCCTTTATTAAAACAATATTGGCTCCCCCCAGATTTAGTTTGTTTTCCATTAATTGGATATACCTCTATACGAAAAAGTATGGCACCCTAGCATCCATGCATTTCAATTGGAAAATCCGAAAAGGGAACCTTCTTGGCCTACCCACATTCGGCTTGTTTTATACTAAACATTCCTCTATATAAAAAAGTTAAATATAGCCTAAGCCAAATTATATTAATCATAAAATATGGCACCATTCTAGGTACCCTAATATATTCATTTTAAAGGAAATTCTGAATAAGGAATGGAGCATTCCTTCTATGAAAACCTTTTTGGCTCCTCCATATTTGCTTCTGTTCTACTAATTGAGCATCCCACTATGGGAAAAAGTTGAATCTAGACTGAGCCAAATGATATTGATCATGAAATTTGACATAATACGTTGTACTGTAGTATCCATGCATTTCAATGGGAAGTTCTGAAGAAGAAACCAAGCATTTTCTCTATAAAAAACAACTTGGCTTATCCAAATTTGGGTTGTCTTCTATATAAAAAAGTTGAATCTTGTCTGAGCTAAATCATATTAATTATAAAATAAATGTCACCAAACCTGGCACCCTAACATCCATGCATTTCAAAGGGAAATGCTAAATATGGAACTGAACAATTAAAATGTGACACAAAACATGGAACCACAGCATCCATGCATATCAATATGAAATTATACATAAGGAACTGAGCTTTACATACATAAAAAACATAATTTATGCTTACCAGATAAATTCCTTTCCTTCCAGATAGGGAGAGTCCACTGCTTCATTCCTTACTGTTAGGAAATACCCACCAGGAGGAGGCAAAGACACCCCAGCCAAAGGCTTAAATATCTGTGAGGATTTATTGTATGATTAATATGAACCCAGTTGTATCTACTCCACTCAGTCTCACACCAAACCTAGGTACCTTGATAAACTAGGAACCTTATTCTGCTCATTGACTGAGGGTGACCTGTTTAGGTCAAAAGTAAATTACAACTAACTTTAGTTGCTGGAGATATGCACAACAATGTGAATGTGCTAATACTCTCCTTATTAATATAATAGCATTTGCTAAACAATAAATAATCTCTTTAGATATATAGTAAGTAATTGAAGCTCTGTTAGTATCTCTTTAAATAGAATGTAGCTTATCACTCAGGTACAATGCTTGAATGTTCAGGTTAGTAAAGTTCATATGCAACCTTATTTATGAATGCAGCAGGATTGTTATGGCAATGTATTGTATGCAGAAATAACCAGGATATACGCAGAAGATGTTAAACATGCAAACTTTCCATTAGAAACGTATATGTATCAGCTTGAATTGTTAGTATATACAGTCTTTGGAACATATGAAATTAGCATAACTTCAGCAATAACATTATGTTTAGTACGATACCCAACACTTCATGACCAGCGTGTACTTGTGAAGACTTTGCTAGCTAGCAATAAGTTGTCCTGAGACGCAGTGTAGAATCCGGCAACAGAGAGGAGCTGCGACACTGACTCCCGGAGTGCTGATGACGTCAGACGCCGAACTACTGCAGACACGCTGTATGTCAGATAGCGTTTCAGAATGAAGTATGCTGTCCTGTGATTGAAAAGAACTTTGCAGATATAAAGTTAGTAACCAACTTGACAAAAATAGAGAGAGCTTCTTGAAAGTTGTGATCACTCCTCATGCGAATCAAATTACCAAGCATCGTTGAATTAGAGAGGAGGGCTTATAAAGGCATAACGGTCATGTGATATTATGTTTAAAGGGACAGTGAAACGTGGAAAACATGAAGTATAAAGATTGAGAATTACTGTGATATGACAGGACACCCCCCTTAACGATCTGCTCTGCAGATCAGGGTTTGGGACGGTCTGGATGTCTGCGATGAAACAGAGATACCAATCTAGGGGCTGATAAGTTAGTGGATGGTTCCCAAGAATCCTCTTCTGATGAATAATTTTTCCACCGAACTAAATACTGTAGAGAATTCTTATAGAATCTAGAATCCAAAATGGAATCAACTTCATATGATACTTCATCCTCAATGAGTGTCGGAACTTGAGTTGTCAAGACGTGATCTCTGACTGGAACATAAGGTTTCAAAAGGGATACATGAAATGTTGGATGTATCTTAAAAGAATTTGGTAGTTGTAAAGTGACAGCATTAGCATTAACAATCCTAATAATTTTGTAAGGACCAATAAACAGAGTACCAAGCTTTTTACTGGGAATGTGAAGCTTCAAGTGTTTAGAAGACAACCAAACTAGATCTCCCACCTTATAATCAGGAGGTTTCGTTCTCCTTAAGTCATAATAACGTTTTTGCTTTTCTTGAGATTGTAGTAAAATCTGTTTTAGTTGAATGAATCCTTCAGCAATTGTATTCACAGTGTCATTTACCAAGGGACAAGAACTTTCTGATCTTTGAAGAAGATGATAAGAGGGATGAAACCCATAGTTAATGAAAAATGGAGTTGTATTGGTGGATGAATTAATGGTGTTATTATAAGAGAATTCAGCAGTAGGTAGAAGAGAAGACCAGTTGTCTTGCTGAAATGTACAGTAGCATCTTAGGTATTGCTCTAAACTCTGATTAGTCCTTTCGGTCTGACCGTTTGTTTGAGGATGGTAAGCTGAACTCAAACGGCGATCAATATGCAAACTAGAACAGAGTTGTGTCCAAAATCGAGAGGTAAATTGTGTACCCCTGTCAGTCGTAATAGACTTAGGTAACCCATGCAATCTGACAATATGTTTGATGAACAAATCTGCTGTTTCTGAAGCTGTTGGCAAAGTGTGAATAGGTATAAAATGTGCCATTTTATAGATCCACAACAACCAGGATGACTGTGTTGTTAGAAGAGGGAGGTAGATCGACAATGAAGTCTAGGGCAATATCTTGCCAAGGTCTGTCAGCGACTGGAAGTGATAAAAGTAAACCATAAGGGTGAATTCTTTGAGATTTACATTTGGTACATACAGCACACCCTTGTATGTACTGTTTTACAGACTGAATCATATGTGGCCACCAGAAATCCCTTTGAATTAAATGAAGAGTTTTCTTGAAACCAGGATGTCCTGAAAGTGGAATATCATGTGCCATAGCTAAAATGTCATTCCTAAGAGATTCTGGAACATACAGTGCATGACCATGGTAGAAGAATCCATCATTACCTTTATGAATCCTAGAATCATTAATCAATGGATCATTCTGTTGTTGTTCTTTGAGAATAGATGTTTTCCCCATTAAGAGGCCAATGAATTTTTCTGGTGGTATTATTGAGTTTAGTTCAGAACTCTCAGTTAATGGAGTTGAATATCTAGATAGAGCATCTGCCTTTGTATTTCTTACTCCTGGACGATAAGTGATTATAAAATCAAATCTAGTAAAGAATAAACTCCATCTGACTTGTCTGGAAGAAAGACTTTTGTTAGTTTTTAGATATTGTAGATTACGATGATCTGTAAATATGATGATTGGAAATCTTGCCCCTTCTAATAGATGTCTCCAAAATTCGAATGCAGCCTTGATGGCTAGAAGTTCTTTTTCCCCAATTGGGTAATTAATTTCGGCCGAATTCATAACCCGAGAATAATATGCGACAGGATGAAGCATGTTGGTAGAAGAATCTCTTTGAGACAGAATGGCTCCTATTGCAAATTTGGATGCATCTGCTTCTAATGTATATTGTTTCGATGGATCTGGGAATTGTAGGATTGGAGCGGTAATGAAACTATGTTTGAGAGCATTAAAAGAATCATCTGCCTGTTGGTTCCAGTGGTACTTGTGGTTCTTTCGGGTGAGTAATGTGAGAGGTTTTGCGATAGTAGAGAAACCTTTAATAAATTTTCTATAAAAATTTGAGAATCCTAAGAATCTCTGGAGCTCTTTCTTATTTTTTTGGAATAGGCCAGTTAGTGATAGCTTGTACTTTGTTGTCCTCCATGGATATTCCTTTTGGTGAAATATGATACCCCAGGAAAGAAATAGTATCAGAATTGAATATACATTTTTCTGCCTTAACATATAAGTTGTTCTGTCTTAATCTTGAAAGAACTGTTCTGACATGTTGTATGTGATCCTCTTTGGAATTTGAATAAATGAGAATATCGTCCAAATATATGACAATGTATGTGTCAAGTAAATCTTTGAAAACATCATTAATGAAAAACTGAAAAGTTGCAGGTGCATTGCACAAACCAAAAGGCATGACACAATACTCATAGAGACCATACCTAGTACGAAAGGCAGTTAACCATTCATCACCTTTGCGAATTCTAATTAAATTATATGCACCTCTTAAATCCAGTTTGGTGAAAATGGTAGCACCCTGTAACCTCTCTATGAGTTCTGGAATAAGAGGTAAAGGATATCTATTTTTTATTGTACAGTTGTTCAGTTGTCTGTAGTCAATTATAGGCCTGAGACTGTCATCTTTATTCTTCACGAAAAAGATCCCGGCACCAGCTGAAGATGTAGAAGGCCGAATAAAACCTTTCTTTAGATTTTCCTCAAGATATCCTTTGAGATGAAGCAGTTCTGGTTCAGAGAGTGGATATATACGACCATAAGGATTTTTACTGTTTGGTTTTAAATCAATAGGACAGTCGTAAGGTCTGTGGGGAGGTAGAGATTGAGCCTCAACCTTATCAAAAACATCATAAAAATCCGAGTACTCTGTTGGTATATTTGTCATATCAACCTGTAATATAGTTTGTGATTGTGTACAGTGTGTTTTACAATATGGTGAGTCAAAGGAAATAGTACCACTATTCCATGAGATGGTTGGTTGATGTTTCTTTAGCCATGAGAGTCCTAGAATTATGGGGTACAAAGGAGAATGAATAACCTCGAAGGTACACAATTCAGAGTGACCTGATGAAAATGTTAATGATAATGGATCTGTATGATGGGTAACAGGACCTGAATTGATAAAAGAACCATCAACGACTCGAATAGGTAATGCAATTAATTTTTTAATTATAGGAATCTTGTGATTTTCAACAAAAGATGAATGAATGAAATTATTAGTTGCTCCTGAATCGATTACCACCTGGGCTTTAAGTTGATGTTGATCCCACTGTAGACAAACAGAAAGAGTAAAGTGAGATGAGTTTTTTATAACAGTCTCATTTAAATGAGCTATCTCTTGCTTACCCTTTTTTGATTTTAACAGAATTGGACACTCCTTTACTCCGTGGTCCTTAGCAGCACAATATAAACAAAGATTATGTTGTCTTCGTCTAGCCTTTTCTTCAGGTTTAAGAGGACCTTTAACAAAACCTATCTCCATAGGCTCATCTGTTGAACGGACAGTGGAAACTGAATGAGAGCTATAGACTTTCTTGGTAGATAATTCTGATGACCCTCTTTCAATCTTCCTTTCCCTCAAACGACGATCAATAGATATAGACAAGGTCATAAGGTTTTCTAAGTCCTTAGGAATAACCACACGTGCCAATTCATCTTTTAGAGCATCCGCTAATCCAATACGGAATTGATTTGTCAAAGCTGGGTTATTCCACTGTGTGTCAGGTGCCCATCTTTTGAAATCAGTTATATATTCTTCTACAGGGCGTTTACCTTGTCGCAAATGTCTGATAGAATTTTCTGCTGAAGCTTGTTTGTCATGATCTTCATATAGTAAGGACATGGCATTAAAAAATGATTCTAATGAGTTTAAGATAGGATCTTCTTTCTCATAGTATGCATTAGCCCATGCCTTGGCTTCTCCAGTGAGATAAGAAATTACCGTTAGAACTTTAACCCTTTCGGTAGGATAGGTTCTTGGTTTCAATGAAAATAATAAAGTACATGAATTTTTGAAGTCTCTAAATTGAGTTCTGTCTCCAGAAAATCTCTCAGGTGGACATATTTGTGGCACAGGTGAAACAAGAGGTGATGGTAAAGTTTGAGCAGGTACATGATCCCTAATATATTTTCGTAATTCCTGATTTTCAACTTGGAGGTCCCTAAGACCCTGGATCATTATATCCATATTTTGAGAAAGGGTACCAACACGGTTGGATAATTCAGTAACATCCATTATAGATACAAGTGGGTTAAGGGTGGCTTGGTAATATGTGAGGATTTATTGTATGATTAATATGAACCCAGTTGTATCTACTCCACTCAGTCTCACACCAAACCTAGGTACCTTGATAAACTAGGAACCTTATTCTGCTCATTGACTGAGGGTGACCTGTTTAGGTCAAAAGTAAATTACAACTAACTTTAGTTGCTGGAGATATGCACAACAATGTGAATGTGCTAATACTCTCCTTATTAATATAATAGCATTTGCTAAACAATAAATAATCTCTTTAGATATATAGTAAGTAATTGAAGCTCTGTTAGTATCTCTTTAAATAGAATGTAGCTTATCACTCAGGTACAATGCTTGAATGTTCAGGTTAGTAAAGTTCATATGCAACCTTATTTATGAATGCAGCAGGATTGTTATGGCAATGTATTGTATGCAGAAATAACCAGGATATACGCAGATGTTAAACATGCAAACTTTCCATTAGAAACGTATATGTATCAGCTTGAATTATTAGTATATACAGTCTTTGGAACATATGAAATTAGCATAACTTCAGCAATAACATTATGTTTAGTACGATACCCAACACTTCATGACCAGCGTGTACTTGTGAAGACTTTGCTAGCTAGCAATAAGTTGTCCTGAGACGCAGTGTAGAATCCGACAACAGAGAGGAGCTGCGACACTGACTCCCGGAGTGCTGATGACGTCAGACGCCGAACTACTGCAGACACGCTGTATGTCAGATAGCGTTTCAGAATGAAGTATGCTGTCCTGTGATTGAAAAGAACTTTGCAGATATAAAGTTAGTAACCAACTTGACAAAAATAGAGAGAGCTTCTTGAAAGTTGTGATCACTCCTCATGCGAATCAAATTACCAAGCATCGTTGAATTAGAGAGGAGGGCTTATAAAGGCATAACGGTCATGTGATATTATGTTTAAAGGGACAGTGAAACGTGGAAAACATGAAGTATAAAGATTGAGAATTACTGTGATATGACAATATCCCACCCACTTCCTCATTACCCCAGTCATTCTGCCAAGGGAACAAGGAATGTAGGAGAAACATCAGGGTATAAATGGTGCCAGAAGAATAAGATAAATATTAGGGAGACGCCCCTTAGACAAGAAAAAACAGGTGGGGACTGTGGACTCTCCCTATCCGTAAGGAAAGGAATTTATCTGGTAAGCATAAATTATGTTTTACTTCCTAAAATAGGGAGAGTCCACGGCTTCATTTCTTACTGTTGGGAAAACCCAAGCTCTAGAGGACACTGAATGATTAACGGGAGGGAACAAAAAAAGAAGAGGCGGACCCTATTCTGAGGGCACCACAGCCTGCAAAACTTTTCTCCCGAAAGCTGCTTCAGCCAAAGCAAAAACTTATAAAATTTAGAAAATGTATGTAAGGAGGACCAGGTTGCCGCCTTTCAAATCTGATCCATAGAAGCCTCGTTCTTAAAGGCCCAGGAGGAATCCACTGCTCTTGTAGAATGAGCTATTATCCTCTCAGGAAGCTGATGTCCCCCTGTCTCGTAAGCTAAGCGGATGACACTCCTCAACCAGAAAGATAGGGAAGTTGTAGTAGCCTACTGCCCCTTACACTTCCCAGAATAGACAACAAATAAAGGGAAAGATTGTTTAAACTCCTTGGTAGCCTGAAGATAAAACTTCATAGCCCAAACCATATCCAAATTGAGAAGCAACCATTCCTTCGAAGAAGAAGGATTAGGACACAAGGAAGGCACAACAATCTCTTGATTGATGATATGGTCTGACACAACCTTAGGTAGAAAACCTAATTTAGTGTGTCAAACTGCCTTATCTGCATGAAAAAACAGATAAGGGGGCTCACATTGCAAAGCAGAAATCTCAGAAACTCTGGGCACAGAGGCTATAGCCAACAAAAAGATAACCTTCCAAGATAACAATTTAATGTCCACAGAATGTATAGGCTCAAACGGAGTCTGTTGCAAAACATGAAGAACAAGATTCAGGCTCCAAGGTGGAGCCCCAGATCTAAACACAGATCTGATCGTAATCAGAGCCCTAACAAAGGACTGCACATCTGGAAGCTCGGCCAGTTTCTTGTGCAGTAAAACCAAAAGGGCCGAAATCTGTCCCCTCAGGGAACTAGCCAACAGACCATTCTCCAGTTCATCCTGGAGAAAAGATAGTATTCTGGCAATCTTAACCCTGTGCCAGGAAAAACCATGCTCTTCACACCAGTCTAAGTAGGTCCTCCACACTTTATGGTAGAGTATCAATAACACTCTCAGAGAAACCCCTCTTGGCTAAGACTAAGTGTTCAATCTCCACGCAGTTAGCCTCAGAGAATCTAGATTTAGATGAACAAATGGACCCTGTATCAGCAGTTCCATGCAACAAGGTAACTTCCATGGCAGATATGAGGACATCCCCACCAGATTCACAAAACACGTCCTTCATGGCCATGAAGGAGCAATCAGGATCACTGATGCCTGCTCCTGATTGATGCGGGCCAAAACACGAGGAAGAAGCGGTAAAGGAGGAAAGAGATATAAGAGTTTAAACCTCCAGGGCACTGCTAGTGCATCTATAAGATCTGCTTGAGGATCCCTTGACCTAGACCCGTACCTGGGCAACTTGACATTGAGATGGGAGGACATGAGATCTATCTCTGGCGCCCCCCACTCTCTGCAAACACTTCTGGATGGAGAGACCATTCCCCTGGGTGAAAGGATTGCCTGTTGAGAAAATCCACACACAGTTGTCCACACCCGGAATCTGGATTGCAAGCAGCGAACAGCAGTGGGCCTCTGCCCACTCCAGTATACAAGATACATCCTTCATCGCCAGGGAACTTCTCGTTCCTCCCTAAAGGTTGATGTAGGCAACTGAGGTTATGTTGTCTGATTAGAATCTGTAAAACTGGGATGAACCCAGAAGGGGCCACGCCTTCAAGGCGTTGAAGATTGCCCGTAGTTCCAATATATTGATCGGAAGAGAGGACTCTTCCTGAGTCTACAGCCCCTGGGCCTTCTTAGCACCCCAAACAGCTCCCCATCCGGATAGGCTTGCATCCATAATCACAATCTCCCAGGATGGTCTTAACAATCTGTTCAGACAGTTCTGAATGATCGCTGTTCCACTGTCTCAACATGCATAGCTGTAGAGGTCTGAGATGGATTCTGGTGAGAGGAATGATGTCCATGCAGGACACCATAAGACCAATCGCCTCCATACATTGAGCCACAGAGGGACACAAGGAGCTACAGAGGACAAGGCAAGCCGAAGTAAGCTTGCAACGTCTCTGGTCTGTTAGAAATATCCTCATGGATATGGAGTCTATGATAGTACCCAGGAATTCCACCCTGGTTTTTGAGATAAGAGAACTATTTTCCAAGTTTATCTTGCATTCATGTGATCGAAGAAGAATGAGAATAGACTCTGAATGTTCTTCCGAAAGATGAAAGGATGGTGTCTGCACCAGAATATCATCCAAGTACGGTGCTACTGTGATTCCTTGGGTTCTGGCAACGGCTAGAAGTGCCCCCAGAACCTTTGTAAAGATTCTTGGAGCAGTAGCTAGACCAAACGGAAGTGCAATGAACTGGAAGTGCTGATCCAGGAAAGCAAACTTCAGAAACTGAAAATGTTCCCTTAAGTTTGGAACATGAAGGTATGCATCCTTCAGATCTATGTTGATCATAAACTGTCCTTCCTTAACTAGAGAAAGAATGGACCGTACCGTCTCCATCTTGAAAGAAGGAACACTGAGAAACGTGTTCAAGCACTTTAGGTAC
Organism: Bombina bombina; assembly: GCF_027579735.1. Lineage (NCBI taxonomy): Eukaryota > Metazoa > Chordata > Amphibia > Anura > Bombinatoridae > Bombina > Bombina bombina. The sequence goes on along the minus strand of NC_069499.1, from coordinate 981,202,219 downwards.
AGAATTTAGCGGAAAGTTCTCTCCTTCTTTGGGACCACAAAAAGGTTTGAATAAAACCCCAAGCCTCTTTCTTTGATAGGCATGGGACAATAACTCCTAAGGAGTATAGATCCCGAACTCACTCTAGAAAAGCATACCTCTTTTCTGGTCTGGTAGACAGTTTCGAGAGTTAGGAATCTGCCCTTGGGCGGATGAGATTTGAAACCTATCTTGTATCCCAGAGATACGACCTCCAAGACCCAAGGATCCTGCATGACCCGGAATCAAGCATCTGAAAAAAGAGACAGTCTGCCCGGTCACGATCCGATCCCGGATCGAGGGCCGCCATTCATGCCTATTTGTTTTCGGCGGGCTTCTTATTCTGCTTGGATTTATTCCAGGACTGAGCCAGCTTCCAAGTACTCCTGGGTTGCTCCGCTTGGAGGAGGATTGTTGTCGCTGGGATTTGTCAGAACAAAAGGAACAAAATTAGAATATTGTTGTCCCTTAGACTTGTTCTTCTTATCTTGCGATAGGAAGGCACCCTTGCCTCCGGAAACAGTAGAAATAATGGAGTCCAGGCCTGGACCAAAAAAATATTACCCTTGAAGGGAAGAGAAAGGAGTCTTGACTTAGATGTCATATCTGCAGACCAACACTTCAACCAGAGAGCCCGGCAAACTAGGACCGCAAAGACAGAGGCCTTTGCATTTAGGCGAATAATTTACATTTTCGCATTACAGATAAAGGAATTAGCAATTCTCAGAGTTATAATTGTGTCTTGAATATCCTCGAGGGGAGACTCCACCTCAATGAGTTCTGACAAGGAGTTGCACCAGTAGGTAGCCTCTATGGTAACTGCAGCCGCCGGTTGAGACAAATAAACCTGTATGTTGAAACATCTTTCTCAGAAAGGTTTCCATTTTCTATCCATCGGCTCTCTGAATAAAGAACTATCCACGATATATCCTCGGTATAGTAGTACGTTTAGCAAGCATAGAGATAGCACCATCCACCTTAGGAATGGAGCCCCACAAATCCAGTTGAGAGTCCGGGACCGGGAACAACTTTTTAAAAGTAGACAAGGGGGAAAAGTAAGAACCAATTCTTTCTCATTCACGCCATTTTAACCGGCACAGGAAAAGTGAAAGGAACTTTCCTGTCTTTGTAAACTCTGTCTAATTTATGTAACATAGGTTCTACAGGCAGCACGGCCTCTGGAACCTCTAACGTAGAGAGAACCTTCTTTAATAAAAAAATGCAAGTGCTCAATTTTAAATCTAAGGACTCAGACCCAGAAAGTTCACCCTCTGAAGCTACAGAGGTTAACTCATCATCGGATAACTGGGACATAATAGCAAAATCCGATAAATATTTTGATGACTCTGGGATAGGAGAGCTATGTTTAACCTTTTGTTGTTTGTTGTTAGAGCGAGGTAATGCACTTAGGGCAGCAGACACTGCTATTAGTAACTGCGCGACAAAGTCAGCAGGAAGAAGCCCCCCTCTGGATGGAGGATTAGATGTGCTACAGGGAACTGTATGTGTAGTGGATAATGTAGCAAGGGTAGAAATCTCACGGGATGCCGAGTCCTGAGAGGAAGATGGCTCAGAGGGACTAAGAGCCTTAGCAGGCTTGTCTCCGTCCTTAAACTTTATAACGGTGTTAAGGCATGTGGAACATAATTGAGTGGGTGGAAAAACCATGGCCTCCTCACAATATAAACAGGTATGATTTAGCATAGGAGGAGTACCTTCTAACATGTCAGAGTCCTCCATAGCTCACGTTATACCCACAGAAGGACACAAATAAAAATGTTTTTTTTTAAGTTCCTCATGGCTGGGGCACTCACCACCTCCTAGACCCAGACAGTTAACAGAGGAACTCTCTCCTCAGGTTCAAGTCTCAGCCAGAATGGAGGGAATAAACATAGATGCTATTACAAGTAAAGCAATTAATAGGAGTTGTGCAACACTTTCAAAAACGAAAGTAAAACTTAAAAGCCAAGATAATTTTAATAGAGTAAAAGCTTGGTTCCTTATTCAGAACTTCCCATTGAAACCCATGGAAGTTTGGGTGACAGGATTCGTGCCATATTTACTGAACAATATAATTTAGGCTACATTTAACTTTTTCCTATAGATGGATGCTCAATTAGTATAAAAGAAGCCAAATCTTGGTGAGCCAAGATGGTTTTCATACAGGAAATGCTCAGTTCCTTATTCAGAATTTTCCTTTGAAATGCATTGAAGTTAGGGTGCTAGATTTCGTGTCATATTTTATCATCAATAGCATTTGTCTCAAGTTAGATTCAACTTTTTTATATAGAGGGACGCCCAATTAGTATAAAACAAGCCAAATCTTGGTGAGCTAAGATGGTTTTCATAGAGGAAATGCTCAGTTAGTATAAAACAAGCCAAATGAGAGTGAGCCAATATTGTTTTAATAGAGTTAAAGCTTGGTTACTTATTCAGAATATCCTACTGAAATGTATTGATGCTAGGTCCCCAAGTTTAGTGCCATATCTTATGATCAATATCATTTGGCTCAAGCTAGATTGAACTATGCCCAATGAAGGCTGAAACGATCGTCTGGAGTTGCTGTGTTCCTTGTTCCGAGAGGAATGGCCTCGTATTTCGGCACTGGTCTGACCGTAATAGGCGGAATCAGACTGATATACTACAGTTCTACTCTGTGAAAAGCATTACTGGGCTAAAAAGGAGCTGCACCCAGGTGGTAAATCGCCATAGAATAAGCTAACAATGGTATTGAGCCAGGTTGTTCGTTCCTGTGAGTGTGCTTCTCTCTGTGTGTATTTAGTATAAAACATGCCAAATATAAGTGAGCCTATATGGTTTTAAGAGAGTAAAAGCTTTCTTGCTTATTCAGAATCTTCCACTGAAATGCAGGAAAGCTAGGGTTCCAAGTTTGATGCCCCATTTTATGATCAGTATCATTTGGCTTGGGCTAGATTTAAATTGTTTATATAGAGGAATGCCCAATTAGTATAAAACAAGCCGGAAGTGAGTAGGCCAAGAAGGTTCCCTTTTCAGAATTTACAATTGAAATGCATGGATGCTAGGGTGCAATACTTTTCCAATTATTGGAAAACAAACTAAATATGGGGGAGCCAAGATTGTTTTAATAAAGGAAATGCTTGGTTCCTTATTCAGAAATTCCCATTGAAATGCATGGAACTTAGGGTACCAGGTTAGGTGCCATATTATATGGTCAATATCATTTGGCTCAGGCTAGAATTATTTTTTTTATATATAGTGATGCCCAATTATCATAAAACAAGCCAAATGTGAGTGAGCCAAGATTATTTAAATATAATAAAAGTTTGGTTACTTATTCAGAATCTCCCATTGAAATGCATGGAAATTATGGTACCAGGTTTGGTGGCATATTATCTGATCATATCACTTGGTTTAGGCTAGATTGAATTTTAGAGGGATTCCCAATTAGTATAAAACAAACCAAAAGTGAGTGAGCCAAGATGGTTTTAATAGAGAAAAAGTTTAGTTACTTATTCAGAATTGCCCATTGAAATGGATTGATGCTAGGGTGCCAGGTTTGATGCCATATTATATAATCAATATCATTTGGCTCAGCCTAGATCGATTCTTTTTAGATAGAGGGATGCCCAATTAGCATAAAACAAGCCAAATGTGAGTGAGCCAAGATGGTTTTCATAGATTAAAAGCTTGGTTACTTATTCAAAATCTCCCATTGAAATGCATTGAAATTAGGGTACCATGTTTGGTGCCATATTACATAATCAATATCATCTGGCTCAGGCTAGATTGATTCTTTTTAGATAAAGGGATTCCCAATTAGCATAAAACAAGCCAAATGTGAGAGAGACAAGATGGTTTTCATAGATTAAAAGCTTGGTTACTTATTCAGAATCTCCCATTGAAATGCATGTATGCTAGGGTGCCAGGTTTGATGCCACATTATATGATCAATATAATTTGGCTCAGGCTAGATTTAATTTTTTTATAAAGAGGGATACCCAATTAGCATAAAACAAACCAAATGAGAGTAAGCCAAGATGGTTTTCATAGAGTAAAAGCTTGGTTACTTATTCAGAATCTCCCATTGAAATGCATTGGAATTAGGATACCAGGTTTGGTGCCATATTACATTAACACTATAATTGGCTCAGGCTAGATTGATTCTTTTTATATAGAGGGAGGCCCAATTAGTATAAAACAGGCCAAATGTGAGTGAGCCAAGATGGTTTTCATAGATTAAAAACGTGGTTACTTATTCAGAATTGCCTATTGAAATGCATTGGAATTAGGGTACCAGGTTTGGTGCCATATTACATGATCAATATCATTTGGCTCAGGCTAGATTTAATCTTTTTATATAGAGGAATGCCCAATTAGTATAAAACAAGCCAAATGTGAGTGAGCCAAGATGTTTTTCATAGATTAAAAGCTTGGTTACTTATTCAAAATCTCCCATTGAAATGCATTGAAATGAGGGTACCAGGTTTAGTGCCATATTACATGATCAATATAATTTGGCTCAGGCTAGATTGATTCTTTTTATATAGAGGGATGCCCAATTAGTATAAAAAGAGTAAAATGTGAGTGAGCCAAGATGGTTTTCATAGATTAAAAGCTTGGTTACTTATTAAAAATCTCCCATTGAAATGCATTGAAATGAGGGTACCAGGTTTGGTGCCATATTACATGATCAATATAATTTGGCTCAGGCTAGATTGATTCTTTTTAGATAGAGGGATGTCCAATTAGCATAAAGCAAGCCAAATGTGAGTGAGCCAAGATGGTTTTCATAGATTAAAAGCTTGGTTACTTATTAAAAATCTTTTATTGAAATGCATTGAAATGAGGGTACAAGATTTGGTGCCATATTACATGATTAATATCATTTGGCTCAGGCTAGATTAATTCTTTTTAGATAGAGGGATGCCCAATTAGTATAAATCAAGCCAAATGTGAGTGAGCCAAGATGGTTTTCATAGAGTAAATGCTTAGTTACTTATTCAAAATCTCCCTTTGAAATGCACTGAAATTAGGGTACCAGGTTTGGTGCCATATTACATGATCAATATCATTAGGCTCGGGCTAGATTAATTCATTTTATATAGAGGGATGCCCAATTAGTATAAAACAAGTAACATGTGAGTGAGCCAAGATGGTTTTCATAGATTAAAAGCTTGGTTACTTATTCAAAATCTCCCATTGAAATGCATTAAAATGAGGGTACCAGGTTTGGTGCCATATTACATGATCAATATCATTTGACTCAGGCTAGATTGATTCTTTTTAGATAGAGGGATGTCCAATTAGCATAAAACAAGCCAAATGTGAGTGAGCCAAGATGTTTTTCATAGATTAAAAGCTTGGTTACTTATTCAGAATTGCCCTTTGAAATGCATTGGAATTAGGGTACCAGGTTTGGTGCCTTATTACATGATCAATATCATTTGGCTCAGGCTAGATTGATTCTTTTTATATAGAGGAATGCCCAATTAGTATAAAACAAGCCAAATGTGAGTGAGCCAAGATGTTTTTCATAGATTAAAAGCTTGGTTACTTATTCAAAATCTCCCATTGAAATGCATTGAAATGCGAGTACCAGGTTCAGTGCCATATTTTACATGATCAATTTAATTTGGCTCAGGCTAGATTGATTCTTTTTATATAGAGGGATGCCCAATTAGTATAAAACAAGTAAAATGTGAGTGAGCCAAGATGGTTTTCATAGATTAAAAGCTTGGTTACTTATTCAAAATCTCCCATTGAAATGCATTGAAATGAGGGTACCAGGTTTGGTGCCATATTACATGATCAATATAATTTGTCTCTGGCTAGATTGATTCTTTTAAGATAGAGGGATGCCCAATTAGTATAAAACAAGCCACATGTGAGTGAGCCAAGATGGTTTTCATAGATTAAAAGCTTGGTTACTTATTAAAAATCTCTTATTGAAATGCATTGAAATGAGGGTACCAGATTTGGTGCCATATTACATGATTAATATAATTTGGCTCAGGCTAGATTAATTCTTTTTAGATAGAGGGATGCCCAATTAGTATAAATCAAGCCAAATGTGAGTGAGCCAAGATGGTTTTCATAGATTAAAAGCTTGGTTACTTATTCAGAATTGCCCATTGAAATGCATTGGAATTAGGGTACCAGGTTTGGTGCCTTATTACATGATCAATATCATTTGGCTCAGGCTAGATTGATTCTTTTTAGATAGAGGGATGCCCAATTAGTATAAAACAAGCCAAATGTGAGTGAGCCAAGATGATTTTTATAGATTAAAAGCTTGGTTTCTTATTCAAAATCTACATTGAAATGCATTGAAATGAGGGTACCAGGTTTGGTGCCTTATTACATGATAAATATCATTTGGCTGAGGCTAGATTGATTCTTTGTAGATAGAGGGATGCCCAATTAGTATAAAACAAGCCAAATGTGAGTGAGCCAAGATGGTTTTCATAGATTAAAAGCTTGGTTACTTATTAAAAATCTACCATTGAAATGAGGGTACCAGGTTTGGTGCCATATTACATGATTAATATCATTTGGCTCAGGCTAGATTGATTATTTTTAGATAGAGGGATGCCCAATTAGTATAAAACAAGCCAAATGTGAGTGAGCCAAGATGATTTTCATAGATTAAAAGCTTGGTTACTTATTCAAAATCTACATTGAAATGCATTGAAATGAGGGTACCAGGTTTGGTGCCATATTACATGATCAATATCATTTGGCTCAGGCTAGATTGCTTCTTTTTAGATAGAGAGATGCCCAATTAGCATAAAACAAGCCAAATGTGAGTGAGCCAAGGTGGTTTTCATAGAGTAAATGCTTGGTTACTGATTCAAAATCTCCCATTGAAATGCATTGAAATTAGGGTACCTGGTTTGGTGCCATAAAACATGATCAGTATAATTTGGCTCAGGCTAGATTGATTCTTTTTAGATAGAGGGATGCCCAATTAGTATGAAACAAGCCAAATGTGAGTGAGCCAAGATGGTTTTCATAGATTAAAAGCTTGGTTACTTATTCAAAATCTCCCATTGAAATGAGGGTACCAGGTTTGGTGCCTTATTACATGATAAATATCATTTGGCTGAGGCTAGATTGATTCTTTGTAGATAGAGGGATGCCCAATTAGTATAAAACAAGCCAAATGTGAGTGAGCCAAGATGGTTTTCATAGATTAAAAGCTTGGTTACTTATTAAAAATCTACCATTGTAATGAGGGTACCAGGTTTGGTGCCATATTACATGATTAATATCATTTGGCTCAGGCTAGATTGATTATTTTTATATAGAAGGATGCCAAATTAGTATAAAACAAGCCAAATGTGAGTGAGCCAAGATGGTTTTCATAGATTAAAAGCTTGGTTACGTATTCAAAATCTCCCATTGAAATGCATTGAAATGAGAGTACCAGGTTTGGTGCCATATTACATGATCAATAGAATTTGGCTCACGCTAGATTGATTCTTTTTATATGAAGGGATGCCCAATTAGTATAAAACAAGCCAAATATGAGTGAGCCAAGATGGTTTTCATAGATTAAAAGCTTAGTTACTTATTCAGAATTGCCCATTGAAATGCATTGGAATTAGGGTACCAGATTTGGTGCCTTATTACATGATCAATATCATTTGGCTCAGGCTAGATTGATTCTTTTTAGATAGAGGGATGCCCAATTAGTATAAAACAAGCCAAATGTGAGTGAGCCAAGATGATTTTTATAGATTAAAAGCTTGGTTTCTTATTCAAAATCTACATTGAAATGCATTGAAATGAGGGTACCAGGTTTGGTGCCTTATTACATGATAAATATCATTTGGCTGAGGCTAGATTGATTCTTTGTAGATAGAGGGATGCCCAATTAGTATAAAACAAGCCAAATGTGAGTGAGCCAAGATGGTTTTCATAGATTAAAAGCTTGGTTACTTATTAAAAATCTACCATTGAAATGAGGGTACCAGGTTTGGTGCCATATTACATGATTAATATCATTTGGCTCAGGCTAGATTGATTATTTTTATATAGAAGGATGCCCAATTAGTATAAAACAAGCCAAATGTGAGTGAGCCAAGATGGTTTTCATAGATTAAAAGCTTGGTTACTTATTCAAAATCTCCAATTGAAATGCATTGAAATGATGGTACCAGGTTTGGTGCCATATTACATGAACAATATAATTTGGCTCAGGCTAGATTGATTCTTTTTAGATAGAGGGATGCCCAATTAGTATAAAACAAGCCAAATGTGAGTGAGCCAAGATGATTTTCATAGATTAAAAGCTTGGTTACTTATTCAAAATCTACATTGAAATGCATTGAAATGAGGGTACCAGGTTTGGTGCCTTATTACATGATCAATATAATTTGTCTCAGGCTAGATTGATTCTTTTTTTGATAGAGGGATGCCCACTTAGTATAAAACAAGCCAAATGTGAGTGAGCCAAGATGGTTTTCATAGATTAAAAGCTTGGTTACTTATTCAAAATCTTCCATTGAAATGCATTGAAATGAGGGTACTAGGTTTGGGGCCATATTACATGATCAATATCATTTGGCTCAGGCTAGATTGCTTCTTTTTAGATAGAGAGATGCCCAATTAGCATAAAACAAGCCAAATGTGAGTGAGCCAAGGTGGTTTTCATAGAGTAAATGCTTGGTTACTGATTCAAAATCTCCCATTGAAATGCATTGAAATTAGGGTACCTGGTTTGGTGCCATATAACATGATCAGTATAATTTGGCTCAGGCTAGATTGATTCTTTTTAGATAGAGGGATGCCCAATTAGTATGAAACAAGCCAAATGTGAGTGAGCCAAGATGGTTTTCATAGATTAAAAGCTTGGTTACTTATTCAAAATCTCCCATTGAAATGAGGGTACCAGGTTTGGTGCCTTATTACATGATAAATATCATTTGGCTGAGGCTAGATTGATTCTTTGTAGATAGAGGGATGCCCAATTAGTATAAAACAAGCCAAATGTGAGTGAGCCAAGATGGTTTTCATAGATTAAAAGCTTGGTTACTTATTAAAAATCTACCATTGTAATGAGGGTACCAGGTTTGGTGCCATATTACATGATTAATATCATTTGGCTCAGGCTAGATTGATTATTTTTATATAGAAGGATGCCCAATTAGTATAAAACAAGCCAAATGTGAGTGAGCCAAGATGGTTTTCATAGATTAAAAGCTTGGTTACGTATTCAAAATCTCCCATTGAAATGCATTGAAATGAGAGTACCAGGTTTGGTGCCATATTACATGATCAATAGAATTTGGCTCACGCTAGATTGATTCTTTTTATATAGAGGGATGCCCAATTAGTATAAAACAAGCCAAATATGAGTGAGCCAAGATGGTTTTCATAGATTAAAAGCTTAGTTACTTATTCAGAATTGCCCATTGAAATGCATTGGAATGAGGGTACCAGATGTGGTGCCTTATTACATGATCAATATCATTTGGCTCAGGCTAGATTGATTCTTTTTAGATAGAGGGATGCCCAATTAGTATAAAACAAGCCAAATGTGAGTGAGCCAAGATGAATTTTATAGATTAAAAGCTTGGTTTCTTATTCAAAATCTACATTGAAATGCATTGAAATGAGGGTACCAGGTTTGGTGCCTTATTACATGATAAATATCATTTGGCTGAGGCTAGATTGATTCTTTGTAGATAGAGGGATGCCCAATTAGTATAAAACAAGCCAAATGTGAGTGAGCCAAGATGGTTTTCATAGATTAAAAGCTTGGTTACTTATTCAAAATCTCCCATTGAAATGAGGGTACCAGGTTTGGTGCCTTATTACATGATAAATATCATTTGGCTGAGGCTAGATTGATTCTTTGTAGATAGAGGGATGCCCAATTAGTATAAAACAAGCCAAATGTGAGTGAGCCAAGATGGTTTTCATAGATTAAAAGCTTGGTTACTTATTAAAAATCTACCATTGTAATGAGGGTACCAGGTTTGGTGCCATATTACATGATTAATATCATTTGGCTCAGGCTAGATTGATTATTTTTATATAGAAGGATGCCCAATTAGTATAAAACAAGCCAAATGTGAGTGAGCCAAGATGGTTTTCATAGATTAAAAGCTTGGTTACGTATTCAAAATCTCCCATTGAAATGCATTGAAATGAGAGTACCAGGTTTGGTGCCATATTACATGATCAATAGAATTTGGCTCACGCTAGATTGATTCTTTTTATATAGAGGGATGCCCAATTAGTATAAAACAAGCCAAATATGAGTGAGCCAAGATGGTTTTCATAGATTAAAAGCTTAGTTACTTATTCAGAATTGCCCATTGAAATGCATTGGAATTAGGGTACCAGATTTGGTGCCTTATTACATGATCAATATCATTTGGTTCAGGCTAGATTGATTCTTTTTAGATAGAGGGATGCCCAATTAGTATAAAACAAGCCAAATGTGAGTGAGCCAATATGATTTTTATAGATTAAAAGCTTGGTTTCTTATTCAAAATCTACATTGAAATGCATTGAAATGAGGGTACCAGGTTTGGTGCCTTATTACATGATAAATATCATTTGGCTGAGGCTAGATTGATTCTTTGTAGATAGAGGGATGCCCAATTAGTATAAAACAAGCCAAATGTGAGTGAGCCAAGATGGTTTTCATAGATTAAAAGCTTGGTTACTTATTCAAAATCTCCAATTGAAATGCATTGAAATGATGGTACCAGGTTTGGTGCCATATTACATGAACAATATAATTTGGCTCAGGCTAGATTGATTCTTTTTAGATAGAGGGATGCCCAATTAGTATAAAACAAGCCAAATGTGAGTGAGCCAAGATGATTTTCATAGATTAAAAGCTTGGTTACTTATTCAAAATCTACATTGAAATGCATTGAAATGAGGGTACCAGGTTTGGTGCCTTATTACATGATCAATATCATTTGGCTCAGGCTAGATTGATTCTTTTTTTGATAGAGGGATGCCCACTTAGTATAAAACAAGCCAAATGTGAGTGAGCCAAGATGGTTTTCATAGATTAAAAGCTTGGTTACTTATTCAAAATCTTCCATTGAAATGCATTGAAATGAGGGTACTAGGTTTGGGGCCATATTACATGATCAATATCATTTGGCTCAGGCTAGATTGCTTCTTTTTAGATAGAGAGATGCCCAATTAGCATAAAACAAGCCAAATGTGAGTGAGCCAAGGTGGTTTTCATAGAGTAAATGCTTGGTTACTGATTCAAAATCTCCCATTGAAATGCATTGAAATTAGGGTACCTGGTTTGGTGCCATATAACATGATCAGTATAATTTGGCTCAGGCTAGATTGATTCTTTTTAGATAGAGGGATGCCCAATTAGTATGAAACAAGCCAAATGTGAGTGAGCCAAGATGGTTTTCATAGATTAAAAGCTTGGTTACTTATTCAAAATCTCCCATTGAAATGAGGGTACCAGGTTTGGTGCCTTATTACATGATAAATATCATTTGGCTGAGGCTAGATTGATTCTTTGTAGATAGAGGGATGCCCAATTAGTATAAAACAAGCCAAATGTGAGTGAGCCAAGATGGTTTTCATAGATTAAAAGCTTGGTTACTTATTAAAAATCTACCATTGTAATGAGGGTACCAGGTTTGGTGCCATATTACATGATTAATATCATTTGGCTCAGGCTAGATTGATTATTTTTATATAGAAGGATGCCCAATTAGTATAAAACAAGCCAAATGTGAGTGAGCCAAGATGGTTTTCATAGATTAAAAGCTTGGTTACGTATTCAAAATCTCCCATTGAAATGCATTGAAATGAGAGTACCAGGTTTGGTGCCATATTACATGATCAATAGAATTTGGCTCACGCTAGATTGATTCTTTTTATATAGAGGGATGCCCAATTAGTATAAAACAAGCCAAATATGAGTGAGCCAAGATGGTTTTCATAGATTAAAAGCTTAGTTACTTATTCAGAATTGCCCATTGAAATGCATTGGAATTAGGGTACCAGATTTGGTGCCTTATTACATGATCAATATCATTTGGCTCAGGCTAGATTGATTCTTTTTAGATAGAGGGATGCCCAATTAGTATAAAACAAGCCAAATGTGAGTGAGCCAAGATGATTTTTATAGATTAAAAGCTTGGTTTCTTATTCAAAATCTACATTGAAATGCATTGAAATGAGGGTACCAGGTTTGGTGCCTTATTACTTGTTAAATATCATTTGGCTGAGGCTAGATTGATTCTTTGTAGATAGAGGGATGCCCAATTAGTATAAAACAAGCCAAATGTGAGTGAGCCAAGATGGTTTTCATAGATTAAAAGTTTGGTTACTTATTAAAAATCTACCATTGAAATGAGGGTACCAGGTTTGGTGCCATATTACATGATTAATATCATTTGGCTCAGGCTAGATTGATTATTTTTATATAGAAGGATGCCCAATTAGTATAAAACAAGCCAAATGTGAGTGAGCCAAGATGGTTTTCATAGATTAAAAGCTTGGTTACTTATTCAAAATCTCCAATTGAAATGCATTGAAATGATGGTACCAGGTTTGGTGCCATATTACATGAACAATATAATTTGGCTCAAGCTAGATTGATTCTTTTTAGATAGAGGGATGCCCAATTAGTATAAAACAAGCCAAATGTGAGTGAGCCAAGATGATTTTCATAGATTAAAAGCTTGGTTACTTATTCAAAATCTACATTGAAATGCATTGAAATGAGGGTACCAGGTTTGGTGCCTTATTACATGATCAATATCATTTGGCTCAGGCTAGATTGATTCTTTTTTGATAGAGGGATGCCCACTTAGTATAAAACAAGCCAAATGTGAGTGAGCCAAGATGGTTTTCATAGATTAAAAGCTTGGTTACTTATTCAAAATCTTCCATTGAAATGCATTGAAATGAGGGTACCAGGTTTGGTGCCTTATTACATGATCAATATCATTTGGCTCAGGCTAGATTGATTCTTTTTTTGATAGAGGGATGCCCACTTAGTATAAAACAAGCCAAATGTGAGTGAGCCAAGATGGTTTTCATAGATTAAAAGCTTGGTTACTTATTCAAAATCTTCCATTGAAATGCATTGAAATGAGGGTACTAGGTTTGGGGCCATATTACATGATCAATATCATTTGGCTCAGGCTAGATTGCTTCTTTTTAGATAGAGAGATGCCCAATTAGCATAAAACAAGCCAAATGTGAGTGAGCCAAGGTGGTTTTCATAGAGTAAATGCTTGGTTACTGATTCAAAATCTCCCATTGAAATGCATTGAAATTAGGGTACCTGGTTTGGTGCCATATAACATGATCAGTATAATTTGGCTCAGGCTAGATTGATTCTTTTTAGATAGAGGGATGCCCAATTAGTATGAAACAAGCCAAATGTGAGTGAGCCAAGATGGTTTTCATAGATTAAAAGCTTGGTTACTTATTCAAAATCTCCCATTGAAATGAGGGTACCAGGTTTGGTGCCTTATTACATGATAAATATCATTTGGTTGAGGCTAGATTGATTCTTTGTAGATAGAGGGATGCCCAATTAGTATAAAACAAGCCAAATGTGAGTGAGCCAAGATGGTTTTCATAGATTAAAAGCTTGGTTACTTATTAAAAATCTACCATTGTAATGAGGGTACCAGGTTTGGTGCCATATTACATGATTAATATCATTTGGCTCAGGCTAGATTGATTATTTTTATATAGAAGGATGCCCAATTAGTATAAAACAAGCCAAATGTGAGTGAGCCAAGATGGTTTTCATAGATTAAAAGCTTGGTTACGTATTCAAAATCTCCCATTGAAATGCATTGAAATGAGAGTACCAGGTTTGGTGCCATATTACATGATCAATAGAATTTGGCTCACGCTAGATTGATTCTTTTTATATAGAGGGATGCCCAATTAGTATAAAACAAGCCAAATATGAGTGAGCCAAGATGGTTTTCATAGATTAAAAGCTTAGTTACTTATTCAGAATTGCCCATTGAAATGCATTGGAATGAGGGTACCAGATGTGGTGCCTTATTACATGATCAATATCATTTGGCTCAGGCTAGATTGATTCTTTTTAGATAGAGGGATGCCCAATTAGTATAAAACAAGCCAAATGTGAGTGAGCCAAGATGATTTTTATAGATTAAAAGCTTGGTTTCTTATTCAAAATCTACATTGAAATGCATTGAAATGAGGGTACCAGGTTTGGTGCCTTATTACATGATAAATATCATTTGGCTGAGGCTAGATTGATTCTTTGTAGATAGAGGGATGCCCAATTAGTATAAAACAAGCCAAATGTGAGTGAGCCAAGATGGTTTTCATAGATTAAAAGCTTGGTTACTTATTCAAAATCTCCCATTGAAATGAGGGTACCAGGTTTGGTGCCTTATTACATGATAAATATCATTTGGCTGAGGCTAGATTGATTCTTTGTAGATAGAGGGATGCCCAATTAGTATAAAACAAGCCAAATGTGAGTGAGCCAAGATGGTTTTCATAGATTAAAAGCTTGGTTACTTATTCAAAATCTACATTGAAATGCATTGAAATGAGGGTACCAGGTTTGGTGCCTTATTACATGATAAATATCATTTGGCTGAGGCTAGATTGATTCTTTGTAGATAGAGGGATGCCCAATTAGTATAAAACAAGCCAAATGTGAGTGAGCCAAGATGGTTTTCATAGATTAAAAGCTTGGTTACTTATTAAAAATCTACCATTGAAATGAGGGTACCAGGTTTGGTGCCATATTACATGATTAATATCATTTGGCTCAGGCTAGATTGATTATTTTTATATAGAAGGATGCCCAATTAGTATAAAACAAGCCAAATGTGAGTGAGCCAAGATGGTTTTCATAGATTAAAAGCTTGGTTACTTATTCAAAATCTCCAATTGAAATGCATTGAAATGATGGTACCAGGTTTGGTGCCATATTACATGAACAATATAATTTGGCTCAGGCTAGATTGATTCTTTTTAGATAGAGGGATGCCCAATTAGTATAAAACAAGCCAAATGTGAGTGAGCCAAGATGATTTTCATAGATTAAAAGCTTGGTTACTTATTCAAAATCTACATTGAAATGCATTGAAATGAGGGTACCAGGTTTGGTGCCTTATTACATGATCAATATCATTTGGCTCAGGCTAGATTGATTCTTTTTTTGATAGAGGGATGCCCACTTAGTATAAAACAAGCCAAATGTGAGTGAGCCAAGATGGTTTTCATAGATTAAAAGCTTGGTTACTTATTCAAAATCTTCCATTGAAATGCATTGAAATGAGGGTACTAGGTTTGGGGCCATATTACATGATCAATATCATTTGGCTCAGGCTAGATTGCTTCTTTTTAGATAGAGAGATGCCCAATTAGCATAAAACAAGCCAAATGTGAGTGAGCCAAGGTGGTTTTCATAGAGTAAATGCTTGGTTACTGATTCAAAATCTCCCATTGAAATGCATTGAAATTTGGGTACCTGGTTTGGTGCCATATAACATGATCAGTATAATTTGGCTCAGGCTAGATTGATTCTTTTTAGATAGAGGGATGCCCAATTAGTATGAAACAAGCCAAATGTGAGTGAGCCAAGATGGTTTTCATAGATTAAAAGCTTGGTTACTTATTCAAAATCTCCCATTGAAATGAGGGTACCAGGTTTGGTGCCTTATTACATGATAAATATCATTTGGCTGAGGCTAGATTGATTCTTTATAGATAGAGGGATGCCCAATTAGTATAAAACAAGCCAAATGTGAGTGAGCCAAGATGGTTTTCATAGATTAAAAGCTTGGTTACTTATTAAAAATCTACCATTGTAATGAGGGTACCAGGTTTGGTGCCATATTACATGATTAATATCATTTGGCTCAGGCTAGATTGATTATTTTTATATAGAAGGATGCCCAATTAGTATAAAACAAGCCAAATGTGAGTGAGCCAAGATGGTTTTCATAGATTAAAAGCTTGGTTACGTATTCAAAATCTCCCATTGAAATGCATTGAAATGAGAGTACCAGGTTTGGTGCCATATTACATGATCAATAAAATTTGGCTCACGCTAGATTGATTCTTTTTATATAGAGGGATGCCCAATTAGTATAAAACAAGCCAAATATGAGTGAGCCAAGATGGTTTTCATAGATTAAAAGCTTAGTTACTTATTCAGAATTGCCCATTGAAATGCATTGGAATTAGGGTACCAGATTTGGTGCCTTATTACATGATCAATATCATTTGGCTCAGGCTAGATTGATTCTTTTTAGATAGAGGGATGCCCAATTAGTATAAAACAAGCCAAATGTGAGTGAGCCAAGATGATTTTTATAGATTAAAAGCTTGGTTTCTTATTCAAAATCTACATTGAAATGCATTGAAATGAGGGTACCAGGTTTGGTGCCTTATTACTTGATAAATATCATTTGGCTGAGGCTAGATTGATTCTTTGTAGATAGAGGGATGCCCAATTAGTATAAAACAAGCCAAATGTGAGTGAGCCAAGATGGTTTTCATAGATTAAAAGTTTGGTTACTTATTAAAAATCTACCATTGAAATGAGGGTACCAGGTTTGGTGCCATATTACATGATTAATATAATTTGGCTCAGGCTAGATTGATTATTTTTATATAGAAGGATGCCCAATTAGTATAAAACAAGCCAAATGTGAGTGAGCCAAGATGGTTTTCATAGATTAAAAGCTTGGTTACTTATTCAAAATCTCCAATTGAAATGCATTGAAATGATGGTACCAGGTTTGGTGCCATATTACATGAACAATATAATTTGGCTCAAGCTAGATTGATTCTTTTTAGATAGAGGGATGCCCAATTAGTATAAAACAAGTCAAATGTGAGTGAGCCAAGATGATTTTCATAGATTAAAAGCTTGGTTACTTATTCAAAATCTACATTGAAATGCATTGAAATGAGGGTACCAGGTTTGGTGCCTTATTACATGATCAATATCATTTGGCTCAGGCTAGATTGATTCTTTTTTGATAGAGGGATGCCCACTTAGTATAAAACAAGCCAAATGTGAGTGAGCCAAGATGGTTTTCATAGATTAAAAGCTTGGTTACTTATTCAAAATCTTCCATTGAAATGCATTGAAATGAGGGTACTAGGTTTGGGGCCATATTACATGATCAATATCATTTGGCTCAGGCTAGATTGCTTCTTTTTAGATAGAGAGATACCCAATTAGCATAAAACAAGCCAAATGTGAGTGAGCCAAGGTGGTTTTCATAGAGTAAATGCTTGGTTACTGATTCAAAATCTCCCATTGAAATGCATTGAAATTAGGGTACCTGGTTTGGTGCCATATAACATGATCAGTATAATTTGGCTCAGGCTAGATTGATTCTTTTTAGATAGAGGGATGCCCAATTAGTATGAAACAAGCCAAATGTGAGTGAGCCAAGATGGTTTTCATAGATTAAAAGCTTGGTTACTTATTCAAAATCTCCCATTGAAATGAGGGTACCAGGTTTGGTGCCTTATTACATGATAAATATCATTTGGCTGAGGCTAGATTGATTCTTTGTAGATAGAGGGATGCCCAATTAGTATAAAACAAGCCAAATGTGAGTGAGCCAAGATGGTTTTCATAGATTAAAAGCTTGGTTACTTATTAAAAATCTACCATTGTAATGAGGGTACCAGGTTTGGTGCCATATTACATGATTTATATCATTTGGCTCAGGCTAGATTGATTATTTTTATATAGAAGGATGCCCAATTAGTATAAAACAAGCCAAATGTGAGTGAGCCAAGATGGTTTTCATAGATTAAAAGCTTGGTTACGTATTCAAAATCTCCCATTGAAATGCATTGAAATGAGAGTACCAGGTTTGGTGCCATATTACATGATCAATAGAATTTGGCTCACGCTAGATTGATTCTTTTTATATAGAGGGATGCCCAATTAGTATAAAACAAGCCAAATATGAGTGAGCCAAGATGGTTTTCATAGATTAAAAGCTTAGTTACTTATTCAGAATTGCCCATTGAAATGCATTGGAATTAGGGTACCAGGTTTGGTGCCTTATTACATGATCAATATCATTTGGCTCAGGCTAGATTGATTCTTTTTAGATAGAGGGATGCCCAATTAGTATAAAACAAGCCAAATGTGAGTGAGCCAAGATGGTTTTCATAGATCTTACTTATTCAAAATCTACATTGAAATGCATTGAAATGAGGGTACCAGGTTTGGTGCCTTATTACTTGATCAATATCATTTGGCTCAGGCTAGATTGATTCTTTTTAGATAGAGAGATGCCCAATTAGTATAAAACAAGCCAAGTGTGAGTGAGCCAAGATGATTTTCATAGATTAAAAGCTTGGTTACTGATTCAAAATCTCCCATTGAAATGCATTGAAATTAGGGTACCTGGTTTGGTGCCATATAACATGATCAGTATAATTTGGCTCAGGCTAGATTGATTCTTTTTAGATAGAGGGATGCCCAATTAGTATGAAACAAGCCAAATGTGAGTGAGCCAAGATTGTTTTCATAGATTAAAAGCTTGGTTACTTATTCAAAATCTCCCATTGAAATGAGGGTACCAGGTTTGGTGCCTTATTACATGATAAATATAATTTGGCTGAGGCTAGATTGATTCTTTGTAGATAGAGGGATGCCCAATTAGTGTAAAACAAGCCAAATGTGAGTGAGCCAAGATTGTTTTCATAGATTAAAAGCTTGGTTACTTATTAAAAATCTACCATTGTAATGAGGGTACCAGGTTTGGTGCCATATTACATGATTAATATCATTTGGCTCAGGCTAGATTGATTATTTTTATATAGAAGGATGCCCAATTAGTATAAAACAAGCCAAATGTGAGTGAGCCAAGATGGTTTTCATAGATTAAAAGCTTGGTTACGTATTCAAAATCTCCCATTGAAATGCATTGAAATGAGAGTACCAGGTTTGGTGCCATATTACATGATCAATAGAATTTGGCTCACGCTAGATTGATTCTTTTTATATAGAGGGATGCCCAATTAGTATAAAACAAGCCAAATATGAGTGAGCCAAGATGGTTTTCATAGATTAAAAGCTTAGTTACTTATTCAGAATTGCCCATTGAAATGCATTGGAATTAGGTACCAGGTTTGGTGCCTTATTACATGATCAATATCATTTGGCTCAGGCTAGATTGATTCTTTTTAGATAGAGGGATGCCCAATTAGTATAAAACAAGCCAAATGTGAGTGAGCCAAGATGGTTTTCATAGATCTTACTTATTCAAAATCTACATTGAAATGCATTGAAATGAGGGTACCAGGTTTGGTGCCTTATTACTTGATCAATATCATTTGGCTCAGGCTAGATTGATTCTTTTTAGATAGAGAGATGCCCAATTAGTATAAAACAAGCCAAGTGTGAGTGAGCCAAGATGATTTTCATAGATTAAAAGCTTGGTTACTTATTCAAAATCTCCCATTGAAATGCATTGAAATGAGGGTACCAGGTTTGGTGCCATATTACATGATTAATATCATTTGGCTCAGGCTAGATTGATTCTTTTTAGATAGAGGGATGCCCAATTAGTATAAAACAAGCCAAGTGTGAGTGAGCCAAGATGATTTTCATAGATTAAAAGCTTGGTTACTTATTCAAAATCTCCCATTGAAATGCATTGAAATGAGGGTACCAGGTTTGGTGCCATATTACATGATTAATATCATTTGGCTCAGGCTAGATTGATTCTTTTTAGATAGAGGGATGCCCAATTAGTATAAAACAAGCCAAATGTGAGTGAGCCAAGATGATTTTTATAGATTAAAAGCTTGGTTTCTTATTCAAAATCTACATTGAAATGCATTGAAATGAGGGTACCAGGTTTGGTGCCTTATTACATGATAAATATCATTTGGCTGAGGCTAGATTGATTCTTTGTAGATAGAAGGATGCCCAATTAGTATAAAACAAGCCAAATGTGAGTGAGCCAAGATGGTTTTCATAGATTAAAAGCTTGGTTACTTATTAAAAATCTACCATTGAAATGAGGGTACCAGGTTTGGTGCCATATTACATGATTAATATCATTTGGCTCAGGCTAGATTTAATCTTTTTATATAGAGGGATGCCCAATTAGTATAAAACAAGCCAAATGTGAGTGAGCCAAGATGATTTTCATAGATTAAAAGCTTGTTTACTTATTCAAAATCTACATTGAAATGCATTGAAATGAGGGTACTAGGTTTGGTGCCTTATTACATGATCAATATCATTTGGCTCAGGCTAGATTGATTCTTTTTTGATAGAGGGATGCCCAATTAGTATAAAACAAGCCACATGTGAGTGAGCCAAGATGGTTTTCATAGATTAAAAGCTTGGTTACTTATTCAAAATCTTCCATTGAAATGAGGGTACTAGGTTTGGTGCCTTATTACATGATCAATATCATTTGGCTCAGGCTAGATTGATTCTTTTTAGATAGAGAGATGCCCAATTAGCATAAAACAAGCCAAATGTGAGTGAGCCAAGGTGGTTTTCATAGAGTAAATGCTTGGTTACTGATTCAAAATCTCCCATTGAAATGCATTGAAATTAGGGTACCTGGTTTGGTGCCATATAACATGATCAGTATAATTTGGCTCAGGCTAGATTGATTCTTTTTAGATAGAGGGATGCCCAATTAGTATGAAACAAGCCAAATGTGAGTGAGATAAGATGGTTTTCATAGATTAAAAGCTTGGTTACTTATTCAAAATCTCCCATTGAAATGAGGGTATCAGGTTTGGTGCCATATTACATGATCAATATCATTTGGCTCAGTTTAGATTGATTATTTTTATATAGAGGGCTGCCCAATTAGTATAAAACAAACCAAATGTGAGTGAGCCAAGATGGTTTTCATAGATTAAAAGATTGGTTACTTATTCAAAATCTCCCATTGAAATGCATTGGAATTAGGGTACCAGGTTTGGTGCCATATTACATGATCAATATAATTTGGCTCAGGCTAGATTGATTCTTTTTATATAGAGGGATGCCCAATTAGTATAAAACAAGCCAAATGTGAGTGAGCCAAGATGGTTTTCATAGATTAAAAGCTTGGTTACTTATTCAGAATAGCCTATTGAAATGCATTGGAATTAGGGTACCAGGTTTGGTGCCATATTACATGATCAATATCATTTGGCTCAGGCTAGATTCAATCTTTTTATATAGAGGAATGCCCAATTAGTATAAAACAAGCCAAATCTGAGTGAGCCAAGATGGTTTTCATAGATTAAAAGCTTGGTTACTTATTCAAAATCTCCAATTGAAATGCATTGAAATTAGGATACCAGGTTTGGTGCCATATTACATGATCAATATAATTTGGCTCAGGCTAGATTGATTCTTTTTACATAGAGGGAGGCCTAATTAGTATAAAACAGGCCAAATGTGAGTGAGCCAAGATGGTTTTCATAGATTAAAAGCTTGGTTACTTATTCAGAATTGCCTATTGAAATGCATTGGAATTAGGGTACCAGGTTTGGTGCCATATTACATGATCAATATCATTTGGCTCAGGCTAGATTCAATCTTTTTATATAGAGGAATGCCCAATTAGTATAAAACAAGTCAAATGTGAGTGAGCCAATATGTTTTTCATAGATTAAAAGCTTGGTTACTTATTCAAAATCTCCCATTGAAATGCATTGAAATGAGGGTACCAGGTTTGGTGCCATATTACATGATCAATATCATTTGGCTCAGGATAGATTGATTCTTTTTAGATAGAGAGATGTCCAATTAGCATAAAAAAAGCCAAATGTGAGTGAGCCAAGATGGTTTTCATAGAGTAAATGCTTGGTTACTTATTCAAAATCTCCCATTGAAATGCATTGAAATGAGGGTACCAGGTTTGGTGACATATTATATGATCAATATCATTTGGCTCGGGCTAGATTGATTCTTTTTAGATAGAGGGATGCCCAATTAGTATAAAACAAATAAAATGTGAGTGAGCCAAGATGGTTTTAATAAAGTAAATACTTGGTTACTTATTCACAATTTCCCATTGAAATGCATGGATGCTAGGGTGCCAGCTTAGATGCCATATTATATGTTCAATATCATTTGGCTCAGGCTACATAGATTTTTTTTATATAGAGGGATGCCAAATTAACATAAAACAAGCCAAATGTAAGTGAGCCAAGATTTTTTTCATAGATTAAAAGCTTGGTTACTTATTCAGAATTGCCCTTTCAAATGTATTTGAATTAGTGTACCAGGTTTGGTGCCAAATTACATGATCAATATCATTTGGCTCAGGCTAGATTGATTATTTTTATATAGAGGGATGCCCAATTAGTATAAAACAAGTAAAATGTGAGTGAGCCAAGCTTAAAAGCTTGTTATCTTATTCAGAATTTCCCTATTGAAATTAATGAAAATTATGGTGCCACCTTTGGTGCCAAATTTAATGATTAATATCATATTAACTTTGCTAATTGTTGTTTAATAAATAATGTATTTCATTAATAAGAAGCTAACTAGAATAGGATGCTGGGTGAATAGTAAGCTAACTTGAATCTTCGAATAAGAAGCTGGCCGAATAAGAAGCTGACCGAATAAGTAGCTAACTTCAGCATTCGAATAAGAAGCTGGCCGAATAAGTAGCTAACTTCAGCATCATGACAAATTGAAACCACGCGATCGCGAGATTTCAATTATTGGATCGCGTCTGGGGGGCGTCCCTACAACCCTAGGAACGCCTCCAAGACCGCGATCAAGTCCTGACAGCACAGAAGGCTTCAGGACAGCTGTTAGCTATGACGTTCTATTCCGTCATAACGGCTTTAAAGCCCAGTCTAATTATGACGGAATAGAACGGCATAACGGCTTTAAAAGGTTAAAAAAAGCAGGAATGTAAAGCTTAGGATCTGGGCCATTTTTTTCCTTCAGAACCTGGGTAATGCTTATTGGTGGCTAAATGTAGCCACCAATAAGCAAGCACTATCAGGGGTCCTGACCTAAAATGGGCCGGTGTTCTAAATTTTGTCTTGATGTCTTCCGGTGACGTGCCATCAGCTGTTGAAGGTGTGTGGCGCTCACTGCGCAAGAGGCCCAACCTCCCAAAATCAACTGTTGAAGTCTATGCAACGGGTTGAGGAATTCTATGGCCATTATATTTCCTTCCGCAGGTGCACAGAATATCGTGCATGCGTACACGGCCCAATTTCCCACACTCAGCTTAATAAACTACATCAGAGGGTCCATAATTTCTACAGGCGACTTACCCTTCGGTGCGCATGCGCGCACTGCCGTAACTGGGGGAAAAAACATACAACTTTTACAAATAAAATATGGGAAGCACAAATTTTAAACTGTTACAGTAGTGG
The DNA here is from genome assembly GCF_027579735.1 of Bombina bombina. Taxonomy (NCBI): domain Eukaryota; kingdom Metazoa; phylum Chordata; class Amphibia; order Anura; family Bombinatoridae; genus Bombina; species Bombina bombina. The sequence goes on along the minus strand of NC_069499.1, from coordinate 981,178,867 downwards.
GCAGATTCTATTAAGCAAATTAATGTACAGTGTCATGTGGCCCCACAAAATGCAATCTTGTCTATTGTCTAGAGAGTGATCACACCAAAGGTTTATGGAATGAACCATTTACAGTTTTAAATTTATGTATTTGCAAAATTATTTCACTAAACATAAAACTATGTGAGATAAGTACAACGATTGAGAAAACCCATATATTAAATGGGAGTGTTGGAGTTGGCATGAGAAAAACTGTATTCTTCCAAGGGATCTGTAAATGTGACACAGAGAGATTAGGTACAGTGTATATCTTTTAAAATGCAAATCTTCCAGGTTCTGTCTATATGAGTGCTAACCCAATGTTCTTTTTTTCTGAGCCTATTTTGTAGTTGATCAATCTGTTTATGAACTGGTTTTCTATGTCAGCTCAATCTATTTTTTTCTATCTTTAAGTGATATCAAACTCCAAAATTAAAGAGACATGAGACCAAAAATACAATTTAATGTTTTTTTGATGATCCAATTTGCTTAATTATATAGATATCCATCCTTTGTTGAAGGAGCATTGATGCACTGCAGTGGGAGCCAGCTAGAGGCACATATAATTATCTATGTAGGAACAAAACAAGGTAAACCCAGCAACCACAAGTGTAGCCTTATCAGGCTAGGTGCACGTAGGAAAAGCTGGCGACCTCCAGCCACAAGAATAATATTCCTCAGCAACTTTCAATGAATAAAATGTCCTTTATTGAATACACGGAAAGTTATGTGACGTTTCGGGAACGAAGTCCCTTAATCATGCATACTGAACAGTGCACCTGTACCTCTACTTAAAGGTGTGACTAACCAATCACAATGCAGCATTTTGAACACATCCTTCCTTTAAGCATTTCATATGCAGGTGTTCTGGTAAGAGGCCGAACTTTTGAAAAGAGCGAACCATGTCCCTTCCTGTGACGTTAGATCATCTGTTTTACACATTTTGGCCCTAATGCGCATGCGTGCCAGCGTACCTGGCCGCATATGTCACTGGTAAACTATTTAGACCTGTGAAATTCAGAAACCCTTTCTATAGCGCAATCGTGGCATTTTGTATCACAAATGGGGGTGTTTATGGAAAGCTGTTTATTCATCTCCTCAGCAATATTCGGAACTCCGCCCCCTTCCACTGCAACTTTAGTCTCCGTGCGTGCATGACAAACATCCACTTGGCTATCGCCACTGCTGCTTCTGCTGATCCAATGCTTAGTGCTGCAACAAATGTTTAAACAATGACATTGAAAGGGAGCCTGTGAAAAGCTGCATTGGATCAGCAGAAACAGTGGCGATAGCCGAGTGGCTGTTTGTCATGCACGCACGGAGACTCAGCTTAATGGGAGTAGTTGCAGTGGGTGTGGGGGGGGGGGGGGGAGTTCCGAATATTGCAGAGGAGACGAATAAACAGCTTTCCATAAATCCCCCATTTGTGATACAAAATCCCACGATTGCACGGGTTTCTGAATTTCACAGGTCTAAATAGTTTACCAGTGACGTATGCGGCCAGGTATGTGATGACGATGCGACACATGCGCATTAGGGCCAAAAGTGTAAAATAGCTGATGTAACGTCACAGGAAGTGACTTGGTTCGCTCTTTTCAAAAGTTCGGCCTCTTACCAGAACACTGGCAGTAATAGCACTGCCATCTAGAGGATATAACGGATATGGATACAATCATTTTTAGCAAAATCTATCTCTATATAGATGCAAGGAGCACACAATTAAAGGGACATAAGACCCAAACATTTTCTTTCGGAATTCAGGTAGATAATACAATTACAAACACCTTTCTTTTTTACTTCTATTATCTAATTTGCTTCATTCTCTTGGTATCTCTTGGAACAGCAATGCACTACTGGTTTCTAACTGAACACATGGGTAAGCCAATGACAATCTGTATATCCAGCCACCAATCAGCAGCTAGAACCTAGGTTTTTTGATGCTCCTGAGCTTTCCTAGATAAACCTTTTGGCAAAGGGTAACAAAAGAAGGAAGCAAATTAAATAATATAAGTAAATTGGAAAGTTGTTTAAAATTCTATTCTCTATCTGAATCATGAAAGAAAAATTTTGGGTTTCATGTCCCTTTAAGTGTACATGAACACTCAATGGCATAGAAAAATATTAAAAAGTGACAATAAACTAAATACGTTATACATATTACAATAAAACCAATATATACATACAGAGATTTGGAGCGGTTGTGAGAAGAAACCCATATAATTTTGTACACCTAGAGGAAGATAGATCTAATTTTCTGTTTAATCCATTAGTATACATTGAGTCCAATTTATGGATCCAGTACGCCTCCTTTTGTTTCAGGAGGCGTTCTCTATCACCTCCTCCTCTAGGTATATCCATATGATCAATAATTTGCCACCTAATTTGATTAATTTGGTGGCCACATTCCAAAAAATGACATGCTACAGGGGCTTGGAGGTCACCCATCCTAATGTTAGCTTTATGTTGGTTCAATCTCTCCCTCGTCTTTCGTGTTGTTTCCCCTATATAAATTTTGGAGTATGGACATTTTATCATAAAGACCACGAATACTGAATTACAAGTATAATAAGATTTTAATTTAAATTTGTGACCACTCCTTGGGTGAACAAATTCCCCTCCCTTAATAACAGAATGACAATTGCTACAGTTTAGGCATGGGTAACATCCTGAATTCTTTTCAGCGATGTATCTAGTTTTACTAATACGTTTAGAACCCATGTTTGACTGTACCAAAATATCACTCAAATTCTTAACTCTCCTATGTGCCATGATAGGGGTTTTCTGTAGTATGTCTATACTTTTATTACAAGTTATGATGTTAGATATTTTTTCACTATGGTCATTAAATTGTGATATTGTAATGACTTAGTTAGGATGGATCACAGCGGTAGATGTGGTCAGTGGTGTGGTGTGGTTTGTATCACTGCAGCCTCTGACTGTATTCCTTGAGGGAATGAGGAGTACAGAAGTAGGCAGCAAGTGATTTTGTTAGAAGTAAATGACAAAACAATATGGAGTTTAGGAGCGCTGTAAGCTAAATAAGATAGTCTGGAGACCTTTATACAATTTAACAAAAGTACATTTATTTAAAACATAAAAACATAAATAAAAATATATATTGCAATGATATATGTTTGGGACGTCTCCCTGGATTTAAAATATGCAATGTTATGTTATATAAAAACAATTCAATATCATGCGTTCTGGTGATCTTTCTAAATAATTCCACCTTTCTAATTTTATTTTCCTTATTCCACCTTAATAATTTTTTGCCGCAGTTTTAGTGGCTTTTTTCTCAGTGTTGCTATTTTCAATCAAAAAGTAACAATGTCTCTCTTCATAATTCAATAAATTGTGATAATGTAATTCACTTGTCTTTACAATGTCTCTTGATGTTTTCTATAACTTGTAAACTTTGCTGTAATAAGGATCGTTCTGTTTATGTATAAGGATGGGCTTACCGGGTCTTCTGACACATCTGTGTCTGATGGAATCAAGGTGTTTCTTACCGGTATATGTTTTCTGCCTTTCCTCTTTGCATAAAGCAAGTATCTTTGGTATTGAAACCTGGACCACGCTCCTGCGTGTATGGGTTTCTTTTATGCTGCTGGCTTGAAGCAACTTTTACCCCTACAGTTAGGGTTCTTTGTTTCCCGGACAGCCTCCTGAGACAGGTATTCGCGATGCACGTCTCCAGCGTGTGTGTGAGAACTCAGACTTGGATTTACAAACGGCCGTTTGTTTTAAGCTTTCTTTCTCTCTGCTTCTTTCAAAGCGGGGTAGGTTTAGTGGATGTCCAGTTTTTTCTAGTGTAGAGAACGTCTACGCGTTTCGCCAATAGGCTTTATCAAGACGGATGATGTTAGTTGTTACACCGGCATTTTAAAAAGCCCTCCTTCCATTTTGATTGGTTGATAGGTATTCTGTTCTGATAGGTGTCTTTAAAAAGGTGGATTTCTCTGATTTCTATAAGGTGGAATCTTTTTGCTTCTTTCTTTGTTACTTTATAAGAACTTTAGATATCCCATGTTTGCGGCTTTGTATAAGGTGGAATATTTTTGCTTTTTTCTTTCTTATTTTATGAAATCTTTCTGTATCTGATATATTTGGCTTTTTCAACAATATCTAAGTTTGGAATTCTTATCATACGGTGGAATTATCAACCTTTTACTTCATATCGTGATTATAGATACCTATATTCGTTTCTATTGTACTAAACTTTTTGTATATATGTGGAAAATTAACGATCTATATTAGAGGGATGTTTCACTTCTAATTTATTATTCTTTGTATGAATTTCAACATGTATGAATTTTTAAACAGAGTTATTTTGTTTTTTTGTTTTATTATTGACATGTGTAGCACATTATTTTTTAAAATATTGCATATATGTTTATATAGTGGTGTATTATTTTCTATATTTCTCCACTTTTTCATAATATGTTTTTATTTCCTTATCTATTTGTTTAACTCTTCATAGATGACTTCTTATTCATAAAGTTTAGAGTATTTCAGAGACTTGGAGACTTTTTTTTAAAAAAGTTTAATCTATACTGTACTGTATTTTCATGTATTCTACTAATGAATTTTTGTTTATGACAAAAGAAACGGGAACAAATCTAATTCTGAGTTCAATCCCGCAGGTTAGAGGGTTTGCATGTTGTAAATTAGCTCTGCTTCTGTTCTTAGCAGTTTTTCTTCAAAATGACCCCCTCTCCATTCGGGTTTGAGCTTTTTTATGCCCCAAAAAGTGAAGTTTTTCAGATTATTATTATGTATTTCCCTAAAGTGGGTGTATAAATGTGTTTCTAGGTTTCCTCTGTCTATGCATGATAAATGCTCACGTATGCGTTCCCTTAGGGTCCTGGTGGTCTCCCCTATATATTGTAAATTACATGTGCATTGTATAATGTAGATGACACCCTTATCCTGACATCTTATGGTTTCTTTTATGTGATGAATTAAACCATTTTTATTGGATTTGATATTCTTACGCTTGCTACTAAATTTGCAAGACCTACAGCCAAAACAGGGGTAGAAACCGGCTAGTTTGTTGCCTAGTAAATCTTTTTCTAGTATAGGATTCATTTTAATCTGTCTGAACTCACTGGGAGCTAGTATTTTTTTGACATTTTTTGCTTTTTTGAAAATTATTTTTGGATTATCTGTCATTTTTTCACCTATGAGGGGATCTGTTTGGACTAGATGCCAGTGTGTTTTCAATATTTTTTGTAAAGTGTAGTGATCACAATTGTAATCAGTTATTAGTGCAACATTGAGTTTATTCTCCTTCTCTTCTTTATTGTCCAATCTATCAGAGTTTGTATTTTTATATGTAAGTAGACTTTTTCTCTCTTTTTGATCTACCTGTTCTTTTGCCTTTCTTATTGTCTCTATATTATATCCTCTGTCAGTGAATTTTTTCTCAAGTATCTCAATTTGTTCTAGATAATCTGACGTTTTTGTGCAATTACGCTTTATTCTAAGGTACTGACCTTTAGGTATATTTTCCTTCCATTTATGTAAATGGCAGCTATTAAAATGTATTAGGTTGTTTGCGTCTACTTTTTTGAAGTGTGTTTTAGTGATTATTTCCCTTTCTATAATCTCAATATCCAGATCTAGGAATGTTATTTTTTCTTTACTGGTGATATGTATGAAATTAATTCCTATATCATTATTGTTCATGTCTAGAATGAATTTGTTTAGCTCTATAGATGTCCCCTTCCATACAAAGATGATGTCATCAATGTACCTCTTATAGAGCACGAGATTTGTGCCGAGCTCATGTTGGGATATAAATTCTTCTTCCCATTTTCCCAAGAATAAATTTGCATAGCTCGGCGCAAATCTCGTGCCCATAGCGGTTCCTCTCGTTTGAAGATAGAATTTTTTGTTAAAAGAAAAATAATTCTGATTCAAAATAAAATTAACACCTTTGAGTATGAATTCTTTTTGTTCTTGATTTAGTGTTTTATCCCTAGTCATGTACATTTCTGCTGCTTTTGTGCCTAGATGATGTTGAATTCTCGTGTATAAAGATGAAACATCACACGTGCCAATCAGCTAATTCTCTTTCCATTCTAGATTATTAGGGAGTTGTAATATGTCCGTGGTGTCTTTAAGGTAAGAAGGTAGAGTTTTTACATATTTTTGCAAGAAATTATCGATGTATTGTGATAAGTTTGCAGTTATAGACCCTATTCCAGATATTATGGGCCTACCAGGTGGATTGATGAGATCTTTATGTAGTTTTGGCAAGTAATAGAACACAGGTATTTTTGGGTATTTGGGACAGAGAAACTCAAATTCCTTTTTATGAATTATATTCTTAGTAAATTTGTTAATTTATTTTAAAACTTTTTTGTTGGATCCATTTTAATTTCTTTATAGGTATCTATATCTCCGAGGAGTCTATTAGCCTCATTGATGTAACTTGTTGTATCTAAAAGAACTATGCCTCCTCCCTTATCCGCAGCCTTAATTGTCAGTTCTTTATCTTTTTGTAAGTTTTGTATTATTGTATTTTCTTTTCTAGACAAGTTTCTCGGTCTATATTTATTATGTTTTAGTTTTGCAATATCATTTTGTACTAATTTTTCAAAAAGCTCGAGGTTTCTCCCTTTTTCATTAGTTGGGTATACCTTAGAATAAAGCGTAATTGCACAAAAACGTCAGATTATCTAGAACAAATTGAGATACTTGAGTAAAAATTCACTGACAGAGGATATAATATAGAGACAATAAGAAACGCAAAAGAACAGGTAGATCAAAAAGAGAGAAAAAGTCTACTTACATATAAAAATACAAACTCTGATAGATTGGACAATAAAGAAGAGAAGGAGAATAAACTCAATGTTGCACTAATAACTGATTACAATTGTGATCACTACACTTTACAAAAAATATTGAAAAAACACTGGCATCTAGTCCAAACAGATCCTCTCATAGGCGAAAAAATGACAGATAATCCAAAAATAATTTTCAAAAAAGCAAAAAATTTCAAAAAAATACTAGCTCCCAGTGAGTTCAGACAGATTAAAACGAATCCTATACTAGAAAAAGATTTACTAGGCAACAAACTAGCCGGTTTCTACCCCTGTTTTGGCTGTAGGTCTTGCAAATTTAGTAGCAAGCGTAAGAATATCAAATCCAATAAAAATGGTTTAATTAATCACATAAAAGAAACCATAAGATGTCAGGATAAGGGTGTCATCTACATTATACAATGCACATGTAATTTACAATATATAGGGGAGACCACCAGGACCCTAAGGGAACGCATACGCGAGCATTTATCATGCATAGACAGAGGAAACCTAGAAACACATTTATACATCCACTTTAGGGAAATACATAATAATAATCTGAAAAACTTCACTTTTTGGGGCATAAAAAAGCTCAAACCCGAATGGAGAGAGGGTAATTTTGAAGAAAAACTGCTAAGAACAGAAGCAGAGCTAATTTACAACATGCAAACCCTCTACCCTGCGGGATTGAACTCAGAATTAGATTTGTTCCCATTTCTTTTGTCATAAACAAAAATTCATTAGTAGAATACATGAAAATACAGTACAGTATAGATTAAACTTTTTAAAAAAAAGTATCCAAGTCTCTGAAATACTCTAAACTTTATGAATAAGAAGTCATCTATGAAGAGTTAAACAAATAGATAAGGAAATAAAAACATATTATGAAAAAGTGGAGAAATATAGAAAATAATACACCACTATATAAACATATATGCAATATTTTAAAAAATAATGTGCTACACATGTCAATAATAAAACAAAAAAACAAAATAACTCTGTTTAAAAATTCATACATGTTGAAATTCATACAAAGAATAATAAATTAGAAGTGAAACATCCCTCTAATATAGATCGTTAATTTTCCACATATATACAAAAAGTTTAGTACAATAGAAACGAATATAGGTATCTATAATCACGATATGAAGTAAAAGGTTGATAATTCCACCGTATGATAAGAATTCCAAACTTAGATATTGTTGAAAAAGCCAAATATATCAGATACAGAAAGATTTCATAAAATAAGAAAGAAAAAAGCAAAAATATTCCACCTTATACAAAGCCGCAAACATGGGATATCTAAAGTTCTTATAAAGTAACAAAGAAAGAAGCAAAAAGATTCCACCTTATAGAAATCAGAGAAATCCACCTTTTTAAAGACACCTATCAGAACAGAATACCTATCAACCAATCAAAATGGAAGGAGGGCTTTTTAAAATGCCGGTGTAACAACTAACATCATCCGTCTTGATAAAGCCTATTGGCGAAACGCGTAGACGTTCTCTACACTAGAAAGAACTGGACATCCACTAAACCTACCCCGCTTTGAAAGAAGCAGAGAGAAAGAAAGCTTAAAACAAACGGCTGTTTGTAAATCCAAGTCTGAGTTCTCACACACACGCTGGAGACGTGCATCGCGAATACCTGTCTCAGGAGGCTGTCCGGGAAACAAAGAACCCTAACTGTAGGGGTAAAAGTTGCTTCAAGCCGGCAGCATAAAAGAAACCCATACACGCAGGAGCGTGGTCCAGGTTTATGCAAAGAGGAAAAGGCAGAAAACATATACCGGTAAGAAACACCTTCATTCCATCAGACACAGATGTGTCAGAAGTCCCGGTAAGCCCATCCTTATACATAAACAGAACGATCCTTATTACAGCAAAGTTTACAAGTTATAGAAAACATCAAGAGACATTGTAAAGACAAGTGAATTACATTATCACAATTTATTGAATTATGAAGAGAGACATTGTTACTTTTTGATTGAAAATAGCAACACTGAGAAAAAAGCCACTAAAACTGCGGCAAAAAATTATTAAGGTGGAATAAGGAAAATAAAATTAGAAAGGTGGAATTATTTAGAAAGATCACCAGAACGCATAATATTGAATTGTTTTTATATAACATAACATTGCATATTTTAAATCCAGGGAGACGTCCCAAACATATATCATTGCAATATATATTTTTATTTATGTTTTTATGTTTTAAATAAATGTACTTTTGTTAAATTGTATAAAGGTCTCCAGACTATCTTATTTAGCTTACAGCGCTCCTAAACTCCATATTGTTTGTCACTTTATAATTATATATGGCAATTATAGGGAAGATTACCTGTGAAGGAGCTTTAAGATTAGATTCCAGGCGCAGTTTCTTATATATCCATTTTTATTTGTTAGAAGTAAGGAAATTGACAACAATACAGCAATAAAAGTGTCTGTTGTTCAGAGATGATAATTGTTGACTAGCTTTTAGTTGATGCTCTTCTAAATTTTGACTGGATATGGTAAAATACAGGGTAAGTGTTGCAGTAGTATGCCCCTTTAAGAATTGGCTGTCAAGGGCTATGTGAGCAGAATCAAGGTGTGTGAGCTCAATGTATAAACTGTAATGCACAAGCTGCATAGGTGTAACTGGATGATGGCTAGAGAACCGCTTAATAACAGAAGCAGTTACAGTTTGACAGGAAGCAAGTACTTGTACAGAGCCGCGTCTCAGCCCCCGCTGCACAGAGTTTCCCTTTACAGAATGACCGACAGCGCAGCAACCAGCTGATCCGTTCAGCAGCTGTTGCGAGCTGCGGTCATGTGACCACCTTAGTTGTTCGTCTGGTATTACCGATGGGAGGATTCCAGTGTGACTGCCGAGGTCGGCAGGGATTTACTTGGCACTCTGTGTGATTCCGGAGTATAAGTGATCACAGGCTTGAACAAAGGTATGTAAGTTCAACAAGGTAAGGTAGATATCCGGCAGTGGAAGTGTAGGGAATAAACAGGAAAAGGTCTGTTACGTACTTGAAACACTGGTGGGCTGAAAGTAACTACGGCACCTTGCTTCTTTAGAAATCCAGAGGTTCACTATAATGAGGACGATTCCTTCTTAGTACTATATTGCACCCTTGGGGGAAAGACAAGTTGTAATCCGTCTGCTATAAGATGCAGTGTAAGCGTCCTGCTCCAGCTCAGCTCCAGGTTAGTCTGACTAACAAATTACTAAGCACTTGTTTGCAGCTGAGTGGAACCTTTTAAAGGAGAAGGGGGTAGGGCCTAAGGTAAATCCTGACATGACCCCCCTTTCAAGCAAGCTGTCCCACAGCTTGAGGCCGGGGACGATCTGGATGCCGACGACGGAACATAGCCACCAACCTAGGTGCATGAATATTTGCAGAGGGTTCCCACCAATCATCTTGGCTGGTATAACCCTTCCAACGTATGAAGTACTGCAACTGGCCTTTGCAATGTCTGGAATCCAACAAACTCTGGACCTCGTATTCATCAGGAAGATCAGCGATCGAAGTAGGTGGCACAACCATGGTGGAGTCCCTCATGTGTCTTGCTGGTTTCAATAAAGAGACATGAAAAGTTGGATGGATGCATATCGTAGGAGGTAATTCCAGTGTAACAGCGTTTTCGTTGATTACTTTAATAATGGAAAATGGTCCAATAAACTTCCTGGCTAGTTTTTTACTAGGTATGTGCAACCTGAGGTTTTTGGTGGACAGCCAAACCTTCTGATCAATTGTATATTTTGGAGCCTCTCTTCTTCTCAAGTCATAAAACCTTTTTTGGTTGGCTTGCGTGTCTCTAATATTCTCCTTAAGAATCTTGAAGGTTTCTAACAATGAGTTGGTCATTAAGTCAACCTGTGGGGAGGTTGAGACAACCCCCGGAGCAAAGGTTATTGATGGGTGGTATCTGTAATTTGCGAAAAAAGGTGGCAACTTAGTGGTTGAATTAACGGTGTCATTAAAGGCGAATTCTGCCATGGGCAAGAACTGTACCCAATCAGTTTGGTGCTGTGAGCAATAACAGCGGAGGTACTGCTCCAACCACTGGTTTAGGCGTTCCACTTGAACATTGGTTTGCGGGTGAAACAATGTGGAGAAGCGATGATCGATCTTTAACATCTTACAAAGTTGTCAACAGAAGTGAGATGTGAACTGGGTTCCTCTGTCAGATATCAAAACAGGTGGAACACCGTGGAGCCTGACAATGTTTTTCACAAACAGATCTGCAGTCTCGGATGAGGTTGGAAGCTTGTGGTAGGGAACAAAGTGGGCCATCTTTGTGAAATGGTCGATAACAACTAAAATAGTGTTTTGATTTTGTGATACAGGGAGTTCTACAATGAAGTCCATGCCCACATATTGCCAGGGTCTGTCAGGAATTTCCAAGGGCATGAGGAGACCATAAGGATGTTGGGTCTCAGATTTACAGGTGGTGCAAATGGTACAGGTACGTATGTAATCCTTCACTGAGGAGTGCAGTCCCGGCCACCAAAAACTCCTGGTGACCTTCTCCATAGTACGTTTTACCCCTTGATGTCCAGATAGTGGGGAGTCATGGAAAAGATTTAGAATCTGTGGTCTGAGGGTGGTTGGTATATACAACTTGTCATTGTGGTAGTAAAACCCATCTTTTTTTAGGGTGACAGCATTACGTGGTAATTCAATATCATCTTTTAACAATTTCGCTAATTCCTTCGTTAGATCTGTGGTTACTCCTGAAAAACGTTCTAGAGGTATGATATGTTGTTTTACATCATGATAACAAGGTATAGGCTCTTTACGAGACAAGGCATTGGCTTTGCAATTCTTGTTGGCTGGTCTGTAGATGATGTTGAAGTTGAACCTAGCAAAAAATAAGCTCCACCTAACCTGTCTGGCGGATAAGGTTTTATTGTTTTGGAGATACTCCAGATTTTTATGGTCAGTGTAGATGATTGTTGGGAGTTCAGTTCCCTCTAATAAATGTCTCCAATGCTCCAAGGAACGTTTTATCGCCAGAAGTTCTTTATCTCCGATAGGATAATTTCTTTCAGCTGGAGACAGAATCTTTGACATGAATGCTACTGGATGAAGTGGTGTGGCAGGTGTTTCCCGTTGTGATAGTATGGCACCGATGGCATAGTCAGAGGAATCTACTTCTAAGACAAATTGTAGTGTCGGGTTCGGAAAGTGAAGAATTGGAGCTGTTGTGAATCTGGTCTTTAATTCAGTGAAAGCCTTTTCAGCTTCTGTACTCCAACGGAAAGGGACAGAACCAGTAAGACTGGTGAGTGGTTTTACTACCTTGGAAAAGTTTTTTTATGAACTTCCGGTAGTAATTCGCAAAGCCTAAGAAGCGTTGAAGTTCTTTTTTCGTTGCTGGTTGAGTCCATTCTTTGACGGTCTGGACTTTGTTCTCCTCCATCTGTATACCAGCCGGGATTATGTGATATCCTAGAAACTAGATGTTCTCTGAGTGGAAAACACACTTCTCCGGTTTAGCATATAACTGATGGGTTCGAAGCCTGGAGAGTACCCATCTTACATGTGTGCAATGCTCTGGTAGGTCCTTGGAATATATCAGAATGTCATCGAGATATATGACAATACAGACATCCAAAAGATCTCTGAAGACGTCATTGATAAAGTACTGAAAGGTTGCAGGGGCATTGCATAGCCCAAATGGCATTACCAGGTATTCATACAAACCATACCTTGTGCGGAAAGCGGTAAGCCACTTGTCTCCCTCGCGGATTCTAACTAGATTATAAGACCCTCGTAGATTCAGTTTGGTGAAGATCTTTGCATGCTGAAGTCTTTCTATAAGTTCAGGTATGAGGGGTAGGGGGTATCGTTTTTTTTATAGTCCTCTTATTAAGTTCCCTATAATCGGTCTGAGTGTCGAATCCTTATTCCTAACGAAGAAGATCCCTGCTCTTGCAGGGGAAGTGGAGGGTCTTATGAATCCTTTTCAGAGATTTTCATCAAGATAGGTCTTAAAATGTTGTAACTCAGGTTGACTGAGGGGGTAGAGGTGTCCGTGAGGTACCACAGCTCCTGGTTGTAGATCAATGGGGCAGTCATATATGCAATGCAGCGGTAGTGTTTCTGCCTCTAATTTGCTAAACACATCAGAGAAGTTGCTGTAAGCTTCAGGGGGAGTAAACTCTGAGTCAGTGAGTTGAAGCACATGTAATAAGGGATAACAAGTTTTCTGACAGAAGTCGGATGAGAGGTCTATAGATAAATCCTTCCAATCTATCGAGGGTTGATGAAGTTAGAGCCAGCTGAGACTTAACACTATGGGAAACAGAGGTGAAGGGAGAACATTGAATACTATGTATTCAGTATGACCAGTGGGTGTTAGTACCTTCAGAGGTATTGTTTGATGTGTAATTGGACCTGTGAGGATGTGAGAGCCGTCAATAACATGAATGGACACCGGTTGTTGCTTACACACCAAAGGAATTTTATTATTATTTACAACATCTTTATCTAAATAGTTCCCATAAGCTCCGGAGTCCACTATGGCGTCAGTTGTCACTCTGCTTCGGTCCCACAGTAAAGTTAAAGAGAGATGGCAATAAGTGGGTTTTCTATGAATAGTATAAGACGTATGTAAATGTGTGCACTTACTTCTTTTATTCTTCTGAAGAATAGGGTATTCCTTCACATTATGATTTTGGTTGGCACAGTACATACATAATAGCTGTACTCTTCTGCGATTTCGTTCCTCCGCTGAAAGCAGTCCTCGTAGTACACCTAAGTCCATAGGTTCTGTAGTATTCTTAGGTACCGTATTAATACGGGTTGCAGTGGAAGGCCTGATGTTATCTTCAGGGTTGCCATGTTCTGTCCTCCTTTCCCGGAGTCTGCAGTCGATTTGAATGCCAAGTCTCATGAGGCTTTCGAGTGTGTCTGGTAGGTCAATTCGGGCCAGTTCATCTTTAATGGAGTCAGACAGACCGATCCTGAACTGATTTTTAAGTGCTATGGCATTTCATAGTGAGTCTGTGGAGTATTGTTTAAACTCTGTGATGTAGTCCTCTACAGGACGGCGTCCTTGTCTGAGGTTCCTCATGTTCGTCTCTGCGGTTAGCTGTAGGTTGGTATCCTGGTAAAGTTCATCCATGGTAGAGATGAAGTGGTCTAGGGATGAAAGAATGAGATCACTGGTCTCGTAGAGGATATCAGGGTATCTGCCTATACTCTGGGTTCTCCTCTCAGGAAGGAAATCATAGTTAGGACTTTAGTCCTGTCAGTGCTGTATGTCTTAGGTTTTAACTGGAAGAGTAGACTGCAGGAATTTTTAAAATGCCTGTAAATTTTGCGGTTACCAGAGAATGTTTCAGGTAGTGACACCTGTGGTTCAGGTTGCAACTCTGGTTGAGAGCTTTCCTTGGTGATGGTATTCTTTATGATATCTCGTAATGTTTGGTTCTCCAGATGCAGTTCCCTTAAGCCTTGACCAAGCTGATCAACACGTTGAGATAGGCTGTAAATGACTTGAGTTAAATCTACTGGATCCATGGTTTGAGGCTTAGTAATATGTAATGACTTGGTTAGGATGGATCACAGCGGTAGATCTGGTCATATAATTTGTATCACTGCTGCCTCTGTATTCCTTGAGGGAATGAGGAGTACAGAATTAGGCAGCGAGTGATTTTGTTAGAGGTAAGGAAATTGATAACAATACAGCAATACTAGTGTCTGTTGTTCAGAGATGATAATTGTTAACTAGCTTTTAGTTGATGCTCTTCTAAATTTTGACTGGATATGGTAAAATACAGGGTAAGTCTTGCAGTAGTATGCCCCTTTAAGAATTGGCTGTCAAGGGCTATGTGAGCAGAATCAAGGTGTGTGAGCTCAATGTATAAACTGTAATGCACAAGCTGCATTGGTTATAACTGGATGACGGCTAGAGAACCGCTTAATAACAGGAGCAGTTACAGTCTGACTGGAAGCAAGTACTTGTACAGAGCCGCGTCTCATCTTAGGCCCTACTCCCTTCTCCTTTAAAAGGTTCCACTCAGCTGCAAACAAGTGCTTAGTAATTTGTTAGTCAGACTAACCTGGAGCTGAGCTGGAGCAGGACGCTTACACTGCATCTTAGAGCAGATGGATTACAACTTGTCTTTCCCCCAAGGGTGCAATATAGTACTAAGAAGGAATCATCCTCATTATAGTGAACCTCTGGATTTCTAAAGAAGCAAGGTGCCGTAGTTACTTTCAGCCCACCAGTGTTTCAAGTACGTAACAGACCGTTTCCTGTTTATTCCCTACACTTCCACTGCTGGATATCTACCTTACCTCGTTGAACTTACATAGCTTTGTTCAAGCCTGTGATCACTTATACTCCGGAATTGGACACTGGTGTTCATTATAGAGGTAATCACTCTTTTTTTTATCTATAATGCCTTTATTTATTGCACCATTAAGTATTCTCCTTATTTCCTTTTGAATTTTAAAGATAGGGTTATTATCTAAACTTTGATAAGTGTTAGGGTCACTGAGCTGAGCATTAATTTCTTGAATGTAATAATCTTTTTCGAGTACTACTGTAGCTCCGCCCTTGTCCGCTCTTTTTATGACAATATTACGTTTTTTAATTGATTCAATGGCCTTAAACTCATCCCTAGATAAATTGTGAGACTTAGCTGTCTTAGTCTTATTTTTAATTTGTGTTATCTTAGTATGTAATGTATGTAATGACTAGTCTTGAGACTTTCTCTAAGTTAGTAATGTCAGACATCAATACACAAATTAAAAATAAGTCTACGACAGCTAAGTCTCACAATTTATCTAGGGATGAGTTTAAGGCCATTGAATCAACTAAAAAACGTAATCAGTCATAGTAGTCATAAAAAGAGCGGACAAGGGCGGAGCTACAGTGGTACTTGAAAAAGATTATTACATTCAAGAAATTAATGTTTAGCTAAGTGACCCTAACACTTATCAGATTTTAGATAATAACCCTATCTTTAAAATTCAAAAGGAAATAATGAGAATACTTGGTGCAATAAATAAAGGCATTATAGATAAAAAAAAAAGAGTGATTACCTCTATAATGAACACCCTAGAACACCAGTGTTTTATACTGTACCTAAGGTGCATAAGAATCTACAAGAACCCCCTGGGTGTCCCATTGTGTCCAATGTTGAATCAGTATTCACTAATATAGCTCAATTTTTAGACAAGGTATTACAACCGTATGTGGAGAAAATGACATCTTATATTAAAGACACAGGTGATTTTATACAAAAATTATTTACAATTGCATTTGACAATACTAAACATATTTTGTTTAGTCTAGACGTTAAAAGTCTTTATACATCAATTAAGCACGAAAGTGGAATGGGGTAATCTGCCTATTATTATCTAGTGGTACTCAATATAATGCTGCACAAATAGATTTATTTGAGGAACTATTGAGGATTGTATTATATTATAACTATTTCCTGTTCAGAGATACATGGTATGTACAAAAGAAAGGGACAGCCATGGGGTCTAACGTTGCCCCATCATATGCCAACCTTTACATTAGTCATTTTGAGTAAAAAAGTGTATACAGTAATAATCTGTTTTTACAGTATGGAGCCACATGGTGTCGTTTCATCAACAATGTATTTGGCATATGGTGGGGCAATGAAGACTCATTGAAACAATTTGTTAATGAACATAATCAGGAGGTCAATGACCTAGAGTTCACTTTAGTGGCTAGTGAGGAAAGAATGGCATTTTTGGACACTGTCATATACAAGGAGGGTACTTAATTAAAAATTGATCTCCATCGTAAGGATACAGATCGTAATACCCTGCTTCGATATTACAGTTTTCATAATCAAAGATTAAAAAATTCCCTCCCAAGGAGTCAATTGATGAGGGTTAATAGAATTAGTCAGTGATAAGTCCTTGAG
This sequence comes from Bombina bombina, assembly GCF_027579735.1. Classification (NCBI taxonomy): domain Eukaryota; kingdom Metazoa; phylum Chordata; class Amphibia; order Anura; family Bombinatoridae; genus Bombina; species Bombina bombina. The sequence goes on along the minus strand of NC_069499.1, from coordinate 981,162,134 downwards.
AGATTTACGACTTAAGGAAATGGGTGAGAAATTCCTTGAAAGAGGATACCCTGAGGAATTGGTTGCGAGAGAAACCCTTAAAATAAAAAATAATTCCAATGCAAAGAATAAGGATAAACACGTTGATGAATGTAGCCTTATCTTTATATCACAATTTAATGACCATAGTGAAAAAATATCTAACATTATAAGGAGGCATTGGCATGTTATTCAAACTTGTAATAAAAGTATAGACATACTACAGAAAACCCCTATCATGGCACACAGGAGAGTTAAGAATTTGAGTGATATTTTGGTACAGTCAGACATGGGTTCTAAACGTATTAGTAAAACTAGATACATCGCTGACTCAGGATGTTACCCATGCCTAAACTGTAGCAATTGCCATTCTGTTATTAAGGGAGGTGAATTTGTTCACCCAAGGAGTGGTCACAAATTTAAATTAAAATCTTATTATACTTGAAATTCCGTATTCGTGGTCTATATGATAAAATGTCCATGCTCCAAAATTTATATAGGGGAAATGGCACAAAAGATGAGGGAGAGATTGAACCAACATAAATCTAACATTAGGATGGGTGACCTCCAAGCCCCTGTAGCATGTCATTTTTTGGAATGTGGCCACCAAATTAATCAAATTGGGTGTCAAATTATTGATCATATGGATATACCTAGAGGAGGAGGTGATAGAGAACGCCTCCTGAAACAAAAGGAGGCGTACTGGATCCATAAATTGGACTCTATGTATCCTAATGGATTAAACAGAAAATTAGATCTATCTTCCTCTAGGTGTACAAAATTATATGGGTTTCTTCTCACAACCGCTCCAAATCTCTGTGTGTATATATTGGTTTTATTATAATATGTATGACATTGTATTTAGTTTATTGTCACTTTTTAATATTTGTAATATTTTTCTATGCCATTGAGTGTTCATGTACACTTAATGAAACCCACATTTTTTTCTTTCATAATTTAGAAAGAGAATGCATTTTTAAACATCTTTCTAATTTACTTCTATTATCTAATTTGTTTTATTCTCTTGATATTCTTTGCTGAAAAGCATATCTAGATATGCTCAGTAGCTGCTGATTGGTTGCTGCACATAGAAGCCTCATGTGATTGGCTCACCCATGTGCATTGCTTTTTCTTCAAATAAGGATATCTAAAAAATGAAGCAAAATAAATAATAGAAGTAAATTGCAATGTTGTTTAAATTTGTATGTTCTATCTGAATCATGAAAGAAAGATTTTGAGTTTAGTGGCCCTTTAATTGTGCGCTCCTTGTATCTATATAGAGATAGAATTTGCTAAAAATTATTGTATCCATAACTGTTATATCCTCTAGATGGCAGTGCTATTACTGCCTGCATATGAAATGCTTAAAGGAAGGATGTGTTAAAAATGCTGTATTGTGATTGGTTAGTTAAACCTTTAAGTAGAGGTACAGGTGCACTGTTCAGTATGCATGATTAAGGGACTGCGTTCCCTAAACGTCACATAACTTTCCGTGCATGTGTATTCAATAAAGGACACTTTATTCATTGAAAGGTGCTGAGGATTATTATTCTTGTGCATATATAACTATCTAGGTATCCATCCTTTGTTGATGGAGCATTGATGCAATACTGGGAGCCAGCTACAGGCATCTATAACTATCTAGGTATCCATCCTTTGTTGAAGCAGCACTGATGCACTACCTAGGTATGCTTTTCAACAAAGGATGCCAAGAGAATGAAGCAAAGTAGATAATAGGAGTCTATTGAAAAGTTGTTTAAAATTACATACTCTATCTGAATAATTAAAGTTTATTTTTTTATTTACTGTCCCTTTAATGCCACACAATTTGTTTATTTAAGCACAGAGTAAAAAAATTGCTGTAAGTGCTTCTCACGTCCACGGAGACAATGGGGTTTGGAGATGCGTGCTCAGGCAGCTGTAGTTCCTGACATCAGCCAGCTCAACATGATGGGAGGTGGAGTCCAGGTAAATATGGAGTAGCTAATGTAATGACATGGCTTTATAGTTAAATTATAGCCCGCAAAGCTTGCAATCTACTTTGCATTTTCATGAAAGTTGCAAATCCCAGCTTTTTATTTAATTTCCATGTACTGCTTACCTATACTTAATTTGCAGTCTTATAAATGGATTTATGTTACAGGAACCACTATTGGGCTTCACGTTAGTCTTGGTGACCTCCTTAGGCCTCAAAAAGGAAACTGAATTAGCCCCTGGGACCTGGCTGCAATACCCTAAAGGTAAGAGTCAAACTCCCTTTCACACTCTATTTCTGTCACAATGTGTGTCCTTCTCTCATGCTCTCTGGGTCACAGAGTTCAGAGTATGAGAGAGAGTGACATAGATAGACGATATTGAGTGACACTCTACCTCACCCTGTCACTCTCTCTCACACTGTGTCACAGAGAGTGTGACACAGTTTGTGAAAGAGAAAATGACAGTGACAAAGAAAGTGTCTGTTCTCCTCTCTCACAATCATGTCAGATAGTATTCACTGTTTCTCACAATCTCTGTGCCACTCATTCTCACACTTATTGTCAGTTTACCATCCCCCAGGGCTTCTTGGTTCCCTTCTGTCAGTGACTTCCCCCCCTCACTAATCTCCCCCTATGTTCCCTGTCAGTATAGCACCTCACAGGCCCCTGTCAGTATAGCACCTCACAGGCCCCTGTCAGTATAGCACCTCACAGGCCCCTGTCAGTATAGCACCTCACATGCCCCTGTCAGTATAGCACCTCACAGGCCCCTGTCAGTATAGCACCTCACATGCCCCTGTCAGTATAGTACCTCCCAGGCCCCTGTCAGTATAGTACCTCCCAGGCCCCTGTCAGTATAGCACCTCACATGCCCCTGTCAGTATAGTACCTCCCAGGCCCCTGTCAGTATAGCACCTCACAGGCCCCTGTCAGTATAGCACCTCACAGGCCCCTCTGTCAGTATAGCACCTCACAGGCCCCTGTCAGTATAGCACCTCACAGGCCCCTGTCAGTATAGCACCTCACAGGCCTCTGTCAGTATAGCACCTCACAGGCCCCTGTCAGTATAGCACCTCACAGGCCCCTGTCAGTATAGCACCTCACAGGCCCCTGTCAGTATAGCACCTCACAGGCCCCTGTCAGTATAACACCTCACAGGCCCCTGTCAGTATAGCACCTCACAGGCCTCTGTCAGTATAGCACCTCACAGGCCCCTGTCAGTATAGCACCTCACAGGCCTCTGTCAGTATAGCACCTCACAGGCCCCTGTCAGTATAGCACCTCACAGGCCCCTGTCAGTCACTTCTCCCCTGACAAATCTCTCCTCTGTCTCTTCCCTCCCTCATGTTCCTTGTTTGTATACCGTCCCCAGACCCTTGTCTCCCATCTGTAAGTGACTTACCTCCTTCCCTGTGTTTTCTGTTAGCAGACCATCCTCTAGGGCCTCTTTCTCCCCTCTCAGTGTTTTTGCCCCTCTCTAATATTCCCTCTATTTAGTGCCCTCCAATGTTTCTTGTCAGTATACTCTCTGGGGCACCTATTTCCTCTTTGTCACCCACTTTCACCGTTGCTAATCTCCCCTCCAATTAGGTTCACTGTTAGTATATCCTTCTCTACCTGTACTACCTCCCGGGGCCCCTCTCTACCCTTCGCTCATTCAATACAAGTATTCTATCGGACAAAATGCCTGTCTGTAGTCCTCCTTTCAGTTTATTTATTCAGGGACTTTAGAGCATGTAAGGAGTGTTTTGTTTCTAACCCTTTTTTCCCCCCAGGGCTACTCCTTAAAGTGAAAAGCAACCCTAGCGTTTCACAAACGATAGGATTGACTATTAAAACAAAAAAAGGGGACTTTCATTCATGAAGTATAAAATATTTGTTTCAAGCGATCTGAGCTGCTACAGCATCACACGACAGATTGCTGTTTTGCTGAGAGGTGGCGTTTTCACCTCTTAAAATAAATCCATTTATAAGACTGCAAATTAAGTATAGGTAAGAAGTACATGGAAATTAAATAAAAAGATGGGATTTGCAACTTTCATGAAAATGCAAAGTAGATTGCAAGCTTCGTGGGCTATAATTTAACTATAAAGCCATGTCATTACATTAGCTGCTCCATATTTACCTGGACTCCAACTCCCATCATGTTGAGCTGGCTGATGTCAGGAACTACAGCTGCCTGATGACGCATCTCCAAACCCCATCGTCTCCGTGGACGTGAGAAGCACTTACAGCAAAGTTTTTACACTGTGATTAAGTAAACAAATTGTGTGGCATTAAAGGAACAGTAAATACACAATTAAACTTGAATTATTCAGACAGAGCATGTCATTTTAAACAACTTTTCAATAGACTCCTATTATCTACTTTGCTTCATTCTCTTGGCATCCTTTGTTGAAAACCATACCTAGGTAGTGCAGCGATGCACTGATATGAGCTAGATTTTGGTTGTTATCTGCAAATATAATTATAAATGCCTGTAGCTGGCTCCCAGTAGTGCATCAATGCTCCTTCAATAAAGGATGGATATCTATATAATTGAGCAAATTGGATCATCAAAAAAAAATAATTGTATTTTGGGTCTCATGTCTCTTTACTTTTAGAGTTTGATGTCACTTATAAAGATAGAAAAAAAGGTAGTTGGAGCTGACATAGAAACACCAGTTCATAAACAGAATGATCAACTAAAAAATAGGCTCAGAAAAAAAAGACCCTTGGGGTAGCACTCATATAGAAAGAACCTGGAAGATTTGCATCTTAAAATACATACACTGTACCTAATCTCTCTGTTACATTTACAGATCCCTTAGAAGCCTTTTGGCAGCCACCAGTGGGAACTACAGAGTGCTAATTGAGCATGGGAAATGTTATTACAAGGAATAAAGTATTAGCATTTGAGAGGATTTCTGAGTGTGCACTAAACCACTATGCACAGTGTGAGGACAGACTTAAAACTTTGTTTGTACAGTGTGTGCCTGAGTCAGACAGCATTGCAGAGGAGGTATGACTTACTTAGTAAATGTTTTTTATTTCTTTGTGCAATTTCAGATTGTAACTTTAGTGTGGTAGTAGTTGTATGGTGGGGCCAGAGGTCCATAAAAACACATTTTGTTAGCAGCAGTGTATTTATGATTATTTGACAATGCTGTAGAAATTCTATATTTAAAGCCATGCAGAAATGTTCCCTCCTCAATACACAAATGGTAGGAGCCCTTTTGGCAGATATGCGTTTTTTTAAAATTAATATATATATATATATATATATATATTAACAGGGCTCAAAATTTCAGGTCCTAAGCTACTAGCCAGGCCAAAAATGTTACTCGCCACTTCTGACCCCGCCCACTGCATACCCAGGCCACGCCCACTAACCCGCCCATTGCATACTTACGTCACGCCCACTAATTCAACCCTTCTTTTCATATGTTTAGACAGTGCAGTAACTTTATTTTTATTGTATTTGATAACAACAAATAATTACATACATAGGATAAATCAACAATGAAAAAAAAATAACAGCAACGGCAACTTTGGTTTCTGGGGAAGACAACAGCTGGATGAATAAAGGCAGCTATTAAATTAAGAATTCAAAAAAGAAGTTTATCTGCTCACAATTAAACTTACAAAACTTAGCATGAAGAATCAACAAGATTTAACACAAAACCTGGCATGTCAATTTTGTCACATAAAGTGGAATATCAGACATGTTTCTGAAAACGCAAAGTAGCACTTGCTTAATTGTTAACCTCTTCATTGCCACTGATTAAAATACAGAAATGGCAATGAAGAGGTGTTACTAAAACACATAAACAGGCTTTTCTTTAGAAGATAATTTACAGGAAGGTAAAAACCCCATTTTGTTCTAGTAATATGCGCTCACCATATTCTTTTACACTTGCATTTAACCCCTAGGCTATCAGAGATGACTGCACAGCTGCCAAAAGCTTGTTTTATGGAATGACAACTACAAGGGTGCTGTCTCTTTAAAGGGAACTTAAACACACGGCAGAGTTATAAATCTTAACAAACTCCGGGAGAGAGGGAGGGGGGAGAGAGGGAGTGGGGGAGACAGGCTCAGTGAAAGCAGTGAGCAGTCTGAATTATTTGAATAACTTGCTGTATTATCTGCATATACTTATTCCTGGAGATTTATTCAATAAAATAATTGTTTTATTTTCAGACACCTACATTACATATATAAAACAAATATTTTATTGGATAAATCTCCAGGCATAAGTATATGCCATTGCCACATGTGTTATTCAGACTCACTGTTTTCACTTCGACTGAGCCTCTCTCTCCCCCTCCCCGGCCCGGAGCTTGTTTAGATTTATAACCTGTGACCCTGCTGCAGACAGAAGCAGTGTAGTCAGATCGCTGCCTTATCCTGCCCGTAGTGCTAGTTATTCTTACTTGCCTCCAGCTTCCTGCTCGTCTGCAAGCAACCTCGACCACATGTCCCCACTCTTCTATGCCCCGCAGTGCTGCCTCTAACTGCTGTGTGCGCATGACCTCCATCTGCCTAGCTATATGCTAGACCAGCTCAGGCCAGAACATGTGACATGTGATGTCACTCACTTACCGGCTTTTTCCGTTGTCTTTACACAGCACGATCATCCTGATGTGATCTGTCTGGTCTTAGATCATGAAAGCTCAGCAGAGTTGACCCGACCCCACTAAGTCAAACTCCTCTCCACCGGCACCACCGCACATGTGATTGCGCCCCCCCCCAGTCCGGAATGCAAAGCCAAACTAAAAATATATCTAATAAAATTTATATTACAATTTTTTTTTTTTGCAGCTTACTGCTTGCCACTGATGTACTTTATAGTAAAGACGCATTCGCACAGCCGCATAACCCCGGGCACTGCAAGCACCCAGCCCTCATGACAGTAAAACCCAGGGACCCTAAACAAGCAGCTGCCCCTGCTCACTAGCATTGCGTCCCCATAGACGTCTGCCTGACTCCCCCCAGCAGTGATCCTGCTGCCCCAGTACCAACCTCTGTCCCAGCCTCTATCCGTGCGCAGCCTTTATCAGCCTCTGCAGCTTAGCCTGTAAACCCTACGATCACCGGTCCGGTCCAGACTCCAGTCCACTCGCTCATGACAATTTGAATTGGCCGCGCTCAGCCTTGTATCCAGACCCGACAGTGAAGTGGGCGTGACCCGGCTCGCCCCCAACCCCAATCAACAAACTTGAAGGGTGATGTGAGGGTCGGATGGCAGGGGGAAGGACAGGTCTGGAGGGACTATTAGACTCAGTGGCGGCTCTCTAATTAGGCGGCTTGCTTCAGAGACTCGCCACAGTGTCTGAGACACAAAGTTAATAAGTTAATGAGCCAGATCTGCAGCGCCACGAACTAAAAGCAAGGATGGAAAAAACTAACTCGCCACTGCATAAATTTCACTCGCCAATTGCGAGTTGGCGAGTGGAATTTTTGAGCCTTGTATTATATATATATATATATATATATATATATATATATATATATATTACATTCCAGTTTACTGCCCCTTTATGCAAGTACTTTCCAGATGCAAGGAGGCATTTTTTCTAAGATTTTTACAACTGCATAAAATGTTATACTCTCAGACTAAGATTGCTCAGTGTTTGAAATTAGACAGGTTTACACTACAGCTGACTTAATTTTGAAATACATATAAACAAGCCTAAATCCTGCATTTAACCAGATCTAATGGTATGAGTACCACAGCTTATGGTTCCACCAAGACCATATAGAGTACATCATTTTCAAAATCCATAAGTACAGCTGACAGATGGGAACATTTGTACACTATATTTCAAGTTCTGCTCTTGGTTGGGGAAAATGGGGGGACGACGACATATGTCAACCTTTTAAAAGTACTTCTCTTCATTTAGCCATCTACCCAGATCATTAATGTACAATTTTGAATTCACAGAATTATTTTTGTTTGTACATTTACAAATATGATTCTTTAAAAAGTGATCTCTTAATTTCTGCCATTTTTTTTATCATTCATGTCACACACTGTTGATTTAGGGGATGCAATGTGCAGAAATGTTACTTCCTGTGAGTGTTTCTGTGGGTGTCTGTGTTTATGTCTTTGTTCTTTTGCTTGTGTCTCTAGGAGTGTGTATGTATTTTTTTCTGTGGGTCTCTCTGTGAGGGTGGATGTGTATGTCTTTGTGCATTTTCTGTGGATGTCTGTGAGGGTGTGTGCGTATGTCTTTGTGCTTTTTCTATGGGTGTCTCTTTGAGGGTGTGTGTATGTATGTCTGTGTATTTTATCTGGATGCCTCTGTGAGGGTGGGTGTGTATGTCTCTGTGTTTTCTGTGGATATCTCTGTGAGGGTGGGTGTGTGATGTATGTTTGTCTGTGTTTTCTGTGGATGTCTCTGTGAGGGTGTGTGTTTTCTGTGGGTGTCTCTGTGAGGGTGTGCGTATGTCTGTGCATTTTCTGTGGGTGTCTCTGTGAGAGTGTGTGTATGTCTTTGTGTGTTTTCTGTGGATGTCTCAGTGAGGGTGTATATGTATGTCTTTCTGTGTTTTATGTGGTTGTCTGTGTGTGTGTTTTTGTGTGTTTTCTGTGGGTGTGTGTGTATGTCTGTGTGTTTTCTGAGGCTGTCTCTGTCGGTGTTTCCTTGGGTGTATGTGCAAGTTTGAGTTTGTGTGTGTGTGTGTGTGTCCATTGTCTGTTCCTTTTTTAGGACATGTTGACCTTACTACTGATTATTCACATATTTCTACAGACTTTGAGACTAATGAGACCTTTCTGGAAGTCACCAATCCACCATTTAACCTTTAAATTATTGTTTAAGCAGTTCAGGCCCTTCCTTTCAGCAAATGCATGCTGTTGTCATCATTTAGTTGACATCTTCCTTGACAAAAAGATAATCAGAACTCCATATTTTGTTTTGTAAATCTCCTTTTTTGACAAAACTGTAGTCTACCTCATTATTTGTCAGGTCAATATAAACAAGTGCTGTGTGTCTGTGTCTGAGTGTGTTTGTGTGTTTCTTTGCGTGTCTGCTAGAGTGTCTATATGTGAATCCTTATGTGTGAGTTTGTGTGTTCAGTGTATGATTGTGTCTTTGTGTTTCTGTGTTTGTGTGTTACTACCTACTTTACAACATTTGCAAGTTTGACTACACTTAAGAATAAAGTGCATATACGTTTTAGTCACTTGGTCAACAATTGCACATGTCAAGGGTGGGGGGGCCCTGATCAATGGTTAAATCAGGGGCCCCAAAATTTCTAGTGGCGGCCCTGGCCATAGAATTCCTCGACCCGTTGCATAGACTTTAACAGCTGATTTTGGGAGGTCGAGCCTCTTGCACATGCGCAGTGAGTGCCACACACCTCCAACAGCTGATGGCACGTCACCGGAAAGGACGTGGGTCCGGAATTTTTATAAGTGGAGACAAAATTTAGAACACCGGCTCCTAAGCTTTTTTATTCCTGCTTCTTAAATAAAGATATCAAGAGAACGAAGAAAAATTGATAATAGGAGTAAATTAGAAAGTTGCTTAAAATGACATGCTCTTTCTGAATAATAAAATAAAACAATGTGGGTTTAGTATCCCTTTAAGCTCTCTGATCAGATACAAGATGGTAGAATCACATTCATTGCTACCTAACAAAATTGTTGCAAAAATTGTGATGCAGCTGATTCAAATAAATGTATGCATCTCTTGATTCTTTAGTAATTTAACATTGGTGGGACTGGAGACAACTCTTAGGTTTCGATGAGCTAAAGTTCTCTGCTCAGGCGAGATGATCTAAGAAGTCTCATCAGTACGATGAGGGCCCCCCCCCCCCCCCCAAATCATTTTGGAAACTCAAATTTTAAAGGTATAGGAAACCCAAAATGTTTTTTACATGGTTTAGATAGAGCATGAAATTTACTTCAATCATCTATTTTTCGTTGTTCTCTTGGTATCTTTTGTTGAAAAGCAGGGACATAAGCACAGGAGCTTACACATGTTTGGAGCACTATATAGCAGCAGTTTCACAAAATAATGTTATCCAGTTGCAAGAGCACTAGTTGGCAGCAAATTCCTGCCATTTAGTTATCCAGATACCTAATTAACAAAGAATACCATGGCAATGTAGAAGATTTGCTAATAGAAGTAAACTGGATTTTTTTTTTCATAAATTGTATGCTCTGTCTCAATCCCAAAAGAAACTTTTCGGGTTTCATATCCCTTTAAGAGATGTTTTATCTCACTTTGCAGGGTTCTGTTTGTGGATGAGATATACAATATAAGGTCTAAAATCCATTCCAAAGGTTGAACTATGCTCAGTGTTTCCCTTTCCATTATGTGGCGTGTGGCATTTTCTAGACCTGGTAATATTCTATACAGAGATTTCATAGATCAGAATGCAAACTCCTTTACATCTATCCATAACTAGCCACAGCAAAGTGGGCTATGAACATGGATTCCACTAGGCTTTTCAAGGGTTGTATACTTGAACTGCTTGCAATTTGCAAAAAAAAAAACAACTTTTGAAAGCACATTTCTTTTATATAAGCTGGGAATCTATATATCATATTCATTGTACTACTCTTCTATAAAACTTACAGCTTTATTATTTTTTGTAATATCATATAAACCGCTGAATTCCTAAAGTGACTGTAAATATAGTTATTAATGTTGCATAATTCTGCACTGTGTTCAGAATTATGTAACATTAACCTAGTGGTAGCTGTAAAAAAATAAAGCAAATTATAGATTTAAGCCCCCAAAAGTTTACTTACCTTACCTTAATTGCGGTTCTCTTCTGCTCCTCTGTTTTGTTTTAGCGCAAAATGAGCTCGCTGTCTAATCACAGCACGCTCAATGGCGCTGTTGATCTAAATATAGCGCACTTGATAAAGCGTCTTAAAGCACTACATTTAGAGAGCACTACATTTAGTTCAACTGCGTCATTCAGAGGCATATGGAACTACTTCAAGGGGGTAGACTATGCACTAAGTTTCCCCGCACAGTACAAAGACAAACATGACACCCCTTATTTGAAAGCAGCAGTCCTGCTCTTTCAAATGAGTGATCTTGTGTCTGTCATGCTGCCAGCTCATTGTTATAACAATGACAAATACCTCACAGAATTGGTTCTATTTTGGGAGTTCTGGCGATTTTTAAGAGGCTTTTATTACCCCTCACCATAGAAATATATCATAATATCACTCATTTTAAAGAGTAAGCTCCCACAATTAAAATAAGGGGTTTTGTGTATTTATAGCTATCAAGTGATATAGTTGTATAGTCATAGTAATAATGATAACCTATATAGTTATTAATGTTGCATAATTCTGCACTGTGTTCAGAATTATGTAACATTAACCTAGTGGTAGCTGTAAAAAAATAA